>NC_087309.1:104790121-105101371 GCF_015220805.1 Pogoniulus pusillus
CATGCTGCCAAGCAAAGGAAAAGAATGGAGATTTGGCAGTCCCAAGTTGATCCTCAAGATATTTGACAGTGCTGATAAATTTTGCTAATGATCACATCAGACAGAGAGTACACTGCAGCTGAAGACGAAGTTTGGAAAGTCTAATTTTGCATTCTAGTCACCTAGCATCAGTTTAAATGATTAATGGCAATATATCAGCTAACTGAAAATGTAGATTATGGAAGAGAGGTTTATAAACTACATTTTCTACTAATTCCTAAAGATAACTTAAATTTAATAGAATCTACTTCAGAGGAATGTTGGGGGAATTAATTAGTTAATGTTTGTGCATCATGAAGTGTTATATGAACATATTGTTATTAGCTGGTTTATTAGATAGCTGTTTACACATACCTGGTGGATTGGTTTTTGTCATCATTGATTTTGGGGTTTTGGTTGGTTGGTTTGATTGGTTGTTTGTTGTTTTTTTCTTTGATTTGGTTTAGTTTGGTTTGATTTTTAGTTTGTTTGTTTGTTGGTGTGTGTGTTATTATTCCCGGCAGCAGTTTCAATTTATCTGTGAAACTGGAGTGTTGAATCTTCAGCTCATTACTATTTAGAAATAAAGTAGAATTTTTTTAAGTGCAAAAAATTTGCAGTGTGAGAAGGAATAAATTTATTCCCAGAACAGACTTGAAGAAATAAAAATGTAGGTTCTCTTTAAGTATTTCAGACAAATCTTTAAACAAACCTCTGGGCATCCATCCAAAATGTGAAATTCAAGTGTTGTATTCAAACAATGTTGTAAAGGGGTAGCAGAAGACAGAGATACCAAATTGCTTTTAGCTTGAAAGTGTTATATTCAATACTCCCTCAGCACTGCTTTACTGGCATAATGCAAGTGGAGGAACTTACAGGAACACTTAATACAGAAGTGTTGTCACCACTTTCCCCCACTACTTAATTAAGAGAAGGAAATCAGGGAGCTCCTGTTCTGGCAATGGTTCTTGCTGTCATGTTCCTTGAGATTTCAGCTCCCGCAGGTAAACTCTGTATACAAACACAGTTTATTTCTTCAGTAAAAAAAGTAGAAACCAGTAAACGTGAGAGGCAGCACCATTTTTTCCCCTCCATTTTGGGTGTTTAAACTGCTTCTGTGGCTTGACAAACTGTTTTTTTTTCTGCTGCCTGATGTGAGGCTGCCAATGTGAAGCTCTAAGGTACTTGGCAATCAAATGCTGTCTTTCATCCAAATATCTCAAAGAGGTTTGCTAATTAGTAAGATTCCACAAATCTCTGTAAAGTTCTATTTTAATAGGCATTTATCAGACAATGCAGCTAAGATATATGGAGGTTATATGACTTGCTCAGCAACATGAATATTCTCCCTGATGAAGCTGGAGTAGATTTTTTTCCCCCTATCACTTTCAGGTTAACTACTTCCTCATCAACATACAAATTATATAATTTAAAAAAAAAAAAAAGGGGGGGGGGGGGGGGGGGTACAAAACAAAATGTAAAACCAACCTAAAAAAAAACACTTCAAATGACAAAAAAACACCCATGGTGCCATATAAAAAGATGTAGGCTGCCACTATTCAATATTTTCTATCAAAGCAGCACTGTGTTTTTTAAGATCTGGTTATTTCTCTTGTTTTCTGTTTTTCTTATTAACTGTCTCTGAGCAATGAATCATAATATTTTATGCTAAATGACAAAAAATAGTTCTCCTGCTGTTGCTTCTAACTTTGTAGTGTCATTATATCTCAGTAAGTCAATAGGGAACATCAGCTTGAAGTCAGTGTCCATTGTGCTTAGTGTTTCATCATTACTGAAGTAACAGTTATTTGCTTAATCTGTAAAATATATTTTCACTTATGCTTTCTATATCAATTTGTTTCCCACATCAGATGAAGAGATTTTTACAGGTATTTTCAGAAATTTCATCTTAATCTCAAAATGTATAAGCAGAGTTGTCTTATTACTAAATCTTATAGAACTGATACAAATAAGTTGGACTCATACTCTACACATTTAATCAAGTGTAATGAAGATGATAAAGACATATTTGACCAATAGAGTTTTGAATGTATGTTTCCTTTCCCTGCCAATCTGGGAACATTTCTGGGAACTTTAAGGCTGTTTTACTGGACTAGGTGGTAAGATTAGGTGGTAAAATTGGACAGAAAAGGTAGACAAAGTTATTCTTTCTTTTTCATTAGATATTAAAAAAAAAATATTTAAAAAGTTAAACTAATTGAAAAGTTTGGTTCTGGAAATGTCCAAGGTAGAATTATTTCCTGAAATGTCCACATTTTATATTCTGGGAACGCTGATGTCTTTCAAATACACAGGAAGATAAAAGTTTCTTACTTAACATGTCAGCCATGGAAGAGTGGATGCAGTTCTGGCCAGATAAAAGCACTGATTCATAGTGCTGAAACCACCTACTGTTTTGTTGCTGTGTTTAAAAATTTTTGAATCATAAAAATGATGTGCTGATTATAAATGCAAAGTTCTGTGGATTGCAAGGGCAGAACTGCAAGGAACAAAAAGGAAAATAGATATCTTAATCATGAACATTTTTCACAGAAACTGAAGAGCACTATGAAGACCATATAGTTCACATTTGCACTTTTCTCATGCTGGTTTGATGCCAGTTTAATTTAATGCAGTACTACCTTGCCATAAAACAGAGATTCAGTGCTTCTTTGCCTTCCTGTGCTCTCCATCTAATTGGATTCCAAATATGAAAGTTAACACAAAGACATGAATGTATTTTTGTAATCTTCCATAGATATAAGTAGGCTTGTTTCTAATGAGGCTCAGTTCTCACCCCTGACGCTAACCTGTGCTTGGATGATGAAGCTCTGCTGTGAGAACATGCAGGGTTATGTTAAACAGCCAGTCGGCAATGGGATGGAGTTTTTTTCACAGCACACAGCCTTGCCTATTTTTAAAAGATCTCAGCTATCCATAGTCTCTGAACTTCCTGATAATCAGAAAGATGATTCTCTACAGAAAAAAAAAGCCACATTTCTAGGCCACAACTCCATCGACATACTTTCTAAACTACTCTGAATTGTGCTTCTTCCTTTGTTTTTCAATATTTCTGTTCCCTACTATGTCCAAGTTAATTTACTGTCTTCATTCCTTCATTAATTTCAGGATGGGAGGATGTTGTGTATGTTTCAGGTAGTGCCTTTCTGCTTCAGCTACCTTTTTTTGTTTGTTTGTTTGTTTGCATTCCTTTCAGGGAATCACAGAGTTTTTGAGGCTGGAAGAGATCTCTGAGATCATCAAGTCCAGCCTATAACCTAACACCTCCACATCGACTAAACCGTGGCACTAAGTGCCACATCCAGTCTTTCCTTAAACATCTCCAGTCACAGCGATTCCACCACCTCCCTAGGCAGTCTGTTCCAGTATCTAATCATCCTTTCCATGAGGAAGTGCTTCCTTACATCCAAACTAAACCTCCCCTGATGCAGCTTCAGATCATAGCCTCTTGTCAGTTGCCTGGGAGAAGAGCCTGACCCTCACCTTACTACAACTTCCCTTCAGGGAGTTGCAGAGTGTGATAAAGTCCACCTTGAGTCTCCTCCAGGCTGAGCACCCCCAGCTCCCTCAGCCTCTCCTCATCAGTCTTAGCCTCCAATCCCTTCACCAGTCTCATTGCTCTCCTCTGAACCCACTCCAGCACCTCAATACCTTTCTTGAAGTGGAGGTCCCAGAACTGCACACAGTGCTCGAGGTGGAGTCTCACCAGTGGGCAGAATTAGATCCTTAGTCCTGCTGGCCACACTATTCCTGATAGAGGCCAAGATGCCGTTGGCATCTGGCCACACTGGGCACACTGCTGGTTCATATTCAGCTGACTGCCAACCAGCATTCCCAGATCCCTCTCTCCCAGGCTGCTCTCCAGCCACTTTCCTTTTTGTTTGCTTTGTATTTGTTTCTTGAACCTTTCCAAACCACATCTGTTAGCTTGCAGTAGACAGCTATATCAATTTATTAATTTATGAGCAGTGAGTACATGTGAAATGCAGACAATGTAGAATAAGAAATTCAGCAAAAATTGTCATGTTCAGGTTGTAGTGTGATTGCTGTGAGATTGTGATTCAATGAGACCGCAGGTGGTATTTAAAAAGTGTCATTATCCAAGCTTTAATGAACTCTTGCTCTGAACAGGGCACTGCAGGATTGCACTAGACTTGTGCTAAGATCATGACATTAAGGTTAGGTTTGCAACAGCTTCCAAGATGCTGAGTATTTGTTGCATGTTGCTGTCTTCTTCCAAGGCTGCCTTTTCCCCAGACATGTTGGTGGAGGTAACCAGAGGAGTTTGCAGAGTCCCTCAGAAGTCAAGTCTTCTGTTTTACCTCTGTGGGTCTGATACAACGTACATGATCTCCTCAAAGGCTGCAGCAGCTAGTGGCCTGTATGCATGTGTCTGATGCCTATAATCCCATCCAGTTTGTAGCACCATTTGTAGTAGTTATGGAGTTAACACTCTAGTTTTATTCGAAATCACAAATAAAGAGTTGTATTTGATGATACAGAAGAGCAAGAATAAGATAAATTGTTTGCTGGACCAGCATATAATCTCCTGTATAAACTATCGCATTATTTGCTTCCTCCTCTTCCTGCCTGGCTTGCTCCTTACCTGCTTCCCACTGGCTGATTCCTGCGCTAACCTTGACTGAGTAATAATATTTGCAACCTTTTCGGTTTTCTTACTGGGGGGAGGAGTAGAAGGTGGATGTTAGCCCCTTCTGAGCTTTCATCCAGGGAATTGGAGGAGCAATTCAGGGGAATCCCTGTGAGGTTCCTCATATTATTTCTAATTTCTAAATAATTGTAAATATTTGTAAGTATGTTTTTGGATGCAAGCATTGTATTAGGTGTTTGTAAATTTAGCTTGCTATTAATACATAGCTTCATTTGCTTCTAAGCTCATTACAGCTACGTGAGAGGTCATAGTGAAGTGGGTGTCAATCTGTCTTCTGAAGTAGCAAGTGACAGGATAAGAGAAAATGGCCTCAAGTTTTTCCAAGAGAGGTTTAGATTGTGATGTCGGAAAAACGTCTTCCTCAGAAGGATTTTCCTGTCCTGGAACAGGCTGCCTAGAGAAGTGGTGAAGTCATCATCCCTGAAGGTATTTCAGAGACATGTATATGTGGCACCAGGTCGCATGGTTTAAACATGACCCTTGCAGCGTATTATTAGAATTGTCTTAACAGCCTTTTCCGACCTAATTGTTTCTGTGATTCTGTGAACTTTGTTAGCTAACAAGGTCCAGAGGAGGGCCACAAAAATGATCCAGGAGTTGGAACACCTCTGCTATGCAGACAGGCTTAGGGAGCAGTTCAGCCTGGAGAAGGACACCTAACAGTAATCTTCCAGTACCTGAAGAAGGCCTACAGGAAAGCTGAAGAGAGAGTGTTTATAAAGGCCTGTAGTGATAAGAGGAAGGGCAATGGCTTCAAACTAGAAAAGAGCAGATTTAGATAGGATGTTAGGAACAAGTTCTTTACCATGAAGGTAGTGGAACGCTGGAGCAGGTTGCCCAGGGAAGTAGTTGAGGCCCTGGAGATATTCAAGGTGAGGTTTGACAAGGCTCTGGGCAACCTGATCTAGTTGAGGATGCCTCTTCTTACTGCAGAGGGGGCTGGAATAGATAATCTTTGGAGGTTCCTTCCAACTCAGACCATGACTCTATAAGATTCTTTGATTTAGTACTATGCTATAGCGAGTAGATGGAAGTAAACAGTTAGTTTGATGTCTTCACTATTTCTGGATTTTAAAGCAGATGTCACAAAATGGGACATACCATAGGCTCGCAGAAATGGGTTTTGTTAAGGCATCTCTGGCTTCCATCTCTGTATTTTATTTAATGTTCTTGCTTGTGGATATACAGTCCTCCTTGGTGTATTAGAATTGGTTTGGATGAGTGGGTATCTTGAGAAGAATGATGATTAAAGAGTGTCTAGGGAAAGAATGTGCATTAGCTTGAGTTCTAGTTGAAATCAGCAACAATATTAATAATTAATCAGTTAGTGAATTGCACGTGGTTTGCTGGTCCTTACTGAAGCAAAGCTGAAACAGGGGTTACATCTAATTGTGATGGCCCTTTTTAATGACATAGTGATGTCATCTGTTGTTCAGATGGCCTACTTTATGCCATGACTAATTAGCAAGGTAATCAGTTCTAATGCTGACTTTATAATTTACAGTAACTCACTGCTGATTTTACAGCTAATTAGTGCCAGCCTTATTAGAGAGAATGCTAATAATTGGCAGTTAATAAATCTCAGACTTTTCAATAGTTCCAGCAGCACAGTCACCTAGCAGATGTTGATCATGTAAGGGCAATAGAGTCAAAAAAAGTTAAACTGTAACTGCTTGATAGGCTCAGAGGGGTTGAAAATGATAGGTCCATTATAGGGCAACAGTAAAGGTACCGGAAGTAATTAACTTTTAATTAAATTCTCATTTGAATTAAATGTACTTCATCCAAATCATTGGATTTATGGTAAGTGTGGAGAATTAGAATTAATATTTTGAGGTCTCCAATGCATTTTTTAGGTGAGATGAAATAACTTTATTTCCATCAGAATATACTGGTAATGAATGTTTAGAAACAGACAAATAAAATCTAGAGTCATACAAATTAGATCCCAAGCCATTTAACATCACCAAGACTTTCCCCTTGGCTCTGGTATATTGGGGTTGTCATTGTGTGATACAGAAATTTAACTGTTTTTTAGGACTTTCTGGGCTGCTAAGAGGCTTTTGGGGAGGGGAAGTTAATTAATGTGAGATGATATTTTACGAAATTATTATTGTTTATTAATTTTGCTATTCAGAACTCTCACCAACCTCAACCACTGATTTTAATAATATTTTGGTTCTTACACAGTTATGGAAACATTCTATGGATAATATCTACACCTAATGTAGCCATCAAAATATATAAACATTAATTGAACTGGTAGAGACTATTCCTGCGGTCGAATGCCGCTTGCAGCCAGCCAATAGGCTCAAGCTCTTTCTGCTCTATGGCAGAAGGCAGTAGAGAATCACAAAGAGGCATTTAAGCATTTACTCACAGATTATTATTTACCCTCGTGGGGCCTAGCCACAGTCCAGACAGTGCCCAAATGCTTTCAGGGGACTCTGTCTTGTTGTATGTTGAGGCCTGAATCTTCCCAGATCCTAAGGAAAGGATGCAGACAATCTCTGACCTTGTTCTCCTGGCTTCTTCTGGATGACCTGTTATGTCAGGAATTCTAGGCAGGACCTTCAGGTGCAGAAGGCAGATGTGCAGTCTCAGCACAATGTCACGCTGGCCACACAGGCTGATCGCGTGCAGGCATCCAGGGTCTACTCCTGGTAACTCGTGTCAGTGGAGTTTAGCAGGCAAGCAGTAAGGCCGTGTGCAATAGCAGCAGGGCTGGGCACAGCAGAGAGAGCAGGCAAAGATCAGGAAAGCAAAGCAGGGAAGCAAAAGCAGCTTGTTCACCTGTGTATCTCCTTTTATCAATGTGGGCCGAGATTGATTGCCCTTTGGACACAAGAATAGCCAATCAGGATGGCAGTTAGCCAAACCAGACCATATTAGGCAAAGCCACAGGCTTGCTTTTCCCTAATTTGGGAAAAGTACAGGCCTTGCACTAGGCAGGCACAAGCTAAGTGTGTGTACCTCACACCACAGGACCCTGGGCAGGCCAGACTCTATGGCTCCAGGTCCTTTTGTGTCCATTTCCTGCACTTGCCTCTCTGGTGGAGCAGAAAAACATGCCTAGGCAAGGCAGGACGTGTGTAAGCCTATTTTGGGCCTAGGAGGCCTACCACAATAGAGGACACAATGTTTAAGAGGCAAGCTCCTGCAGACAGTTTATCAGTGATTAATCCCAACTGAAGGACTTCAGAGAGACTGAAGGAGATGGAGTGGACAGCATCAAGAGAGGTGGAGGACGTTATAGATAGTTGACAAAACCTATAGTCTTCTACAATGGAATAACTGGCCTTGTAGATCAGAGAACAGTGGGTGTTGTCTAGCAGGACTTCAAGATGGCCTTCAACACTATCTCCCAAAAGGTCTACATAGAGAACCTGATGAAATAAGGGATAGATGAGCTGACAGTGAAGTGAACTGAAAGTTGACTAAATAGACTAACTCAACAGAGTTGCAATCAGTGATATAAAGTCTAGTTGGAGAATCACAGAATCACTGAGGCTGGAAAAGACCTCTGAGATCATCAAGTCCAGGCTATGACCCAACACCACCATATCAGCTAAACCATGGCACTAAGTGCCACATCCAATCTTTTCTTAAAGACCTCCAAGGATGGTGATTCTACTGCATCCCTGGGCAGTCCATTCCAGTATCTAATTACTCTTTCCATGAGGAAGTGCTTCCTTACATCAAAACTAAACTTTCCTTGATGCAGCTTCAGATCAGAGCCACCTGTCCTGTCACAAGTTGCCTGGGAGAAGAGGCTGACCCTCACCTTATGTGATGGTTTGGGCTCTTACCCGCCCCCCCACACTTTGTATTTGCCCCAGCTAACTCAGACGGCCTCTGGGAATATAGATGAAGCAATTTATTTACAGCTAGCAGAATTTACAAGCAGCTACTTACAATATATACAGTTATGTACAATTATATACAGAAATATACAAAGGATAAACAATACAAAAGCACAACTCCCCTCCCAGAAACCTGAGTCCCCAGGAGGGGCTCTCAAACCACCCCAACACCTCCCCCCGGCCCTCTCAACCTTACCCCAGTTCTCAGGGAGAAGAGAGGTGTGGCCAAGAGGTTAGGGAGCAAGGTTAGTAGGAGCAAGGTTAATGAGATGTGACCAGATCTGAAGGCAAAGGCAGAAGAAAAGACAAAATGGAGAATGTTTTCTTCTTCTTCCCAGAGTTCTCAGCGTGACTGTGAGAGAAGGAGACACAATTGTTTCTCATTTCACTGCCCGTTATCTAGTTCTTTTACCAAAACATTCCAGCTTGCTTCAAACTAGCACACCTTACTACAACTTCCCTTCAGGTAGTTGTAGAGAGTGATAAGTTCCCCCCTGAGTCTCCTTCAGGCTGAACAATCCCAGCTCCCTCAGCCTCTCCTTATCAGACTTTCCCTCCAGTGTCCTCACCAGTCTCATTGCTCTCCTCTGGACACATTCCAGTGCCTCAATGTATTTCTTGATGTGAGAGTCCCAGAACTGCACAGAGTGCTCAAGGTGAGGTCTCACCAGTGCCATGTACAGGGGCAGAATTAGATCCCTAGTCCTGCTGGCCACACTATTCCTGATAGAGGCCAAGATGCCATTGGCTTTCTGTGCCACCTGGGCACACTGCTGGCTCATATTCAGCTGACTGTCAACCAGTACTTGCAGGTCCCTCTCTTTTGGGCTGCTCTCCAGCCACTCCAGCCAGAACAGTGGTGGTGTACATCATGTGTCAGTGTTATCCAATATCTTTCAATGCTGTAATTGATGACCCATGTCAGAAGGCAGTGTGTAGCCTCAGGAAGATTGCAAATGACACAGAACTAGCTGAAGTGGTTGATACACCAGAAAGTCATGCTGCTGTCCAGAAGGACTTTACCAGAGTAGAGAAATTTGCTAATGGGAACCTCGTGAACTTCAATAAGGCAAAGTGCAAAGTATTGCACCTGGAAAAGAGGACTTGATAGGCTTTTTTTAAAATGCATCTAAATATCTAAGAGGTGAAGGTCATGAGACTGGGGCTTGACAAGAGGCTATAGATAGAATCTAGAACAAAGGATGTTTCACTTGAACTTAAGGAAAAAAATTCTTTCCGTGAGGAAGTCAGAACACTGACGTAGACTGCCTGGATTGGTGGTAGAGTCTCCTTCTCTGGAGACTTTCAAAATCTGTCTATACAAATTACTGTGCAGCCTGATCTAGGTGTACCTGTGTTAGCAGTGGAGATTAGTCTAGATGATCCCCTGAGTTTCCTTCTAACCCCTACCATACTGTGACTGATTCTGCAAAATTAACAAGTATATCCATCAGCTGCAGATATTTTCCTGGCATAGTCACTATATTTTACATGACAAACCTATCTCATTTAAAGGTCTCACAGCTCCTATTGATCCCTGAAGCAAATCTATCATATTAATTATGTCTACAAACATATAGGTATCAGCTACTATTTATCAGCAGTGCTTTGCTACAGTGGGACTCTCAAGAGCAGAAGCTTTTGAGTAACTGAGTAAATGTTTTTAAGAAGTTGCTGCTTAATAGAAACCATTTGTGTCATAAAGAGTTTTCACCGTTTCTCTTGTTCACATTCACAGACAATTTGTGAGGGAGTAAAATTGGATTCCACAGCAGGCACTGCGTTTTAGCCGAGAACTTTGACATCAACTCCGTTGCATTTAAATTTCTAACAATGTGTGTGAAGTCTTCCTTCCATGAAGACAGATAAAAATGTAGATCAAAAGCAAAAATCCTACAGTGGTCAAGATTTGTGCAGTCTCCTAATTCTGTTAGGATGATTTGTGTTTCATGTTGTTTAGAGAGATGAAGGGAAGGCTGACTCTCTGTCTGGCAGATCTACAGCTTTCTGATGCAGTCTGTGCTCAGGCAAACTGTAGTTGATTTGTATCTACCGCAAAGCCTCACAGACATAAATCCACAACTGCTGTAAATTGCACTCCCTTTCTCACTGGGACTAGAATGGTTTTACAGCTGAGTCCCTGGCCTACAGCCTTTGAATCCTTTTGCATTTAGCACAGGAGGAGCTAAAAAACTGCACAGGTCCTTGAATAAGTCACTAGTTTCCATGATCCTGCTTTGGCAGAGGATTTGGACTCACCGATCTCCAGCGGTCCCTTCCAACCCGTACAGTTATATGATTGTATGGTTCTATGATTCTGTGATTCTGTAATTGATGCCATGATTCTATTCAGCACTACACTGAGAACGCTAAGCGTGTGACCACCAAACACAAAACGTTTTCAGCTGAATTCCCATGCTCTCATGAAGACACCCGGGCAGACTTGGTTGTTCATAATTCTGATTGAAATAAATTTTCTCATTCCTGCCAACATTGGGCACCATCTGCATTGTATTCTGAGGTGTGTTTAAACTTTAACATGTAATTTGTGCAAAGAGAAGGTGTAGTTTTGCCATTGTCCTCCTCAGTAAACCTGGGTAGCTCATATAGGGCTTCCCAAACAGATTGAGTCATTTTTCTTTCCCCCGTCCAACATTTCTAGACAATGACAATCTTCTCTGAAGGTATTTTGGAAGCATAGTTAATTGTAGAAGCAAATTAGACCAAGGTCTATCATCCTTTTTTCTGGAAGCTGGTGAGGTGAGGATATTGTGGGTTTACCAACAGCGAGCAGCAAAGTGGCTTCCCTACTACTTTGAATTAGTTGTCAGAATGTCTGAGTGTAGGTCCTTAAAATTGTGGGATTCAGAGTATATAAAGAAATTCAAAGTCTCATTTTACACACAAGTTATACTGGGACATCAGTGAAGGAGAAGCACAGGGTAAGTTTTGGGTTTGTTTTTTGTTTTTTTTTTTGTTTTGGGTTTGGTTTTTTTTTTTTGTTGGTTGATTTTGGGTTCTTTGGTTTAGTTTGTATTTTTGCTACTAATTATCTCTTATGTAATATAAATTTGTCACGTGAGAGCAGAAAGGAAGTAAAATTAGTGACTTTCCCTGTAACATAGGAGTGGCCCGTACGTGAATTTGAGGCTTCAGTGGCTTACAAGCAATTTAGTGTATCTCTGCTAGTTTGAAGCTAGCTAGAGTGTTTTGGTGAGAAGAATTAGATTACAGGCTGTGAAAGAGAAACAATGGTGGTGACTACTTCACTCATAGGCTTGCTGAGATGTGTAAGAACTAAAGTGTAAATATAGATAAGAGAGATGATCTCTGTCCAGGCTGTGGGATGCATTTTCTCTCTCTAACGTAACCTGCTCTCTCTGATTAATCCACCTGCTTCCTAACCCCCTGGCCAACCCTCCAATCTTCCTTGGGCATAGGCCAACATCTGGGGTAAGGAAGAGGAGTGGGAAGAAAGGTGGAAGGGTGGTTGAGAGCCCTCCTGGGGACTCAGGTTTCTGGGAGGGATGTTGTGTTTCTGTATTACCTTTTACCTTGTACATTTCTGTATTTAGCTGTATGTATTGTAAATTATCTGCTTGTATATTGTGCTAAGCTGTAAATATAAAGCTTAATTCAATTTCCAGAGCTGGCTGAGTCTAGGCTAGGTGATTTCCAAAGTGGGGGGGGAGGGCTAACACCCAAACCATCACAGTGTCTTTGCCTGAAAGAAAAGAGGAGAGGTTTTCAAGTGCAGACTAAACTCCACAAAACAGATCTATCAATAACTGACATCCTAATTCATGCATTGTTTAGACTGAATTAAAGAACCTTGATATGCCATGTTCTTGCCTGAGGAAAAGTTGAGTTTGATAATACTTTTGTCAAAGCAAGAGGGAAAAATATTATAATTTACATTCAGAGATGTCTCTGTGTGTAATGACAGATACTTATACTACTGATAGGTATCTTTACATGCATTTCCCTGTAATTGTACACAGCATTTGATCAGTGTAGTATCTAAATAAAAAGAAATTATTATTCAAAACTAAGAAATATGTATGATAAAAATGGTTTGTTGTAGGCAGCACCACAATATGACACCCTACACGTTCAAATATTAATGCATCAGCTTCTAGGGGTCTAACATAATAATTTACACCTCACTTGTGCCAACTATAAATGGCCTTGGAAAGCATGCTGTGTATATTATCACTGGATTTCACAGAGATTAATGAAGTCACTGTAGTATATCAAAAGACTCTGGACAATTACTTTAAGTCTCCTAACTTCTGGTTTATTCAAATCTTTGAAATTCAAGAACTCAACTGAACTAGAGGTATTCCAGTGCATCTCTGTGTGTGACATGTGCTGGAAAGAGGGCAGAAAATGCTTTGGAGAGGGAAGTGAAAAACATAATTAAAATCAAAGTGGAGCATGAAAAAGGGGAAAAAAAATATGTTCTTTGAGCAGGAAATACACCTCCCTGGTATTATTCAGAACATTTTATTTACATACTGGTCCTCTTTCCATCTGTAGTCTGTCTGGCAGTTTATGATTTACTTTGGTTTTGAGCATTTTAGTCTTCACAACATATTTCAGCTGTCATTCAAATAAGTGAAAGTTTGTGTAAAAAACAAAGGCAATTGCAATCAGGTTTGGTTTTTTTTTTTCCCTTCTATCAAGAGTCACTTTGGAAACCTGGAGACTAGGGTACCACTTTGGCAGTAGCTCAATGTTGATATTTGACACTGGGGAGTCGTTCCAGTGTCAAATGGATACATATCCAGCTTTTTAGTATCAGAAATGTTCATGGTGGTTTTCTGCTTCAAAGAGAGCGTGTTTCTGTGCTCAAGTCCTTTCATAGCTTAAATTCTCAGAGTCATGTGCAAATGGCATGCTGATGATGCTCTGTAAAGCTTGTGCCGGACTAATGGTTAAGTGCAGTTTACACTTTACAGGCAGAAAACGCCCTAAGATTTGATTTCTCAGGAACAAAGAATGGAGCTCTGATTTTGTTAGAATTTCCAATTTGTACTCAAAAATATTCACAGATTCTGTAGCACCTTTCTAAGATATTTTGATGATACACAAATAAGGCCTTTGATCTGTATCTTTTGTATGTAAACAACCTAAAAACATTTGATGTTTCCTGTAACAAGAAAATAAAGGAAAATGTAAGGCTTAGTATATTCTGAATATGTATTAGGGGGATTATGACCACAAAAAAGATCACTTTGATATGTCTAGGGCGTGCTTCTGATTTCTCTGGTATGGCAGAGTGTCTGAAATGGGAATAGACAGCTTCCAGCTTTACTCAACTCATGCAGTCTTTGCTATAGTTCACTGAGCTTTCCTGGGTAATGTACAATTTATTGACTTTGGAGGCTCCTGGGGTCTTGAGACCTGTTTGACAGGAATATCAAAGCAGCAGCCCTCCCATAACAATATTGCTGTAATACAGCTACAATACTGCAGAGTGCTATTGCTCTCATGATGTGTTATGGAAAATGTGATGCTGGCCTGAAAATCACCAAGGGAACTCATAAAATGTTCTTTAATCGTTCGTTAATTTAAAGACTCCAATATTATCTAATTTATTATGTGAGGAAAGGGGTTGAAGTCAATTACACTGTGGACTGTGAGATCTGTATACGAGCTTCAGTTCTGCAGTAATTTATAGATATTGAAAGGCAGAGATTTAAGGCTTAAAATCTGCACCTAAAAGCTGACAACCTGCAACATAATTTGTGTTAGTGGCAGGCATTGCTGTTCAAGTAAAATAAAAAATAAAACATTGAAGCTGTGGTCAGTCCCACTGCTGAAATCTATTTAGGAAAAAAAATCTGTGTCTATGTCAATCTTTTCCATTAGCAAATCTCTGATGAGTCTGTTGGAATGCTTTGCAATTTCTTTAAGACATTTTAAAGCAACTCACTTCAAAAACTGTAATCTTTTGTACATTGCAGTGGGATATTATAATTAGTACAATTTGTGTTAGCAAGCATGAACTGTTTAAATCTCTTGAAGTCATTTGCGCTGTGGTACTCTATAGAAGCTGAAGATCAGATTTAAAATGCCTAAAGAGAAAAGATGATTCCTTGATCAAGAGTTTTCAAAGGTGCAGAGAAATCACAGTGAGTAGTCTTTTGTTAGAGAAACTAAATATATCAGGAAGTGTTTGAATGACAGTGAATTTAAATATTCAACTCATGACTACCAGGAACTACTAAATGCTGCAAAGTATTGACATGTCAAACCCACTTGTTTTTCTATCATATGTGCTGTGTATAGTCTTGTAGCTCACAGAGCAGAGTTTTCCTGATGGTCAAAGTACATGTGATGGTTTGGGTGTTACCTGCCCCCCCACACTTTGAAAATCACCCAGGCTAGACTCATCCGGCTCTGGAAATTGAATGAAGCTTTATATTTACAGCTTAGCACAATATACAAGCAGATATTTACAGTATATACAGTTATAGACAGAAATATACAAGGTAAAAGGTAATACAGAAACACAACATCCCTCCCAGAAACCTGAATCCCCAAGAGGGGCTCCCAACTGCCCTTCCACCTTCTCCCACCCCTCTCTTCCTTACCCCAGTCCCAAGGAAGACGGGAGGTTCACCCAGGGGGTTAGGAAGCAAATGATTTAGTCAGAGAAATGGAGGGTGAGGTTAGAGGGAGAGATGCAACTTGGATCTCCCCAGCAGGTGAAGTGCCTTATCTATGTTTTGATTCTTGTTCTTATACATCTTAGCAAGCCTATGAATGAAGTAGATGTCACCATTGTTTTCTCTTTCACAGCCTGTAATCTATTTCTTCTCACCAAAACATTACAGTATCACAGTATCAACAAGGTTGGCAGAGACCTCATAGATCATCAAGTCCAACCCTTTACCACAGAGCTCAAGGCTAGACCATGGCACCAAGTGCCACATCCAATCCTGCCTTGAACAGCCCCAGGGACGGTGACTCCACCACCTCCCCAGGCAGCCCATTCCAGTGTCCAGTGACTCTCTCAGTGAAGAACTTTCTCCTCACCTCGAGCCTAAATTTCCCCTGGCGTAGCTTGAGACTGTGTCCTCTTGTTCTGGCGCTGGCCACCTGAGAGAAGAGAGCAACCTCCTCCTGGCCACAACCACCCTTCAGGTAATTGTAGACAGCAATAAGGTCACCCCTGAGCCTCCTCTTCTCCAGGCTAAACAATCCCAGCTCCTTCAGCCTCTCCTCATAGGGCTTGTGGTCAGGGCCTCTCACCAGCCTCGTCGCCCTTCTCTGGACACGCTCAAGCATCTCAACGTCCCTTCTAAAGTGGGGGGCCCAGAACTGAACACAGTACTCAAGGTGTGGTCTCACCAGTGCAGAGTACAGGGGCAGAATGACCTCCCTGCTCCTGCTGACCACACCATTCCTGATGCAGGCCAGGATGCCACTGGCTCTCTTGGCCACCTGGGCACACTGCTGGCTCATGTTCAGGCGGGTATCAATCAGCACCCCTAGATCCCTCTCTGTCTGGCTGCTCTCCAGCCACTCCGACCCCAGCCTGTATCTCTGCATGGGGTTGTTGTGGCCAAAGTGCAGCACCCAGCCCTTGGAGCTATTAGAAGCTATTATTCTAGCTATCTTCAAACTAGCATAGTACAGTAACAGATTTACTTACAGTGAAATGAGTGAAATCAATAGAAGTTTGTTTTCAGTTTTTTTTTGTTTGGTTGATTGATTGTTTTTAAATTGTGTTTCAGTGAGCACAGCAATACTTGAATAAGCAAGCATTTGAATTGCACAGATCAGTTACCCGACTGGATGTTTAAAGCCTTTTATGCAAAATTAAAATTCTTACATATCTCCATCCTGGCTGTGAATGACAACCCATTTGTACCAGCAGTCAAAGCCACAGGCGTACTGAAGGGCAGTACTGTATGTCTCAGTAGTCCTTAATAACCTCTTCTTTAAATGTATTAATTAAATGCAACCATTTTTATGTGTCCTAGTTGTAATTACAATTTCAGATTAATTGCTGTACCGTGAATAAGACAACTCACAATGTTTCCTAAACACCTTTTTTTTTTTTTTTCTCTCCACTCAGTGTTAAAAAGACTCAGTGTCTGAACCTGGAGTGTGATATCTCTTTCATATTCATCCATCTCAGTACACTGAGGTGATAAGAATTATTTCTAACTGCAAAACTTGAGGACAAGATCAGGCCTGTCTACTGAGAAAGTGTACCTATAGCTTTGTGATAAAGTTATTGCCCTGCCTTGGCCCAGTTCTTCTATTTTTAATATTCTATGTCAGTATCTCCATAAGAAATTCCATTTATATTGCTGGGTGACACTCTGCATGATTACAATTGAAGGCTGTACCAGTAAGGCTGAAGCCTCTACAGTGTAGTTCCACTGTAGTCATGCAGATATGGGATCTTGGGCTACTTCAGGATGTAAATTTCCCTGCTCAGGTAGATGGAAGAAATTCCAAAAGTAACATTAAATGAATAACTGTGGTGGTTTGGGTGTTCCCTGCTCCCCCCCCTCCCCCTTTTTAGAAATAGCCCACTAGACTCAGCCGGTTCTGGGAATATAAATGAAGCTATTTATTTACAGCTACCACAATATGCAAGCAGATATTTACAATATATACAGTTATATACAGAAATACACAAGGTAAAAAAAAAGTAATACAGAAACACAACTCCCCTCCCAGAAACCTGAGTCCCCAGGAGGGGCTCTCAACCACCCCTGCACCTTCCCCCTGCCCCTCTCAACCTTACCCCAGTTCTCAGGAAGAATAGAGGTGCAGCCAAGAGGTTAAGAAGCAAGGTGAGGTTAGGGAAATGCAGCTCAGCCAAAGCCCAGCCCGAAAGTGAAGCAAAAAATGGCAAAGTGTTATCTAATGTTTACGTTCTTCTTCAGCAAGACTCTGAGGGAAGGAGACATCACAATTGTTTTCCTTTCACAGCTTGTCATGTCGTTCATCTCACCAAAACATTCTAGCCTGCTTCAAACTAGCACAATCCACCCCGTCTACTTCACTCAGAGTATTGCTAAGAACTACCTGATCTAAACCAATATTTACACTCATGAATATTATAAGTTCAGTTCATACTTCATTCCAGCTATTTCAGATGTAGGTGATTCAAAAGCTCAGAACAGTTTGTCTCCTCACAGATGAGACAAGAACAGGGACTCCCAAGTGATGTTGGGTTCATGCTCATGTACTGTAGATTCTCTCGTAGATTCTTTCAGTGTTGGACGCCAATGATACCAAGAACAGAAAACTCCTAACAGCTTGTATTATACACTCTGAATTTAAACTCTCTCAGCTAAGGTTACATTTCTCTGTGGAATGCACTGGATTTCACCATTCTCCTGCATTACCCAGTAGGTGTGACCAGGACCTTCAGCAGACACCACCCCTCGGACAGGTTTCCCTTCGCCCGAAGGAGAAAATACCCAAACAGTTTTCCCTAACAGATTCTTTTCACATACAACAGGAACTTTGTCACCGTCTACTGTTTCGACCAAATCTGATTGTGCAGGTCCTGCTCTGTTTACTGAACCTCTACTATTTACCAACCAGGTAGCTTGTGCTAAATGTTTGTCCCAGTTTTTCAGAGTTCCACCCCCCATGGCTTTTAGGGTGGTTTTGAGCAAACCGTTGTAGCGCTCAATCTTCCCTGAAGCTGGTGCATAGTAGGGTATGTGATAGATCCATTCAATACCATGCTCTCTGGCCCAGTTTTTTACAAGATTGTTCTTGAAATGAGTGCCATTGTCTGACTCAATTCTCTCTGGAGTTTCATGTCTCCACATGATCTGTCTCTCCAAACCAACAATGGTGTTACGTGCAGTAGCATGTGGAACTGGATAGGTTTCCAGCCATCTGGTGCTGGCCTCTACCATCGTCAGCACATACTGCTTGCCAGAACGAGATTGAGGTAAAGTGATGTAGTCAATCTGCCAGGCTTCACCATACTTGTACTTTGACCATCTCTCACCATACCATAAGGGCTTGATTCACTTAGCCTGCTTAATAGCAGCACAAATGTCACAGTCATAGATGACTTGGGTGATAGCATCCATGGACAAGTCAATTGACCTATCGCGTGCCCATCGGTATGTTGCATCTCTGCCTTGATGTCCAGATGAATCATGGGTCCACCAAGCTAGGAACAATTCACCTCAGTGTTTCCAATCAAGGTCAAGATCAGAGTTGGTATCAACTTGAGCAATCTTAGCAGCTTGGTCTGCCTGATGGTTGTGTTGGTGTTCCTCAGTAGCTCTGTTCTTAGGCATGTGTACATCTACGTGCCACACCTTCACTGGAGTTCTCTCCAGCCGTGCATCAATGTCCTGACATAGATCAGCACACCAAATAGGCTTTCCTTTCCTCTGCCAACCATTCTTCTTCCAGTCCTTTAGCCAACCCCATAGAGCATTGGCTACCATCCACGAGTCGGTGTAGAGGTAAAGGATAGGCCAATTCTGACGTTCAGCCCCATCAAGAGCAAGTTGAACAGCTTTTACCTCAGCGAATTGACTGGATTCTCCTTCTCCATCTCTCGCTTCAGTAACTCTCCTGGTAGGACACCAGACTGCTGACTTCCATATTCGCTTGTTCCCAACAAGACGACAGGAACCATCTGTGAACAAAGCATAGTTCTTTTCCTGATCAGAGAGATCACCATAGGGAGGAGCTTTCTCAGCACGAGTTATTTTCTCCTCTGGAGGTTTGATACAGTCTGTACCTTCCGGCCAGTTGGTGGTCACCTCCACCAGACCAGGTCGGTCAAGATTACCCATTCGTGCTCGTTGGGTTATCAAAGCCATCCATTTAGACCAGGTTGCATCTGTGGCATGGTGCGGTACTGAACCTTTGCCTTTGAACATCCAGTTAAGAACTGGCAGTCTAGGAGCTAAAAGCAATTGTGACTCAGTTCCAGTCACTTCAGAAGCTGCTTTCACTCCTTCATAGGCTGCTAGTATCTCTTTCTCTGTTGGGGTGTAATTTGCCTCTGAACCTCTGTAGCCACGTCCCCAGAAACCAAGTGGACGACCACATGTCTCATTTGGAGCTCTCTGCCTGTGGTGGAGGGTTGAACAGGCCTCAAATGTATGTGTTTATGAACCTATTCATGCCCAGACATGTCCCCGCAAAGGGTGTTGCCCTGCCTATACTTGGGGTAAACAAGTTAAGGGGGACAATGGGACTCAATAGTCTTGGTGCCTTCCAGTCTGGGTTGCCTCCTCAAAGGTTGAAGTAAACACCATACATAAGCTCACGCGTCTAGGGTGGAGGAACCCACCTGAGGCCTCTCCATATTTGGGGGTACCGGACCCTTGGACTTCACCTTATTTGGTGTGTTTTGGCCTGTTGCCAAGCCTTCATTGGACAGAATTGTGGCCCAAGGACCATCAATCGTGGGGGTAAAATTCATAAAAGGGGACAATACAGTGTCCCTGCTACCTACCTACCTGCCTACCTCGCATCTTGCCTCTCACTCCTGACCACCCACTCATCTGCCACTTCTAGCTGCTTTTAGGGACCACCACCACCTCATGACTACAGCCCATGGCACCAGCCCAGGAAACTGACTAAGGCGCTCCCGGCCAGCCGCCGCTCCAGCCGCTCTCCCTGCTTGACCGTGCCCATGGAAGCTCCAGACAGCGTGCCCCAATAACCCTTGAATTATCCAAACCCACGATATTTGGAACCCTCAAAACTGACTCCGACCAGTGAGTAACTGAGAAACTCTCAATAGCTTACCAGTGGCACTTTCATGCCACAGACTCTCTTCCTAAATCCTTCAAACTTTTGCTAAATTTCCAATTTGTTGTACATAGACATTCTGTAATATAATCTCAAAACCGCATACAAAGAACTTGTGTGGGGTAGTTGTAAATAAGTTTGGGGAGGGGGGATTCCTTGTGTATATAATATTAAATTATTTAAACCCTTTTAAAATTCAGCCTCACATTTCATTCCCCCAAAACCCAAATGAACCCCCTCGCAACACTGCCAAAGGCTCCAAGTTGGACCATTGTCATTGGCAGCTGTGTACAGAATGTTTTTAATGTCTGGACCAGATCTTACAGGTCCCAAGCCCACTGCATGGACTACTTCTCGCTTGATCTGATCAAAGGCTGCTTGTTGTTCAGGTCCCCACTCGAAATTGTTTCTCTTACAAGTTACAATGTGCAGAGGTTTGACAATCTGACTGAAACCAGGAATGTGTAGTCTCCAAAATCCCACTGCACCTAAGAAAGAGAGAGTCTCCTTCTTACTGGTGGGAACTGCCATGGTGGAGACTTTGTTGATCACATCCTGTGGAATATGATGACGACCATCCGTCCTGCCACTGCACTCCCAGAAACTGAATTTCTCTAGCAGGTCCTTTGACCTTGTCTCTCTTAATGGCAAAACCTGCTTGCAACAGAATGTCAATGATTTTGTTACCTTTCTTGAAGACTTCCTCAGCAGTTTGGCCTCACACAATGATGTCGTCGATGTACTGGATGTGCTCTGGGGCTTTACCTTTCTCCAGTGCATTGTGGATGACTGAGTGACAGATGGTTGAGCTATGCTTCCACCCCTGAGGCAAACGGTTGAACTGGTACTGGATTCCTCTCCAGGTGAATGCAAACTGAGGCCTACGGGAATAGAGAAGAAAGCATTAGCAATGTTTATGGTTGCATACCACTTAGCCTCCTTCGATTCCAGCTCGTACTGGAGCTCCAGAATGTCCGACAAAGCTGCACTCATGGGTGGCGTCACCTCGTTGAGGGCACGAAAATCAACTGTGAGTGTCCAGTTGCCATTAGGTTTATGCACAGGCCAGATGGGACTGTTGAAAGGTGAATGAGCTTTCTCGATGACAGCCTGACTCTCCAGTTGACGAATCAGCTGATGAATGGGCAACAAAGAGTCATGGTTAGTTCTGTACTGCCTGTGGTGCACAGTTTGAGTTGCAATTGGCACTTCCAGATCCTCTATGTCATGATGTCCCGCAACTGCAGATACATCTGAAAGTTCAGGTCTAATAGACAATTTCAATTTACCATCCTCAATCTCTACAGACGCTATTCCAAAAGCCCATTTGTGACCCTTAGGATCTTTGAAATAACCTTGTCTCAAAAAGTCAATTCCCAAAATGCAAGGCGCATCAGGACCAGTTACAATAGTATGTTTCTAACACTCTTTACCAGTTAAACTGATCTCAGCCTGCAACTTAGTTAACTCCTGAGATCCACCAGTGATTCCAAAAATAGATATGGACTCTATCCTTTTGCAATTGGATGGCAATAAAGTACACTGAGCACCTGTGTCAACTAAAGCCCTGTACTTCCGAACTCTTAAACTGCCAGGCCACCTAATGAATACATTCCAATAGATTCGGTTCTCTCCACTATCCCTTTCCTCCTCCTGGCTGGAGGCAGGGCACCCCTAATGCTGAACATGGCATGTGGGGTGTACACAGTGATTGGTGTTTTTGTGAGAGGAATTGCAACTGTTGGAACAATTGCAGTTGCTCTCGGGAGCTGAAGAAGTGACAGCCACTCTTCTGGCATTATTGCCTCTGTTTCTGCCACTCTGCAGTTCCCTGACCCTCTTTGAAAGAGCTGAAGTAGGTTTACCATCCCACTTGTTCATGTTCTCACTGAATTTGTCACACAGAATTATCCACAGTGATGCACGTGATTGCTGCTGTCTAGGTGGAATTTGTCTCCTCCTGGGCTGGAATTGCCTTGTAGGAGGTGGGCATCTTTTCCTGATGGCAGAAACATGCACCCATTCAGATGATGCAGGGATGGTATCCTTTGCCAGATTGGAAATGGAGGTTTTGATTTCCTCCTTCAGTTCTTTCATGGTATCTTTAATGTCATTCCTTATCTCTTTCATCTCTGTAGTCATAGTTTGTATGGCAGAAACTAGGCCAGAATGTGACAAGCTGTCCTCTACCTGCCTGAGCTGGTCAGTGAATTCACCAACAGTGAAAGACCTTCCATTATCACTCCTTGATAGAAACTTGCTGGACAAGATGTTAGCATAGGATGAAGGAGCAAGTTTAATCAGCTTCTTCATGAGACCTGTTCCAAGAGAAATGTCATCAGGCTCATGTGTGCCATGATCTCCATAAAGCACTTCCTTCACAGCAAACTCCTTCAGAAGCTTAATTCCCTGCTCAATGGTGTTCCACTTCTTGGCAGCCCATGGTAGATCATCTCAGGAAGGATATCTCATAGCCACAGCCAACAGAAGCCATGTCCAAAAGCTAACCTTGCCAAGAGGACTTGCCAGGTATTTGTCCACTCCACTCTCCTTAGTGAGTGGTCCCAGCTGCTTGGCAGACTTGTCTCCTACCTGCAGGGCATTAGCACCAATGCTACAGCATCTCACTTGCCAGTTTAGGATTGGCTCACCTGATTTCCTTGAGTATTCCTTTCTAACTTCCCTGACCTCTCTGAGGGGATCATTGGAGTTCTGGATGTCATCCTCCTCCTCTTCCTCTTGTTGATCTGATTGTCCCTGGCCTAGAAACAGAACCTTCCTCATAGCACTCCTAAACTCATTGGAACCATCCTCCTTTTTGGCAGCAAGCTTCACAGCGCTCTTCTCATTTGAGTACTGCGATCTCAGCATGTTCGCCAGGTCTCGCAGACTAACTGCCTCCTCTTCCTCCTCTTGCTCACCAGAGGTCCCCTCTCTTACATCCTCCTTTGAATCACACTTTGTCAAAAGTTGTGTCTTGGCTTTCACCTTAGCAGGTGCCAAAAAGGCCTACACAGCAATGGACTTTGATGTGTCTGATGGAGGGTTTGAATGATTGGGGGTCTGGCCTGGGGTCTGTGAGCTCAGATCTGACTTAGAGGTAACAGGGCTCTGGTCTGCTGGCTGGGGCTGGATGTTCGGACTTGGACTGACTGAGCTATTGTTATTATTAGTGTTATCAGTAGAGGGGACATTCTGATTTTGAGTGTTTGCCTGTACTCCTGGGATGCCTACCAATCCTTGTTTGTTGTCATTGTTATTATCTTTGTTGTCATTATTGTTAGCAACGGTGGCAGTTTTTCCAGAATCCGAAGAAGGAGGTATAGTAACTGTAATAGTAGCTCCCTGTTGTGAAGGAGGTGGTACTCCTTGTTGTGACCCTGACTGGGAAGGAGGTGGTGTTCCTGAATTATTTTGATTTCCACTAGTACTTTGTTGATATGAGACTGTCCCTGAATTTGACTGGGGAGAAGGTACTCCTTGAGACGCTTTTCCACTTGCTTTTGAGACAAAAATTTTCATAGTTTTTGCAGGTATTGCATTTGAATTTTTCACACATAATGCCAGAATTAATATGAAAATCAAAACTATAAGACATAAATTGACACTTTAGAGTAACAACATGCTCTTACATGAACATAATCCTGAACAAATGTCTGGCATTTCAGTTCTGGGGTTAATTACCCTCATGAGGGCTGTAGTTAAAGCAATATTTTGATTGGATGTAATATTATTGGCAAATACCTCTGTAATGTTACTGGTAAGATTTTCAGTGACATTAAAACCAGCATACCAGAGAATGAAATCATCCCAGGACCAGAAAATGCTTGTAAGTTTAGCTTTGACCTTCTTAAAAACTACATTAAGCAAGAAATAACCAATTTGGTCTTTGATCCAATTGTACACAAGAAAACAGCAAACAGGCCACACAATAGTCCCCACCAAATAAAATAGCTGCTCTCATAGAATCATAGAATCAACCAGGTTGGAGAGACCTCCAAGATCATCCAGTCCAACCTAGCACCCAGCCCGAGCCACTCAACTAGACCATGGCACTAAGTGCCTCATCCAGTTTTCTCTTGAAGACCCCCAGGGACGGTGCCTCCACCACCTCCCTGGGCAGCCCATTCCAATGGGAAATCACTCTCTCTGTGAAGAACTTCTTCCTAATATCCAGCCTATACCTACCCTGGCACAACTTGAGACTGTGTCCCCTTGTTCTATTGCTGGTTACCTGGGAGAAGAGGCCACCCCCAACCTGGCTACAATGCCCCTTCAGGTAGTTGTAGACAGTAATAAGATCACCCCTGAGCCTCCTCTTCTCCAGGCTAAACAGGCCCAGCTCCCTCAACCTCTCCTCATAGGGTTTGTGCTCCAGGCCCCTCACCAGCTTTGTTGCCCTTCTCTGGACATGTTCCAGCACCTCAACATCTCTCTTGAATTGAGGGGCCCAGAACTGGACACAGTACTCAAGGTGTGGCCTGACCAGTGCTGGGTACAGGGGAAGAATAACCTCCCTTGACCTACTGGCCACACTGTTCCTGATGCAGGCCAGGATGCCATTGGCTCTCTTGGCCACCTGGGCACACTGCTGGCTCATCTTCAGCTTACTATCTATCAGTACCCCCAGGTCCCTTTCCTCCTGGCTGCTCTCCAGCCACTCTGTCCCCAGCCTATAGCGCTGCTTGGGGTTGTTGTGGCCAAAGTACAGAACTCTGCACTTGGCCTTGTTAAATCTCATCCCATTGGCCTCTGCCAACCCATCCAGCCTGTCTAGGTCCCTCTGCAGGGCTCTACTACCTTCCAACAGATCAACACCTGCTCCTAGCTCGGTGTCATCTGCAAACTTACTGATGCTGGACTCAATGCCCTCGTCCAGGTCATCAATAAAGATATTGAACAGGACTGGGCCCAGCACTGATCTTTGGGGAGCACCACTAGTGACAGCTGCCAACTGGATGTGGCACCATTCACCACCACTCTCTTTATTAGCTTCATTCTGATTCCCAGAGTTAATAGTCACTCAAATGAATTTGCCCCACGTTGGGTGCCAAATAAAAATATGTGGTGGTTTGGGTGTTTCCCGCCCCACCCCCACTTTTGGAAATAGCCCACTAGACTCAGCCGGTTCTGGGAATATAAATGAAGCTATTTATTTACAGCTACCACAATATGCAAGCAGATATTTACAATATATACAGTTATAGACAGAAATACACAAGGTAAAAAAAGTAATACAGAAACACAACTCCCCTCCCAGAAACCTGAGTCCCCAGGAGGGGCTCTCAACCACCCCTGCACCTTCCCCCTGCCCCTCTCAACCTTACCCCAGTCCTAAGGAAGAAAAGAGGTTCAGCCAAGAGGTTAAGAAGCAAGGTGAGGTTAGGGAAATGCAGCTCAGCCGAAGCCTAGCCTGAAAGTGAAGCAAAAAATGGCGAAAGTGTTATCTAATGTTTACATTCTTCTTCAGTGAGACTCTGAGGGAAGGAGACATCACAAATGTTTTCCTTTCACAGCCTGTCATGTAGTTCTTTTCACCAAAACATTCTAGCCTGCTTCAAAGTAGCACAACAACGAAAAACTGAACCAGGAGAAAATGCTAAATTATGCAAATGATGAAAGCCAATGGGGTATATGTGCATGGTGTACACATGTGTGGCTTTTTATATGTGCATATATGATACAAGCAAAAGACCTGCAGAACAAAGTCCTCCAAGAGAGTTATTCAGGTAGCAACTTTGTTTGAAATCTAAGGTTTGTATGCTTGTCACTGGCAGGATTTGAAAACTCATTTCTTCCTTGCTATCAGTGTACCAAAGTAACTGTTTATCCTGTGTCTAAGTATGTGCTGTATAATGCAACCTCTTCTCCATCCTTTTTTCCCCAGTCACTTGAGTGGTAAGTCTAATGGCATGTGAGTGGGAGGTCTGATGGCATGTACTACAGCTCCTTCCCCCTTTACCTTATTGGATTTCCTTCCAGAGGAAACTAATGAAGACCAAGAATAACCAAAGTGCAGGACTCATTCCCATGTGTGGTCTTTACATCCGGCCTCAGAAATAGGAATGGCAAAGTGCGTCCAACTTCCAGAGTTTAGATGAAGCCTTTGCTTATCAAAAGGCGCTGCACACACAGTAGCATTTGCACACAGGCAGATGTGTTTCATGAAACAGTAATAATTGCACCATCTGCCTTGGGACCATTGCCCTCAGCAACTACTGTAATAAATTGGAAATTAACTTATGTATTGCATTTGACCTCATAGGTTGACAGTTAATAAGAGACAGGTTTTGACACCTCCAACATATCTAGTTAGAGGGTGTGGAGTTCAGAACCAGACTAATCTCTTTGTGTGTACTTCTCTGAGATCAACATCTAGAATCTCACGAAGGATTCTCCTAGCAGGCCATTAGGATTTATCTTATGGCAAATATCCCCTACACAAAAGGAGCACAGGTAGTTAGGGCACTGCTTTATCCCACATCCACTTCTGTTTCAGAGACAGCACTGAGGCTAGGATAAAGAAAGCCTTTATTCCTTCAGTTCTTTGGAAAACACTCTGCCTGTTTATGTTGTCTGAGGACAGAGTTTTGCTGGAAGCTCCCTGGGGTATGGTGCTGCTCTGAGCCTATCTGCAGTTACCATTCAGATCTGTAAGTTAGTGATAATTGTAGCTCTGCATCTAGAAAGTATATTCAGTGATACAATTTTATACCTTGCAGACTTAGTTGCTGCACAGATGCTTCTCTGCTTCTGTCCCATCATATCCTTCTCTCATTTCATACTCTAAAAATATCTGTCTCTGTATATTGGAAATGCTAGATACCAATCTTTCTTGGCTCAGCTGTTTCCAGAGGAAAAGCAACCACCCAATTATACACACTCATAAATTAACTTGACAGCCCACATACTGGAACTGCCATGCTTTCCTGGGCTGCTTAAATTTTTCATGAGTTCTGATTTCCTGCAAGTAGAGGCCAGACATGAACATTGCAGGCCCCTACAGAAACTATTTCTTCCCTATTTTTCAGGCTTACAGGCAAGATACTCTGTGAGGTGACAGTTATGAACTTCTTTTTCTCAGTGGAGTGATTATGCTAAAGAAGCCTCCTGTGCTTTCTCATATAAACATAGTAAGACTGTGTGGTGGGTTGGATGTTATCTGCCCCCCACACTTTTAAATTTGCCCCAGCTAACTCAGACGGGCTCCGGGAATATAAATGAAGCTATTTATTTACAGCAGCACAATATACAAACAGATATTTACAATATATACAGTTATATACAGAAATATACAAAGGAAAAGTAATACAGAAACACAACTCCCCTCCCAGAAACCTGAGTCCCCAGGAGGGGTTCTCAAACCACTCCAACACCTCCCCCTGCCCCTCTCAACCTTACCCCAATCTTGAGAAAGAATAGAGTTGCAGCCAAGAGGTTAAGAAGGAAGGTTAGTGGCAGTGAGGTTAAGGAGATGTGGCTCGGTCTGAAGGCAAAAGCAGAGTGAGAACAAAATGGAGAATGTTATCTAATGTTTACTTCTTGTTCCCAGAGCTCTCAGCGAGACTGATGAGGGAAGGAGACATTACCATTATTTTCCTTTTTCACAGCCTATTATCTAGTTCTTTTCACCAAAACATTCTATCCTGCTTCAAACTAGCACAGACTGCTGGATCCTTCACCACACACACACACACACAAATGCTAGATGTACAGGTTTGAAGATGCTTGAAACTGACAGCTGAAAATAGGGAGGATAATTTTCCATACTTCTGTCCCTCAACCTACTTTCTCCCTTGTATCTAAAATGTGAAAAGAGAATGCTTTGGATAAATCAGGGTCAACCAGTGATTGCTCACACAACTGTAGTCTTTATGGTCTGCTGAAAGAGTGAAAAGAAATGCAGAACAGTTAGCATCTTGTCCAGCTTGAGCTGTCGTCTGTCCAATTCTACCCTTCTCTAAACACCAGGCCCTGGAAACAGAAAATAGTCTCAAAATATCAAAGTAACAGTATGTGTTCTCAGTTTCTACTGTTACTGATATGTGGTTAGTTCACACTTTCCTGCATTTTGTCATGTGTATTTTGACATTCTTCCTTTTAGGAGCTTTTAGCTTGGACCTTATTTAGATGGTGTGTTTATGAAAGACTGAATAGACGCAGGGTGCAATATGTTATCTCTAGCTCTGATACCAGAGGACATATAGGTGGGCTGAGTTATATTCTGCTGACTTCAGATATCATGGTTCACTCCTTGGTTGTGCTGTTGCAGCTCACTTACTGGAGAACTTTTATGAGAGTCATGCATCGAAGGACACATATTAATTTATGTAAAAAACCCCTGTAGTATATATATATGTAAGTGAACTGTTTATCTTGAATTTATACAGCTGCAGAGAGTCCCTTGTGTAGCAGTTCTACTGCAGTTTCTCAGTTTGGGGATGATGTGCAACTATTTGCATTGATAATGCTTAACTCAGCATGGTGCCAAGGGTGAGATAGACTGTGTAGGTTTACTGAAGGCTGGAATCAGGACAAGCCTTCCAGGGCTGAGAACACCTTGAGTTTTGCAGCAGGAAACTCCTTTAGGTAGAATGCACTCACAGCACAATTTCAGACTATGGAGCTACACTGCCCCTGCAGGTGCTCTGCAGGACACCTGTTCAGTGTCAGATTTGAATTAATGGAAGTTGCTTACGGGCTGATAGCAGAATTTGTTCACCCATGCTTGCTTGTGCACAAGGATAATGCTCATTCTTTACCTGATACAATAAGCAAGTGGTCAGATTTGTTTCTTCCTGTCATTTGTACACTTTGAAATATGGGATTGTCTTCTTAAATGTCTAAAAGAGTAACTCAAAATCTATAAATCTCTGGAGTTTATACTGCAGAGCATTTCCGAGTGTGCTAGTTTGAGACTAACTGGAATATTTTAGTGAGATAAATTAGATCATTGGCTATGAAAAGAAAACAATAGTGATGTCTATGTCACCCATTGGTTTTGCTTAGAGATACAAAAACAAGAAACAACAACAAAGTTTCCCAGACTTTGGCTGCTGCTTGCCATGTTAACTGTCTCTGTTAGAATCTGAGTAACCTGATCTAATCACTCTCCTTCTAACCTCTTGTCAGCTTTCTGGATCTCAGCCCTGCATGTAAACCTTCTGAGATAACAGAGGTGGTGGGAGCAAGGAGGGGAGTTAGTTCTGAGCCTTCCTGGGTAGTTCTGCTGTTTGGGAGGGGTTTTGAATTTCCATATTACTTTTAATTTGTATATAATTGTATATAGCTGTAAATACCTGTATATATTGTGTATATATGCTTGTAAGTTTGTGCTATGTCATAAAATGTAGCTTAATTCTTAATTTCCAGATGGATGAGTTAGTCTGGTGAATCTCAGGGGGGTGGGGAGGAATGCCCCAAACCACCACGCTGAGTTTTCACATGAGCTTGATTTTATGCATGAGCCTAATGATTTTTTTTCACACAGTGAAGGGGGCAGATAGCCATTGATTGCCTGGTGTGAAGTTGCTGAGTAAAAAAGACATAACACAACAGAGAGGAAATTAATTTATTGTATTTTTACAGATGTGACTTTGACATATTTTGATAACTTTTTGACAGATAATCTGTTCATTTAACCAAAATGTAAATTATGATGATAAAAATAAAAGATGCAATGTGAGTTAATTTTCCCTTGAGTGTGCTAGTTTGAAGCAGGCTAGAATGTTTTGGTGAGAAGAACTAGATTGCAGGCTGTAAAAAGTGGTGATGTCTACTTCCCTCAGAGGCTTACTGGGATGTATAAAAACATAAGTCAAAATATAGATAAGACACTCAGCATCACTCTCACTCGAGCTGCTGGCTGAGCTGCATCTCTCTAACCTCACCTTCAATTTTGGGCTATTCCACTTTGCTTCCTAACCCATTGGCTGAAACTCTATTCTTCCTTGGGACTGGGGTAAGGTTGAGAGGGGTAGGCGGAAGGTGAGGGGCGGTTGAGAGCCCCTCCTGGGGACTCAGTTTTCTGGGAAGGGAGTTGTGTTTCTGTATTACCTTTTACCTTGTATATTTCTGTCTATAACTGTATATACTGTAAATATTGGCTTGTTTATTGTGCTAGCTGTCAATATAAGCTTCTGTGCTAGTATTTCCAGAGCTGGCTGAGTCTAGTCTGGATGATTTCTAAAGTGTGGGGGGCGGGGAACACCCAAACCATCACACTTGAGTAACTTCCCTTAAGAATTTGCTGTTAACTTTTTTCAGTCTGTCTTTTCTTCTTTGTTTCTTTCTCAACCTCTTAAGAAAACAGATGTGAATGACACAAATTGCTGCTTTCAGTTGTGCTTGAAAGTCTTGTGCTCCAGCTTCATTCTGAGGAATCATAAAAATCATAATTCAAAATTATATTGGCATCATATATCTGAAGATCAGACAATGATTTTTAGAATAAAACTCAATGATTCAAAAGTTGGAAGTCTGTAATTTGTATGAGTTGAAATTTATGGTGAACATTTCTTTGACAGGCAGTGCTGCCTCAAGTCTAGATCAGTCATGGTCGAAGAAAAGGGTAAAGCTGCTGCTGTTACCTCATAGTAGCAAATTCTGGAAATCATGCAACTGTATGAGAGGAGCAGGGAAAAGATAGATAGATAGATAGATAGATAGATAGATAGATAGATAGATAGATAGATAGATAGATAGATACATAGATACATAGATAGATAGATACATAGATACATAGATACATAGATACATAGATACATAGATAGATGTTAGATACATAGATAGATATGTCTGCAGTTAGAGCAGTTGCTAAGAAAATAGCACATAACATTTCTTTGCCTCCTGGGTGGTTCATAAACTGCTTCATAATTTTCACAGCATGAGCTGTAGAATAGAACACTTGGCTTGAAACCCTTTGTATTGCCATTAGGACTTCATTTAAAATGCTGTGACTTGTATTGTTTGTTTCATATCAGTGACAGCTCTAAAACATAATGATCTAAAATGAGTTTTTTGTTCCAGCCACTGTGCTCTTAATTTGCCTATGAGCATACTTTCAGACTGTGGCTCCTCTAGTCCTCAGATGACTCTGAGAGTGGCATGGGCTCTGCTGCCATAGCTCAACTGTTTACACATCCCAATGAACTGAAACTGAGGGAGCACATCTGCTACAGATTTTCAGAGTTACACCCTTGATATTGAAGGAAGCTGAGCCAATCAGTACAGAATTGGAAATGCTTCTTGGTAATTCTGTGGTTTTAGCAAATGCAAGTCAAAGACACGATCCCATGAACTCATGGGAGTAGCTGCTGTCTCTTCAGCATTCTCAGTATATTGACATTTTCCCATCCTGACACAAACAAACCCCAACATTTCTTGCAGGTTAAGGAATTAGGTCTTAAAATGTGAAAGTCACACTAACTTCATCCATTATTAAGACGTGACAGAAAAAGCTCCATACAGTGCTCTGAAACATCATTTAAGAAACAAAGAGCAAGCAGCATTACATTTTAAATGTATTTATATAGAATATTTATATGCTAATGTGGCCAACATGGATAAGTGTGTTTAGTGCAACCCTCCCTTGATACAATGCTGTTACTGAAAGTCAGAGCAACACACTGTGGGGAAGATTGCAAGCAGGATCTGAAGTATTTTTGTCTGGAACCTAAGTGATGCCTGAGGTAAAACCATATAGTGTTAAAACAATAATTGGCTCCTTCTGGCTTTCCCCACTAAAAGAAATTGAAATTCAATTGGCTTTCAATGGGAATAGTTGTGCAGCAGCAATTGTCATTGCTGTGACATTGTGTATTTCTGTATCAGACAGCTCTCAGAAGCCAAAAGAAAATGTCATAAATTAGAATATGATCTAAGAATACATTTCATGGAGGGACAACAGCACATGTGATGAATATCATATGCTCAGTAGTAGCCCTGTGCTGAATGGTGTTGTGCAGGCTTTGCGTGTGTAGTACAAAGGACACAGGAGCATACTGCTCTCTCAGATGCAGTGATATTTGGATGATAGCTTCCTCTTTGCAGTGTAATAACAGTATCTCCAGCAGTAAATCAGAGTCTGAGGCATTTATTTTCCTAAGAGGTGGATACATGAAAGGTATTTTTTGATTCTGGAGGTATGTGTTCTGGGCGGATTTTAAATGATAGAGAGCTCATTAGTGCAAAGCAGATTGTATAACAATCTCCTTAGTTAAACTATTCCAGCTATTAGCTATCCTCACTGCAATAAAGCTTCTCCCAGTCTCTGATCTAAATACTTTCAGCAGAAGACTGTCATTTCCAGAAAAGACAGCAAGGAAATTATTCTCTTATTCCTTGCTAAAAGTTATTTAAATATTGTTTGACTATTCAAAGCCTTTTTTGTTCCATCAGTCATCTCTTTTATAGATTAAATATCCCAGTGAGTTAAATATATCTTCATTGAATAGATCCATTCATTTCCCCAACTGGTCAGTAGTTTCCTTCACTCAGAGTACCCCAAACTAGACAGGACCCAGCTTTGGTGTTAACACAGACAACAGTAGGAGTACTTGGCTGTTCATGCAATCAGAGAATCACAGTATGGTAGAGACTGGAAGGTACCTTAGGAGATGCCTTGTCCAACCCCCCTGCTAAAGCAATCACCTAGATCAGGTTGCCCAGGAATGCATCCAGGCAGGTTTTGAAGGTCTCCAGAGGACACTCCAAAACTTCTCTGGACAGCCTGCTTCAGAAAGAAGTTTTTGCTTATGTTTAGGTGGAATTTCCTGTGTTCTGTTTTGCTCCCATTGCCTCTTGTCCTGTCACTGAGCAACTCTGCCAAGACCCCAGCCTCATCCTCTGGATGCTCACCTTTCATTTATTTCTAAGCATTGATAAGATTCTCTCAGTCTTCTCTTTTCCAAGCTAAAGACTCCCAGGTCTCTCAGCCTCTCCTTATAAGAAATATGCTTGAGTTCCCATCCTTGTGGCCCTCTGTGAGACTGTTCAATAGTTTCCTGTTCCTCCCAAACTGAAAAGCCCAGGCTGGATGCCGTACCCCTGATGTGGTCTCACTGCAGCAGAGTAGAGGAGGAGCAGAACTTCTCTTGACCTGCTGACTACACTCCTCTTAATGCATCCCAGGATACCATTAACCTTTGTGGTAGTTTGAAGCTAAGTGGAATATTTTAATGAGAAGAATTAGATTATAGGCTGTGAAAATGATGATCTGTGAGGTCTCTTCCAACCTTGGTGATACTGTGATACTGTGATACTGTGATACTGTGAAAAGGAAATAATGGTGATGATTACTTCACTCATAGGCTTGCTGAGATGTATAAAAGCAAGGACACAAACATAGGTAAGAAAGTGTGTGTGTCTCTGAATCTCGGAGTGTTTGTGTTTCTCCTTGGGCTTCTTCTGTGTAACTAATCCTTCTGCTTTTAATCTTACCTTGCCAATCCTCCAAACTCGCCTTGCATGTAAGGCAAACTCCAGAATAAGGTAGAGGGGTGGAAAGAGGGTGGAAGGGCAGTTGGGAGCCCCTCCTGGGGACTCTGATCTCTGGGAAGGGTGTTACCTTTAACTTGTATATTTCTGTATATAGCTGTAAATATTGTAAATATCTGCTTGTATATTGTGCTTCATTCCTTAATTGCCAGCTGGCTGAGTCTAGTCTGGGTGATTTCATGAGAGTGGGGGGGATGGGTAACTCCCAAACCCATCACAGCCTTCCTGACCACAGGAGCATATTGCTGACTCATTGTCATGCTGTTGCCCACCAAGACTCCAAGGTCTTTTTTCTACAGAGCTGCTTTCCAGAAGATAAGCCTTAAACTTGTGGAGTTACTCCTTCCCAGGTGCAGGACCCTACACTTGTTCTTGTTAAACTTCATGGGGTTTCTCTCTGAGCAGCTCTCCAGCCTGATCAGGTCATGCTGGATGGCAGCACAGCCTTCTGGTGTGTCAGACACTGCTCCTAGTTTTGTGTCATCAGCAAACCTGCTGAGGGTACACTCTATTCCTTCATATAGGTCATTGATAAATATGTTGAATAGGACTGGACCCAGTACTGACCCCTGGGGAACATTACTTGTTACAGACCTCCAACTTGACTGTGTGCCACTGATCACAGCCCTCTGAGCTCTGTTTTTCAGCCAATTTTCAATCCATCCCACTGTCCATTCATCTAACCCACACTTCCTAAACTTGTTTATGAGGATGTTGTGGGCATCAGTGTCAAAAGCCTTGCTGAAGTCGAAGTAGACCATGTTCACTGCCCTTTCCTCATTGATCCATTCAGGGCATGCCCTTGTAGAAGGACGTCAGATGTGTTAGACATGACTCCCTCTTGGCCAGTCCATGTTGACTGTTTCTGATAACCTTGTTTTCCTCCACATCCTGAGATAACACCCAGAACAATCTGTTCCATCATCTTTCTGGGAATGGAGGTGAAACTGACTGGACTGAAGCCTCCTGCAGCTTTGTCTTCCAGTGTGTGTGAATTCACGCCACTATGACAGATTTCATATCTGCTTCTCTTGATCAATGTTTATACCAATAAAACACAGTTTAACATGGGTTGAGTGGCAGCAGTACTCTATTTAATTAGTTCTTGCAGCATTATGGCGGACCACTCTATGTGGTTTCCATCAAGAACAGTTTTATAGTAGTTTCTTACAGGGCATGATTCCCTAAATTGATTTGGAGCATTATTGAAAGCCAAAAGCTATATTAAAACCAAATTATATGACCTGTTGAGACACTTCTCTAGCCACAAGGTATGTTGCCACATCGTTCTAAGAAATTATTTAGTTTGATGCTACATGTTCTTTATTAATGTGTTTTGTAATTCTTATCTTTCCCCATTACTTTACAGATGCTTCATTTCAATGTCTTCTGTTAATTAGATCGTCTATAGCTTCCTGATGCCTCTTCCTGTCTTTTTAAGGACATAAAATACAACTATGACTCTCAGATCTGCTCTTCTGTCTTCAGAAGAAAAGAAAAGAAACTGCCATCAACTCCTACTGCTTCTCTGTAGTTGCACTTTTCCTTAGTACTCAAAGGCTGTTTTAAGCTGAGAGTTTGTATCTCCTTCCTATCAGTCTGCAAATATATTATTGAAGATGGAAGTTTGAAAAATAGACACTGGTTTTCTGTGTCATGTTGGTAGCTCTCACTCTCCAGCAAAAACCAAAGTCTTTACCCGCCTGGTGAATGTGGGGAAGGCTGTGGATGTAGTCTACTTGGACTTCAGCAAAGCCTTTGACACTGTCTACCATAAGAAGCTCCTAGCCAAGCTGGCAGCTCATGGTTTGGACAGATTCACTCTGTGCTGGATAAAGAACTGGCTGGATGGCAGAGCTCAGAAAGTGGTGGTGCATGGTGCCACATCCAGTTGGCAGCTGTCACTAGTGGTGTTCCTCAGGGGTCAGTGCTGGGCCCAGTCCTGTTCAATATCTTTATTGATGACCTGGACGAGGGCATTGAGTCCAGCATCAGGAAGTTTGCAGAGGACACCAAGCTAGGAGCAGGTGTTGATCTGTTGGAAGGCAGGAGAGCCCTGCAGAGGGACCTGGACAGGCTGGATGGGTTGGCAGAGGCCAATTGGATGAGATTTAACAAGGCCAAGTGCAGGGTTCTGCACTTTGGCCACAACAACCCCAAGCAGCGCTATAGGCTGGGGACAGAGTGGCTGGAGAGCAGCCAGGAGGAAAGGGACCTGGGGGTACTGATAGATAGTAGGCTGAAGATGAGGCAGCAGTGTGCCCAGGTGGCCAAGAGAGCCAATGGCATCCTGGCCTGTATCAGGACCAGTGTGGCCAGTAGGACAAGGGAGGTTATTCTTCCCCTGCACTCAGCACTGGTCAGGCCACACCTTGAGTCCTGTGTCCAGTTCTGGGCCCCTCAATTCAAGAGAGATGTTGAGGTGCTGGAACATGTCCAGAGAAGGGCAACAAAGCTGGTGAGGGGCATGGAGCACAAATCCTATGAGGAGAGGTTGAGGGAGCTGGGCCTGTTTAGCCTGGAGAAGAGGAGGCTCAGGGGTGATCTTATTACTGTCTACAACTACCTGAAGGGGCATTGTAGCCAGGTGAGGGGTGGCCTCTTCTCCCAGGCAACCAGCAATAAAACAAGGGGACACAGTCTCAAGTTGTGCCAGGGTAGGTATAGGCTGGATGTTAGGAAGAAGTTCTTCACAGAGAGAGTGATTTGCATTGGAATGGGCTGCCCAGGGAGGTGGTGGAGGCACCGTCCCTGGGGGTCTTCAAGAAAAGACTGGATGAGGCACTTAGTGCCATGGTCTAGTTGACTGGCTAGGGCTGGGTGATAGGTTGGACTGGATGATCTTGGAGGTCTCTTCCAACCTGGTTGATTCTATGATTCTATGATTAATGGACTTGCAAAATGGGGTATTTTTTTTCTCCTGTCCTCAGTAGTTCTGTGTCCTGTGCATTGTCATAACCAATGGTGTGTTGTAGTTTTATTTTTCTCAGCTGCTGGGAAAATGGCCTTTGTGATGGCAGAACATGTGTCTTCACCCTAGGAATATCCTCTGGCTCTTTAATACTGAACAACTTTATTCAATATACTATAATATGTTACAGTGTAAGATATAATGAAGTTAGTTTTGTTTCTGCCATGGTCACAGGTGAAATCTGGAATGTGCCCAGAGAAGGGCAACAAAGCTGGTGAAAGATCTTGAACACAAGCCCTATGAGGAGAGGCTGAGGGAGCTGGGGTTGTTTAGCCTGCAGAAGAGGAGGCTCAGGGCTGACCTCATTGCTGTCTACAACTACCTGAAGGGAGGCTGTAGCCAGGTGGGGGTTGGTCTCTTCTGCCAGACAACCAGCAACAGAACAAGGGGACACAGTCTCAAGTTGTGCCAGGGGAGGTCTGGGCTGGATGTTAGGAGGAAGTTGTTGCCAGAGAGAGTGATTGGCATTGGAATGGGCTGCCCAGGGAGGTGGTGGAGTCACCATCCCTGGAGGTGTTCAAGAAAAGCCTGGCTGAGGCACTTAGTGCCATGGTCTAGTTGACTGGCTAGGGCTGGGTGCTAGGTTGGACTGGATGATCTTGGAGGTCTCTTCCAACCTGGCTGATTCTATGATTCTTTGGTCATAGTATAATGCCAGAGGACTTTGTGCCTCTCTTTCTGTAGCAAGGAAGCCTAAGTAATTTTGCTTAGCAGTTGTCCTAGATTGGCAGCTCTTTCTTGTATTCAGGAATGCAACCATTCATACTCATTAAAGCTAGAATTTTAGCTATGGGTGAATCTCACAGAGGGTGCCTGCTTCAGTAGTGTGCTTGTATTCCAGTTTTCTGGTACAGCTTCTTCAACTAAACAGCTGAATTCATCAGAGCAACAGAAAATATTTGCGTATTCCCAGAAAATCTGTAGAAGGTCCAACCCTGAAAGTGTTCAGAGCTAGGCTGGATGAGGCCTTGAGCAACGTGGTTGAGTGGAAGGTGTCCCTGACATAGCAGGAGGGCTGAAACTAGATGGTCTTTAAGAATTTTTCCAACCCAGACGATTCTATGATTCATGTGACACTTGCAAAGAATACAAAGGCGGGAAGAACAGTAACTGAGGCATCAGCATCATTAATGGAGATAGCTGGTTTTTTTCTTATTACTCAACTTTTTCTAAGTTACCCCTGTGGCAGAGAGGAAAGTCCTATTCCTGCTACAATTTTAATGAACACATTTCATGAGAGGTAGTCACCAGGTTTTCATTTCTTCCCAAGTTGAGGAATGTAGTCCTCAGACTTGAAGAGATAATGAAATATGACACCATATGGGAAAAGGCACCATGTGGGAAAAGGCAAAACAAAACAAAAAAGGAAACAAACAAACAGGCAAGATTTTCAAGTGAAGCTTTTGGGAATATTTTTCAACTGTTTATTACATTGTTCCTATTTTTTCACATAGGAATGTGGGAGCTCTGTCTGTGGATTACATAAACTGTTCAGTTAGTCTGTTTTACACCCTTGTGAAGAAGGGTCTACAAAACCTTTCCCATGCATAGCTTTTGCTATGGGGAAAAAAAAATCTTCTCTGGACTGTGGCAATGAGGCCTGGAAGCATGGGATGTCTCCAGGAACTCTTTAAAAATACTTTTTATTTTTTAGTTCTTAAACATTTGCATTACTTAGATTTGTGCTACAAATGTGTAAAGATTTGACTTCATTAATGTCTTTTGGAAAGCATTGTGGAGGAAGACGCAGAATACTACTCAGGCCTTGCAGTTCCTTTAAGTGATTTAGCTTCCTGTTTTCCTTAATTCCTCCTGGAGCACCATAAATCAATGAGAGGGATATTTTTGCTATATATAAGGAGGCTAGGCATGAAATTTGGTAGAAGACCATTTTTGGTGGGGTTTGTTCCCCCCCCCGAACTGATGAACAGTCTCACAGTGTGAACTATTTTATTTGAGAACAATTCTCCATCTTGTACTTCTTTATAGCTTAGAATAAACCTTCAATCAGCATGTTCTTCGAAATGAGCTTGAAGCATTTGTTCTATATTTCATATTGAGCTTGGGCTTCTGTCTGCTGCTGACAAATGACTTGTTAACATATTGTTTCTGAAGTACAATTTGCATTTCTGTGAACTAGGGATTAGGCACTGTGTGTAGATTAGGAATAATTTATGTCTAATTAATAATAGATAGTTTTCTTCTCTCCCACTTCACATTTTGTTTTGCATGAGAAGAGCACACTGTTCCCCAGTGATGACAAAGGAGAGCATTTCTCAGGTGCAAATAACATGAAAACATTTAAATTTGAAGCAGTTTGTGTTTAAACCACTTCATTACTGACCAGAAAATTAGTTCTGACCAAGTAATGCTCTCTCTTTTGGAGGTTTGAACATAGCTGGGTGTTACATTTAGTTCATGTTAATTACATATGCTTCCAAACCTTCACAAAGCAGTTTAGCTTAGCAAAAGTGTGTTGGTGTGGTAAACATTTAGTTATTGTAATTTATATTTTAGATTTAAACAAGTTAACAATCACCCATACTGAAATGCAGGCTGTTACAACCATGAAATATGCATTTTAATGAAAATATTATCCTTAAGAACAATCTGCTTCACCCTTTACTTAAGCAATACATAGAAAAAGACAGAACTGTACAATAATAGATATTGTACAATAGAATCATAGAATGGTTTAGGTTGGAAGGGACCTCAATGGTCATCCAATTCCAAACCCCTGACACCTCCCACTAGAATAGTTTTCTCAAGGCCTAATCCAACCTCATCTTGAACACCTCCAGGGAGGGAGCATCCACAACCTCCCTGGGCAGCCTGTTCCAGTGTCTCACCACCCTCACTGTAAAGAACTTCTTCCTAACATCTAGTTTGAAACTCTTCTTTGACGGTTTAAACCTGTTACCCCTTGTCCTGTCTCTACAAGGCCTTGAAATCCCATCCCAGCCACTATAAGGTCTCCTTGAAGACTTCTCCAGGCTGAAGAGCCCCAACTCTCATAGCCTATCCTCATAGCAGAGGTGCTCCAGCCCTCTGATCATCTTCATGGCCCTCCTCTGGACTTGCTCTAACAGTTTGCTGTCCTTTTTGTGTTGGGGGCTCCAGAACTGCACACAGTACTCCAGGCGGGGTCTGATGATAGCAAAGTAAAGGGAGAAAATCCCCTCCCTTGCCCTGCTGGCCATGCTTCTCTTGATGCAGCCAAGGACACGGTTGGTGTCTGAGCTGCACATGCACACTGTCGGCTCACGTTGATCTTTTCATCAAACCAGACCCCCAGGTCCTCTCCCTCAGGGCTGCTCTCCAGACATTCACCACCCAGCCTACATCTGTGCTTGGGATTGTGCTGTGCCAGGAGCAGGACCTTACACTTGGCCTTGTTGAATTTCATAAGGTTGGCCTGGGCACACCTCTCCAGGTCCCTTGAAATGGCATCCCTGCCCTCTAGCAAGTGGACTGTGCCACACAGCTTGCTGTCATCTGCACACTTGCTGAGGGTGCACTCGATTCTTCTGTCCATATCACTGACAAAGATGTTAAACAGCACTGGTCCCAGCAACAGCCCCTGAGGGACACCACTTGTCACTGGTCTCTTGGTGGACATTGTGCTGTTGATCACCACTCTCTGTGTGTGACCATCCAGCCAAGTCCTTATCCAGTGCTCCACCCATCCAGTCTGTGTTTTTCCAGTTTGATGACCAGGATGTCATGTGAGACAGAGTCAAATGCCTTACTCAGGTCCAGGTAGATGATGTCCATTGCCCTTCCCTTCCTTGTCCAGCATTGCTGTGAATTCATCATAAAAAGTCACTAAATTTGTCAGGCATGATTTGCCCTTGGTGAAGCCATTGCTGGTTATCACCAATCACCTCTGCTTTGTTTTCCATTTGCCTTAGCAGAGCCTTCAGGAAGATCTGCTCCATGATCTTGCTAGACACAGAGGTGAGACTGACTGGTCTGTGGTTCCCAGGGTCATCCTTTTTTCCCTTCTTGAAGCTGGGGATTATGTTTGCTTTTTTCCAGTCAGCAGGAACTTCACAAGTCTGCCAGGACCATTCAAATATGATGGACAGTGGTTTAGCAGCTTCATCCACCAGTTCCCTCAGGACCAGTGGGTAGATCTTGTCAGGCCCCATGGACTTGCACACATTCAAATTCCATAGATGCTTATGAGCACAATCTTCTATTATAGTGGGCAGATCGTCCTTCTCCCAGTCCTTACTTTTGCCCTTTGGGACTTGGACTTGTGCTTGAAATCCTTGCCATTGAAGACTGAGGCAAGGAAGTCATTTAGCTCCTCAGCCTTATCCATATCCTTTGTCACTAGCTCTCCATTTCCCTTCTGGAAGGGTCCCATATTCTCCCTAGTCCTCTTTTTCTCACTAATATACCTGAAGAAGTTCTTCTTGTTCCCCTTAATGTCCCTAGCCAGATTTAATTCTAGCTGTGCTTTAGCTTTCCTAACCTGAGCTCTGGCTGCACAAACAATTTCTTTGTATTCATCCCAGGTTATCTGTCCTTGCTTCCACTCTCTGTAGGCTTTCTTCTTGCATCTAAGTGTGTCCAGGAGATGTCTTTTCATCCATACAGGCCTGCTGATGTTATCTGCCTTCCTCTGTTTCAGGATGCATTGCTCCTGGGCCTGGAGGAGGTGATCCTTGAACACTGATCATCTTTCCTGGGCTCCCTTTCCTTCCAGACTTTTTTCCCCATGGCATCCTGCCAAGGACGTCTCTGAAGAAGTTGAAATCTGCTCTTCTGAAGTCCAGAGCAGTGAGTTTGCTATGCACCCTCCTTGATGCTTTGAGGATCAAGCATGGTCACTGCAGCCAAGGCTACCCTTCAGCTTCACCTCACTCACCAGCCCCTCTTTGTTGGAGAGGACTAGGTCCAGCATAGCACCACAGCATTGTACAGCATAGCAGTACAATAACTGTACAATAATTTCTAAGCATTCAGTTATGTCTTTCTTCATTGTCTCACTGCTTTGTAGCTGTAGGCAGAAATAAGTCATTTTGTTTTGGATGGTTTATTTAGGCTGGTGATCTTTATTGTGTGGATGAACAAAGTGCTTTGCTATAAATAATTTCAGTCATTTTAATGGCAAATTTGCAATCAGGGAGAAGCCAAGAAAAAATAATATGCATTTGATGGCATAGATCTTTTTTGAAATAAATGTTCTTTCTCCTCTTCATTAAGGAAGAAATGGATTATGAAGTGAGTTAATGAGGAAAATCTTCCTTCAGTCTCAGTCTGAAAAGAAACACTATTTAAATGAGGTGTTAAACTGAGGTATCTTCTACCCATCAGTAGCATCTGAATAGAAGGTCTCTCTGTCCTCATTAACCCATCTTTGCCTATAAAGCTGCCTTCTAGTGCCCAAACTGTGCAACTTGTTTATGAGGCTTGTGGGCAAAATCCAATACTTGTTAAACTCAAGGAAATAATCCTTTTGGCTTTAGCCAGCAAGGAACCATCACTACACAGGAGTTTGTCATTGCTGCACATTTCAAAGGCAGTTATGAGTTGTGCATGTATTGAGGTCCAGAGAACAGAGATTGACAATATCTCTGTCCGGAGGAGCAAGATCTGTTGTTAGGGATTTCGGTATTGTGAAATCAAGGTGCAAACGAGACCATATATCACCACAAAGCTATTTCTTAAAGGATAAGGTTGGAAAAAATGGAGCGGGGGGGGGGGGGGGGGGTGGGGGGGTGGGGTTGGGGTGCGGGTTGTGGGGGTGTGTGTGGGGTGTGGAGAGATAAAGAGAACTACAGAGAAGAAGAGAAAAAGCAGGGAAGGAAAAGAGCTGGGATCATATTACTCTTCAGTTGCAGATGCAGGGGAGAGAAAGAGACGGGTGCATGGCCCAGGGATGATCTTCTGTGGAGCTCTGGTAGTCTGGTGGTGGTCCAACCTTGGACGTCCGGTAGAAGTGCACTTAGTGGTCTGGTGGGGTTGCCACCTGGTAGTCTGGTAGAAATGCACCCTTGGTGGTCCGGTGGGAGTGCCACCCTTTGGCAGGCATCCTCCTGCCTTTCATACAGTTTCTGCTCAGTGTCCTGCTGCAGCTCCCCAGGAAATCTTCCTGTGTATCCTCCTGCATTCTCAGGGGTCCGGTGCCACCGGGAAGAGGGCCTCTGCCCCCTCCCTGGCTGTACCTGTCCACACCCTGAATACACACAAGCCTTTTCTCTTCTGGGTAGCTGAGATAATATGTAGGCATCCTGGGCATTCCAGGCAGGCTGAGATCCAGGAGTTTCGAGGGCGTTGTCTGTTGATTTGCATCCCTGAGCAGACTGGCCAAGCACCCAGTCTGAGTCCCCGAAGTTAACAAAGACAATCTTTGTCTTTGTTAATTAGGGAGAGACGACGCAATCTTTATCTTTGTTGATGATCAAAAGAGAGGATTTAGACTCTCACAGCATGTCAGCTCAAATTTATTTTTCAATTGCTTTACTTAGCACTACAGTAACAAAACAGATGTCTGTTGCACAAAAAGATATCCCTGTGCGGTGCTGCTGAAGTAGGGAGTACCAAGAAAAAAGGAAAATACATGTCTGCTGGTTCTGTCTCCTCTACAAATCTGAGCTGAATAAGGAAGTTTGGGACACTGAACTGAGGACAATGTCTATCTTTAGACAAGTCAGTTGTTGCACTTCCAAATGTAGGTCTGCACCAACGAAGTTCTGTGACAGAGGTGTTTTCCAGACTCTGGGAGTGTCTGCTTGCCTCCTTCCTTGCAAAGGTCCCCATCTGGGGAGACAAAGAGTTCCTCTATAGCAGGCGTCCTCAATTTTTTAAACAGTGGGCCAGTTCACTGTACCTCAGACACTGTCAGGGGCCAGACTATTTTATTTGTGGTAGTGCACAAAAATAAAAACAGGATAAAGAATGCAATATTTAAAATGAAGAACAATTGTAATCAACAAAACCAAGTAATATTTCAATGTGAACTATGAGCCTGCTTTTTGCTAACGAGGTGGTCAATGTTAGGCTCCATATTTGTCACTGATAATTGTAGCAAGTGATGCAAGTGTTCATCAGTTAGTCTGGGTCTGATTTGAGATTTCAGATGTTTCATTTGGGATAAAGTCTGCTTACAGACATAGATGCTGCCAAAGATGGCTGCAGTTTTGAGTGCATGTTTGCTGAGATTATGATATGTCTCTGAGGGGAGAGATGCACAGAAATTAGTAAGGCTGCTTGATTTGAACGCATCTTTCAGCGAGTCACAGGTCTATAGTTCGGCCAATTCCATTTGGTAAATCATATCAACAGTTTCAGTGTCAACAGAGAATGGGTTCTGGTAAAGCTGTATGTCCTGTTCATGGAGACAAAGCTCTTTAAATCTAATTTGAAACTCCTTTTGCAACATTTTTAGTACATCCATACATGTTTTGTTTGGGAATGCAATTGCTGTTTTTTCTACAGACAGGTTTTGAGTTGTGGGGAGATGGCAGAAGTTTTCCTCCTTTACTTGGTTAATGAGCAGGTCTAATTTGACTTGAAATGCTTTCATATGTGAATACATACCACAGATGAGCTTCCCATTTTCTTGAAATTGGACACTGAAATTGTTGAGTAGCTCTGTTACGTCTGTCAGAAACACAAGGTGCCATTTCCATTCTGCATCTTTGAGCTCTGGTACTTCTTTGGTTTTACAAAGCATAAAATCATAAACCTTTGGAAGTAAGTCATAAAATAATTTCGAAACTCTCCCTCAACTCAGCCAATGGACTTCTATGTGTTACAGAATATCTTCATGGGCAACATTTAGCTCAGACAGAAATTCCTGAAACTGTCTGTGGTTTAGTGCATGAGCTCTAATGAAGTTAACACAAGAAACCACAGTTTTCATGACAGAGTCCAGCTTCAGTGATTCACAACACAGTGCTTGTTGGTGGATGCTGCAGTGTATGGCTATTGGATGTGAATGGTTGCGTTTGTCCATCTCTTTGTTAATGTGTGCAACCACTCCTTTCATGGACCCCACCATGCTAGGACCACCATCAGTTGTCACACTGAATAGTTTACCCCAGTCCAGCTCCAAATCATTTGTAGTTTGGCAAACCTTCTCATAAATATCCTCTCCTGTAGTTGTTCCTTTGATGCTTTTTGGTGAAGCAAGCTCCTCTGTGACTTGGAAAGAATCATTTGTCCCACGAATGAAAATCAGAAGTTGCGCAGAATCACAAACATCATTGCTTTCATCGAGTGCCAGTGAGAAATAGCAAAGGCTTTTTGAGGAGTTTTGCAACTGCAGATTAAAATTTTCCCCCATTTCTTCAGTCCTTGGTGTAATTGTAGGTCCTGAAAGACTCACTGTACTGAATAAATCCACCTCCTCTGGACACATCTCTTTGGCATCAGCGTCAGCGGCGTGGTTTGTAGCCGAGAGGTGTCCCATGTGAGGGGGGCTGTTTGAGGACGAGGCGCTGGTTCCAGCCCAGTCCCAGAGGGTGCTTGGGGGCTGCAGAGGCTGGCACACAGATTAAGTGGTGGGAAGTCATCTGTGGCTGCTTGGTTCTCCCCCCAACCCGGGGGGGGGGGGGGGTTCTGTAAATACCAGCAGGCTGGATTGAGGACCCTGGGGGGCCATATCCAGCCTGCAGGCTGTAGTTTGAGGAGCCCTACTCTATAGCGTGGTTTGGAAATGGCCCTTATGCAAAAGCTCTGCAGAAGTAAAGCAAGATGGATGTATTTTTTATTTTTTTAAAAAAGAGAGAGAGATGTTACCACATAAAACTCAAAAAACCCCATTTCATTAGCATGTTTACATGCTTTTGAGGTCATCTTGCAGGGTAATTCCCTTCTGAGTTCTATGTGACAGCAATAAACACCTTGTAGAAAGAACTTCTATGTATTTCCAGCCTCTGCTGCCTCCTTCAACAATCCTTTTATTTTCTACTTCTACTCCTCTCAACTTTATATGGACAAAGAGATGTACTTTCTAATGTAATTATGACAAGTAATTACTACTTTGCTATGTGGAAGTGGCTGTTATGTGAGCATCTGGCTTCATTCTGTGGCTGTAGTGCACATTGTGAATGGTTTCAGTGCATTCTCTGCTCAGACACCAACCTGTGAAATAGTGGATGTTGTTGGAAATGGTGTTTCTGGGAAAGGACCATTTTGGTGGAAAATGAGCAAGGATGTCTTGCTGTGCTGATGAATAAAGATAAAGGAAAGGTAGAAATCTAGGTGTATACATAGCAGACATATTCAGAAGTGATTTTTTGCTAAGTGAAATATTTGACCCAAACAAATGCCCATTTTCTGTTAGAGGGCTTTATTTTATTGACATTCATCCTAGTCTAATCTGTCCTTTTCCCCCTCAGAAATCTAATGAGCACTTCTACAGCTATGACCTGTAAATGTGGTTGATATAGAAACAGATTTTACTCCAGATTGCTGAGCAAGAGCCATAGAGACTGTTGTGCAAGGTAAAAATCATTCTGTAGCAGGCATTCATGTTAGATGATAGCACAGGGGCGCTTGATTTGTTTGAAAATCCTCTTCTTCTGACTCAGTCATCTTTGTTCAGTGTGGAGTAGTGCTCCAGGCTATGTTAGATGATAAAGCATTTGCTCAGAGTGGAGTGCTTCAGTCAATAGGAAAAAACGCAGATTACCCTCATTTTCTACTAAATTCTGCCTACCCCAATTCTGTTTAAAAACATGAAATCTGTATAATACTCTACATAAAATGAACATGATTTGTTAATGCTTTAATCCAGAACAATGCAAAACTCCTTTTTTTTTTTTAACTTGAATAACATCTGCATATCTATAGAATGTGTGGATAGAGTATAATGCATAGCTGCACTGCTGAGCTCCAGTCAGTAGAATTATTTTTAAATGCATATAAATATCTGTCTTATCTTCAGGGCTCCCTTAGGAAGGCTCCTTTTTTAATTTTATTTTTTGTTTTATTTTTTCCCCCTCCTTCCCCTGACTCCCGTTATCTGTGGTAGAAACTAGTATACCAAAAGCTCATAATTACAATTAAAAAAAAAAAAAAAAAAAAAAGAAAAATCCTCCCATCTCTCCAGAATAGGCAACAACAGTGCTCCTGTCAGCTGTTTTCCAGATTAAGTTTGTATGGAACATCTTGCGGGCATGACAGATAATTCACCAAGTCAGTTTCATGGAATCATAGAATCAACCAGGTTGGAAGAGACCTCCAAGATCATCCAGTCCAACCTAGCACCCAGCCCTAGCCAGTCAACTAGACCATGGCACTAAGTGCCTCAGCCAGGCTTTTCTGGAGCATCTCCAGGGACGAGGACTCCACCACCTCCCTGGGCAGCCCACTCCAATGCCAAGCACTCTCCCTGTCAAGAACTCCCTCCTATCATCCAGCCTATACTTCTCCCGGCACAACTTGAGACTGTGTCCCCTTGTTCTGTTGCTGGTTGCCTGGGAGAAGAGACCAACCCCCACCTGGCTACAATGCCCCTTCAGGTAGTTGTAGACAGCAATAAGGTCAGCGCTGAGCCTCCTCTTCTGCAGGCTAAACAACCCCAGCTCCCTCAGCCTCTCCTCATAGGGTTTGTGTTCCAGGCCTTTCACCAGCCTTGCTGCTCTTCTCTGGACATGTTCCAGCACCTCAACACCTCTCTTGAATTGAGGAGCCCAGAACTGGACACAGGACTCAAGCTGTGGCCTGACCAGTGTTGAGTACAGAGGAAGAATAACCTCCCTTGTCCTGCTGGCCACACTGTTCCTGATGCAAGCCAGAATGCCATTGGCTCTCTTGGCCACCTGGGCACATTGCTGCCTCATCTTCAGCTTACTGTTTACCAGTACCACCAGGTCCCTTTCTTCCTGTGGGCTCTCCAGCCACTCTGTAGCACTGCTTGCAGTCTGACATCTGTGCTGAAGCTCTTTCAGAAACTGCTAGCAAGTGTTGTCACATGGATCTGCATGGGTTTGTCCTAATTATACGAGACAGTCCTCATCTGCAGAGTGTCTCCCCTAAAATATGAAGTCCCAGGTTTATTTCTTCTTCTCTGTTGTCCTCTGCATCCAAAAAAATCCAGAGCTGGATGTCACGTTTCACTCTATAATTTTACCCATTACTTTCTTTTTCATGTTCAGACTGATTTCCTGGGAAGGTAGGATCCTTACATCTCACGGGCTCGGATGGAATTGTTTCAATGGAGCAACTACAAAGGAAGTAAGAATACCAGAGATTTTATAGAATCATAGCTACTCAGCAATCAAATTAAGGACGTTTCCCTATGTTGATTGGATCTTCATTCCAGTGCCACAAATGCTTGCTTCTTTTCCCATCTTATTTTTTTGTTTACCAACTTTTCCAACATATCTCTTGATTCAGACACCAAGGATGGTCTTTTTCAGTATCATTGCATGTGTAGCTCTGCCACTAAATGGACTTGTTACTGGAACAGGCTGCCCAGGGGAGTTGTTGTATCTCTCTCTCTGAAGATATTCAAACCTTCCTAGACACATTCCTGTGTGATCTGGTACAAGTGATCCTGCTCTGCAGGGGTGTTGGACTAGAGGATCTTTTGAGGTCCCTTCTAGTCCCTGGCATTCTGTGATTCTGCAAAAGAATTTAAAGTGAATATTTACTCTTCAATGCTACAATCAGCCCTTCCCCAAGTCAGAGCAGCAAGTCACAAGCAATGGACAGAATTGCCAAAGTAGACTGGAAATAGTCCCACGAGGCAGGCTTTTATGACACTTGCAGCATAGATGATTTCCAGAGGTCTCTTCTGATCCCTACCATTCTATGATTCAATGATTCTGTGATTCTCAACTGTTTGACTGCTAATCCCAAACCAAGTGTCGATAATGAATTGAAAAGTTGATAGCATCTATACCTGCAGTGAGATCTAAGAAATAACTTTGCTCTTATTCTCAAACCATCAGTGAAATGTGCAGTGTATTGTCTTCCTTCTCCTAACAGCCTCTCCAGTGCATCTTAAAATATTAAAGAGCAAACGTATTCCTCATCAGGAAGTTGAGAATTTTTGCTGTCCTCTGTAAACATAAAATGGGCTCTGCCACCACACCTATGAATAGTGCTCCTTCAGCGTAGGATGTAATCTTTAGAGGAAGGCATTACAAGATCTCAGCCCTGTGCTATGCAGCTAGCATGCTTTCCATGTTTCTGGTTTGTGAATGGAAAGCTGCTGTTATATATAGAACCAAATGCAAAGAATTAGTCAGATTTACTGTAATGACAACACATTGATAAATGTAAATACTAGATTATTTAGAACACCAACGTAATGTCAGTTCTCAGTTGAATTCAAAGGGACTGTGGTTCCCACATTATTTAATATTCTAATTTAAAATGCATCTAGAAACAGTGTCTTATTTCTGTTCTTACTAGAAAAAAATAACAGGAGCTAGGTCCATCCTTCAAACTTTAAATTAAACAAATACAGCCCATGACTTTTTGTGATGTCTGTTTCTTGGGGCCATGTCTTCTATAAATTCTTTAAAGAGAGTCAGTGGAAAGAAAAGATATTTTCTCAGGGTAGTTCATCTTTCCACATGCACTACAGATGTTATTAAGTATAATTTTACATGGACTACATGGAGATGAGAGTTCAAGCTTACTACAAAGAAATCCGTGGGAGAAGTACTTCACCGAGTGCCATATTTTATCCTGTCTTTTAAGAAGCTTGTAAAAGCAGCTAGACAAGAAGATATTTAGATCTATACTTACTGAAACTTGGATGTTAATGTTATTACACAGTGGAATTTGCTTTCAGACAAAGTATTTGCCTTGGAGATGATGGGTGTTTGGATGGTTTCCAGAGCAGGTGGAAGAAATACATCTTGAATAAGCTTGTTTCTGGTGTTCTGGAGCTGTATTCCACATTTGTTGCCATGTAGATTACTTTGAGGAAGAATGAGGGTATGCTGAGGACATAGCCACATGTGCTGGCAGGTTGGTATGTAATACTTCAGTAGAGGTGCAGAACTGCTTTGAAAGCTTAAAATGATAGGCACTTAATATGGACTTCTGTGATCTGTTTTCTTGACTGGCTGTTTATAAATCTGCTCTTGGCAGTGCATGGGACAAAGTATCAGCTACATCTTAAATAGATATTACATGCTTATGATAGAAATAAGAGGGCAAGTGGGAGTCTGAAGGTACAGAAAAAGCATTATGCAGAAGCTGTTGCAAACCTTTATGCCAAATTAAATACAAAATACATTCAACTATGTCTTTTGATGATATGTTGAAAAGTTAAAGGAGTGGAGAGCTGCATGCTCAAAAGTTTGATTGTTCGATGTGTAATTTCTTTTACATTTACTGTGTTGAGTTTTTGAGTTTAATTACCACTATTCCACCTACACAAGCAGTGAAAGACTCAGGTTCCAAAATAACTTTTTTTTTTCTATAATGGGTGAATATGTTTTTCTTTTTAGTGTAAACTAATCCTATCTGAATTTGAAGTGCATTTTTGATTGAAGTGGCAGAGCAGTGAAATTGCTAAAATTATCTCTTTTTTTGGTGTGAAGTAATCTGGAATTACGCAGTTTTGTAGATGAGTCTCTCTAAGGTTTAGACAAACATTAATGCAGAAGTCTATTTTCAGTTACACTGCCAGGATGTCACGACAGGTTCACAGACTGCTCACACATCACAACATTTTAGGTGGCACTATGTGCCAAGACCATAAGAACATGCCACAGAGGTGGAGTATTGTTCACATGAAACAGCAAGATCACACCCAAAGGAATAGAGTGGCTCCTTGCCAAACCATGTGTTTTGTCTAGAAGTGTGAGTAAGATCCTTAGCCTGGTGGCTTCTATGTGAACTTGTTCAAAAGGAAGGAGGAACAGGACAAGCTTTCATATGATGCTGTAAATCAGACAGCTGTGGTATAGTATGACCTTGTTTCTTGGAGTGGGTGGGGAAGTCACTGGTATTGACTGGCAGACTATTGAAGATAGTTAACAGAAAAAGTAAAAAGGAAAGCTATTACTTCCGAATACCACAAAGGCAATTCTAGAGGTTGAAAGGAAACAATGGGACAAGAGGCTTCCAATCTGCTTTCCGTTCACAGAAGCATCTGCTCTAGTTAATGCAGAGATTCAGATTTATTTTGATGTCTTGAATCAGGATTTTATCCACTTCCCATGATTTTCCTGAAATGTCTTCCAGTTTCTCTGATTATGATGTCAGTCTGGAATCCAGGCTGGTAGAGAACTATTCCCCACACTCATTTTGGAAGAGCACAAAAGAAAACTCTTGTAGAAAAAGTAGGAGGCATTTGTGACCAGAAAACAAGAAATCCTCCAATTCTCTTGAAGTCCTCAGGGAAAAATAATTATTGCTCAGTAAACATGAAGAATCAATGAACACTTTATCTAGTTTTTGTTAAAATACAAATGGTAAATAATATTGCTCTGCAAATCAAAGCAGCCACTAGTTCTGAACAACTGTCCACTATACTTGAGGGCAAATGCAACCCTTGAAGTCTATGTTTGGGAATTCTGAGAGCAGACTTCAAAGCCTGTTGGCTAATGCTTTTGGTAATCTGTAATTCTTAGGTTTGTTCTGTGACTTTTTGTTGACTGAGATTGCATGGTGATGGCATTAATAACCTGCAGTACTTAGAGGTAACTTACAATATCTATAAAATATGGAATTAAATAAGAATGATGCTATTATTACTCTGGGAAAGATTTGATGAGAATAACAATTAACTGATGTTTGTTAATCTTTGACATCCTTGTATTAAAGACGCTATATACAGTGAGTGCCAAATACAATGATTATCGTCAGCAATATCCTTCTGACTCTAATTAGAAGATTGAAGGACAAGCCCTTGAGCAATGCTGTGAAGGACAAGCTGTTCAGCACTAAATGTCTTAACATTTTCTTTTTATTAGCATGTTAAGTGAATTAAGGGAACAGCTACATACTGCATTTTCTTTCTTGCTTACATTATTTTTCTTTAACATCATTGTTGTGAGACCTGCCTTGGGATTTGGTTTGCTTTCATCTACCTCGAAATTACTGCTTTGAAGGAGTGTAGGTTTTCTCTGTGAGCAGAAACAGTGATTGATGATCTTTGCTTATTGCAGTCTGCTCAAGTATGCGGTAGTTTGAGTCTGGGGAGAAGTTTACTGGCTGCATGGCGTTCCTCTAAGGTTTTTTGCAGTGAATTGCAAAGACCACAGAGGCTCAAACAAGTCTAACACACTAATACCATATACTGACTTGACTCTCAGCAAGGTTTTCCTGCAATCAATCTGCACCCCTGGTACTTCAAGATTATTAATCAAAATGTTTACAAAAGTGATATATATACTTTTAAAATTATTTGTGGCTTTAGTCATACAATGTTAAACAAGCCTTGTATGTTCAATTCTTATGATAAAATTGCTTAACATGGAGACAAACTCTTCTCTCCTCTCTCCCTAACACTATACTTTGAGGAGTAGCTCTTCTTGAAGAATTGCTCAGGCATGAGTGAAAATAGACTTGTGTTTCAGCTTCTGAACAAAGTCTGGATTCACCTCAGAGGTTTAAGTTTTGTGGTAAAGGTAATGGGCAGTCTAAGATCTCTCAATGGTCAAAGAAAGCATTCAACATTTTAGAGAATTGTCCTTTTGTATTCAAACGTAAAGTCCCTGGAAGTGTTCAAGAAACGACTGGATGAGGCACTTAGTGACACGGTCTAGCTGACTGGCTAGGGCTGGGTGCTAGGTTGGACTGGATGATCTTGGAGGTCTCTTCCAACCTGATTGATTCTATGATTCTATGAACATATGCATGCTTGTGTATGCTTACATGTGTGAGTCTGAGAAGAAGGTCAACACTACTGTCTTCAAAGTGAAACTCAAACCAGCTTTAGATAGTGTAGATGTTACTTTTATAACAGCAGATAACAGATGTTGATCACTTAAATCAAGGCTATTGTTCCGGTCTTTGAGGTCTTCAATAAGCATAGAACTCTATTTTGTAACATAGGGAGGCAGTTTCAGACCTGGGCAGATTTTTTTTGGTGGTCTTTTGTTTTTTTATTTTTAGTTTTTTTTCTTCCCTCTTTATTTATTTTCTACACTATTTCAGTTTCTACTGATAAAATCCTGACACAATACTCAGCTGGCAACCTCATCACATTCTTGATTTAGAGGCAAGTAACAGCAAAGCAGAACTGCCAAAAGAAATCCTGATTTATCTGCTTTTGTCATGGAGCAGTGAAACTGTTTATCTGTAGAGATAAAACTGGAATAATCTGTGCAGATAAAGCTGGTGTGATGTGATGTTGTCTGGTGTCCTCTTTCCACAAGTCAGATCAATGTTAAGAAGCCATGTGTGCTCATTTCAGCCTCGCTGGGATATGTTGGTGAGAAAAATTAGATTATAGGCTGTGAAAAGGAAACAGTGGTGATGTCTACTTCATTCATAGGCTTGCTGAGATGCATAAGAACAAGAACACAAACACAGATAACAGAGTCTATCTCTGGGCTGTGGGGCTGCATGAACTTCTCTCTCTAACCTAACCTGCCATCTGTGTGACTAATCCTTCTGCTTTCTAACGCTTCTGGCCAGCCATCCAAACTCACCTTGAACGTAAGGCAAAGTCTTGGGTAAGGTAGAGGAGTGGGAGTAAGGTGGAAGGGTGGTTGAGAGCCCCTTCTGGGGACTCTGCTTTCTGGGAGGGCTGTTGTGTTTCTGTATTACCTTTTTTTTTTTTACTTGTATATTTCTGTATATAGCTGTATATGTTGTAAATATCTGCTTGTATATTGTTCTAAGCTGTAAATATAGCTTCTTTCTTCAGTTTCCAGAGCTGCTGAGTCTAGTCCAGGTGATTTTCTTAAGTTTGGGGGGCGGATAACACACAAAATATCACACCCTGTTAAGGCAGCACTTACTATTTCCGCCCCCCCCCCCCCCCCCCCCCCCCCATCCCAGCCCCCCTCAGCCTTCCAGTTGCCGTTGCACAACAAGTATGGGGCACTGGAATTTGAGAGTGAGGCATATGAAAATGAAGAAGAGATACTATCCAGGGAATTTCCTAAAGCAAATCAGTCTCCCCCTCACATTAGGACTTGTACTCTTAAAAAAAAAAAAAGGGGGGGAGAGTAATTGTTGGTGATTCCCTTCTGAGTGGAACAGAGGGCCCCATATGTTGGCCACATCCTTCTCACAGGACAGTCTGCTTCCTCCTTGAGGCCTCAGTCAGAGATGTGACTGGAAGGCTACCTAGTCTAGTACAGCCTCTGATTATTGTCCTTCACTAGTTATGCAGGTGGGAAGCGATGAGGTCGAAACCAAAAGTCCAAAAGCAATCAAAAGATATTTCAAGGTGCTGAAGAGACTGGGGGGACACAGGTAATTTTTTCATCAATACCCTTAGTGGGAGGATGGAATGCTGAAAGGAACAGGAAATCATGCATGGTGACTCAGAGGCTGTGTCGTTTTGCCTTCTGCTATCCTGTACAGAAATTTTGTATACACACATTCATATGAGCTGCAAATGATGGGACTATTGTTTGAGCTTTAGAGTCACAGAACTTACCACAGAATCACAGAATTAACCAGATTGGAAAAGACCTCTAGGATCATTGAGTCCAACCTCTCTCCCAACCCTTCTAATTATCCACACAGATGCACTGGTAGTACAAGCTATTTTCTCTTTGTGAGATATTAGATTTGCGTATTTGATTTGCTTCTGTTGTGTTGAGTTATCCACAGATGCAGACTGTCTCTCATCTTTCTTTTCGACTATGTTTTAGCATTAATTCAAAGTCTGGGGTACTGGATGTAATTTTAAAATTTAGCAGAAAATTTCAATCTGCAAAATTTCCTGCTTAAACAGGCAACTCCTGAAGTAACCTTGTTGACCTATGGTTACAGAAGCTTTTGTTTTAATATTTTATTATGCATTTTCAGGTATACACTCTTGGTGCTGTTGTGGTTAATACTTTTTTTTTTTTCAAGTATCAGCCACATTTCCATCATATATTGTTCAGGCTGTGCTCAGTCCCCCTAAACAGCTAGCCATCTGGATAGAACTGATACAAATCTCACCTTATAAATCATTGCACAATTTTACCCCACAAAATTAAAGTAAAACAAAATGTCATTTGCCACAGCTTTCATTCTTTTTTTTTCTTTTTTTTTTTTTTTCTCTCCCCAGAGGCATGAGTACATTTCAGAAGGGTCAGCTGACACTAATTTTGTGTGTCCAAATAGATAATTCATCCATATTGAACTTATCTCTATCAGCATGTCAGTTCTTATCTGTAATTTAATTTGCCCTTTCTTTATTTTTTAGTTTATTCCCCTCTAAGAACCTGTGTTTAAACATAGGAAATGTGAAGGTTGTAGAGGATCACGTATTTTAATCAGTACTTTTATAGAAAGGGTATTTTGATCATTACTTTTATAGAAAGGAAGCACAGACGTTTTTCACTCAGCAGACTTTTTTGGTCTCCTTTTGCTTCATTAATCTGCATTGACTTGTGGTGACATTGAAGTATTGAAGAAAGAAATGATCTTCTACAAGAAAATAGAGCAGAGAAAATATTTGATTCCTCTTCTTTGTTATTACAAAGACTCCTTTTCTAGGGCACTGAATTCAGTAAGAAGGCTTAATAGGCATTTAAAGTCAAGAAGCAATGAAACCACGATGAGGGGTTGGACTACATGATCATCAGAGGTCATTTTCAACCACTACCATTCTGTGTATAATACCTGAAATTACTTCTATGCAGTAGATTGCAGTAGCTTGCAGAGACAGTGAAATTGACATAAGAAGGAACCTATTGCTGTCTTAGGTGGGCTTGGATTCTGATCCACGATTTTTTACACTTCATAGAAGAAAAAAAGTTATTTTTATAATTGAGAAATATCTTATGTTTGCTTCATCCATTTGGTCCAACTTCATGTAGAGAATCATGTTTGTTACCCATGCAATCAGTTAACAGACTGAAGTCAGTTGAAAACGGAACATTTTTTCTTGTCAAAATATGGTAGGTGGTCTAGACAAGTCATAGAGCTCCATGCCATCATCCTCTACAGGTTTGTACCTAATTCTTGTACTCAGACATGCACTGCAGCACCTGGTGCTCACATAAAATTCCCACATTTTCCAGGGAATGCTTTTCTTTATTCTTTGAAATAATTTAAACCTTTAGGTCTCCCCAGCAGACACAGTACATCATGTCCCTTTGCCAGCATCCAGAATTTAGAAAAGTCTGCACAATTAATTCAAGCATTGTCTTTTAGTGACCCTTTTTGAACTTTAATAAAGCTCTCTTTTAGCTTCTCTTTGCCTTCCTTGTAACCTTTAGATTATATGACAGCAATACAATATGACCCAACGTAACGATATGGCAACAGTCCCTCTTACCAATTTCCATGGCTTTAAGGATTGTCCCAGTTTTCTTTGTGACATTTCAGTGAATCCTGAATATTTCTTAGTTTAAAATCATGCATCGAGGAAGAATATATCTATATTTTTTCATTTATATTAAGATACTGATTCATTTGTTTAAGTGGACTCAGTCTCTGTAGCTGCTTTATTTAGTGGCTCAGACGTTAATGAACTGTTCAAGGAGAAATAAATAAATACCTAATTTATATCTCTGTAATGAATCTGCTTGTGTTCCTTAAAAGAAAAAAAAAAAAAACCTTTTATAAATTAATATCTTCAGAAACCTGTTCACCATACTTGATTAAGTCTTACTGCCAGTTACAGCATTGGGCTGCAATTTGATTAGTCAGGCAGGGCACAAATGGGGATTTAAAGTAAAAATGAATTGTTCTATAGTTAGTGACTACTGTTATTAAATGTTCTGCTTACTACATGCAGATAGAAATCCCACTGTTCTGTGTGCTCCAGAAATATATATATAATTCTGGTCCATAAGTTCTCAGTTTAACAAAACAGAACTGGAAATCATAAATATGTTTCATTATTTTTCCTCTTAGAGTCCTATCTTCTCATGTATCAAATCAGTTTCAGCAATGCATTCCTGTATAAAGGGTTACCTGAACTAAGATTCAGACTTGACAGTAATTTTGTATAGATTGCTTATTGGAAGTGTAGGTCAATTATTATTTTGGAAGAAATGGATTTGAGGTATGACAATTCCCCAGTTAGAAAGAAGAACTGATCACCATTTTGTTGGAATCCCTGATGCAGAAAAAGTTGTTTATTCATGTCTTTTAGGAGTTATAACATTTCTCTCAAGAATGTCACTATAACAATTATTTGGTGAGAAATATTTTTTAAAATCTTTTAAAGTCAAGGAAAACCTTTTGCAACTTTTTTTTTTGTTTATTTTTTCTTCCCTCATGGACTTCAATGATTAGGGTTAAGCTGTATGGAACTTGAACTTATAAGCATCACAGAAGAAACTATCACAGTGTCCTCCTCTTTCAGTGTACACAGGCATCTGTGGTACAGGGTTGTGTCCTTCCACAGTTCCTTTGGGTCAGTGGGACTTTAGGATGATTTGCAAGACTCTTGCATTTGCTGTTCTGACAGTTTGGATTAAAACAGAGCCCCCCTAACAAAATCCATGTGAAGACTTGTTTCAGAGTATATAAGTCTTTCCTTGAAGGTATGCACCAGTAGCAAATGAGATGGCTTTATTTATAATAAGACAATTTTAGTAGTAAAACCAACCTTGAACAGAGTATAAATTTGTAAAGCTGGGTAGAATATAAATGCATCACATTTTCTGTGTTAAAAAACAGTCTGTTCTTACTCGTGTCTCACATTCATGAATAGAATAGGCTAATTTTTCATCTAACTTGAACAAAGAAACTTAATGGGTATGTAAACTGCTATGATATCTTCAGCATCTGTGACTTTTGAGTGTAGCAAATTTTAAGAGTTAAACAAAAGCAATAGAGAAAACCCATCCTGTGATGTAGTTTTTGGTTTTAAGCTACGTGTTCTTATCACTGCCAAGAAATTTTTGGATATTTATGTGTATCTATGGCAGTCTTAAATTTATTAGTTCCTAAATTTCAGAAAAAGATTATTTCATAACAGATTCTAACTGATTTCTATACTTTATTTAATGTTACAAGTACCTTAGCAACTGTTCACTTTCTACATTAAATGGTTGAAAGTATGAAAATATAATTAATGCCCCAATCTGCAAGATAAAAATAATAGTAATCATCAGATCGCCATCTTAGCTCTGTGCTGCAGAAGAGCTAAAAATTACAAGATATTAATTTTGTTTGCCTAGGTGGAACGTAGCCTCTCAAAATGTATAAATAATGCAGCAACACATTGACCCACTGCTCTCAAATTTATAATTCAGAAGTCTTTTTGCTCCTTCATCTTACACTTTTCCTTGTGTTCCCCTTTTCTTCGGGTTCACTCCATCCTTCATGCACATGCAGACAGCTTCACTCTTTTAAATTAGTTCTTGAGGACTCTTGTTCTCCTGCTAGCAGGTTGTGGTGTGAATAGTGCATGAAATCTGGGGTACTTTGAAGTTTTCTCCTGTCTAAAACAGGAAGAAGTCAACAAAGGTTTCCCTTGTAGCATTAGAAAATGGTCCCCATTTTGAACTAGGAAAGGATCTTTTCTCAGTTGCTAAATGTTTTCAGTTAAAATGAAACATACTGAAATATATTGCAACATTGAGTCATGAATGTATCAAATGATCTATAAATCCTCTTTACAGTCAAACTGTTTGGGATCTTCTCTCTCTGAAGGAGACAACTGTGTCCATTTTCCATTACACAGGTTTGACACCTTTTGTGCCTGATTTGCACACCAGACATAGGAAAGATATGTGAAGATGCTCAGTTTGCTTTTGGTTTTGATTGGATATTTGGGTTTTGGTGGTTTTGTTTGGTTGGTTTTGTTTTTTTGTTTGTTTGTGTAGTGGTTATCATTATTTTTCCATGAAAGAAAAAAAATGATGCATTCAAATGAGAAATACTTAAATGACCTTTATGCTTTGGGTCCTTACATACTCATTGTGGAAGCACCAAACTTTTCAATGTCATTACAATTATTTTCTTTTGAACTGTTCATTGCCAAAACATTTTCAAAGCACATTAGTCTGTTAGCCATACACATCCAGTTCACATTAGTACATACCACTGCTGTTCCGTAATATCATGATGGATATGTAAGTTCATGCAAATGTGTGTAGCATCTCACTTCCAATGACACTATTATTCACTCTGGAAAATGCTGAGTTTCCAGATTTGGTCCTTTTAATACCACTACAGTATATGTTAATGTTTTAATTGATTTGGCCTGAGTTTACATAAATATATTAGAAATATATGACAATATCATCTAGTCCTACAACTAGTGAGTTATCATAAAATTCCTGAACTAAATAGGGTGCAAAATCTTTTTGAATAGGAAAAAAACAAACAAACAAACAAAACCAAAACAAAACCAACACCAAACCCATAAATCACAATGGTAGAGTGCGGATGTTTTCCATGGATCTACTACCTGCAAACTATGTTACATTATTGGACTGTTCTGCTATGGTTGTTGTTGAAAACTGGAGATTTAGGGGGGGGGGGAGGGTTGGGTTGGTTTGGTTTTCAATGTGTTGTTTGATGGGATTTGGGTTTTTTTTTGGTGGATTGGTTTGTTAGTTGGTTTTGGTTTGGTTGTAGTGGGGCTTGTTTGTTTATTGATGTTTTGGAAGTTAGGTTTGTCTGTCTGATTCTTTGATTGATTGTGGTGAAATGTGTTCTGTAAAGATATGTAAATAAAAATAAATCATTGCTAGACTCAGCAGTATTGAGATGGTACTTGAGTGGTGCTACTTCCTTTTACCCAAGATGTGTAGGTATGTTGGCACAAATTCTGCACTCACATTCATGCACAGAAGCCTGTGGAAAGTTAGCAGAGCAGGATATTTTTACCTAGCTTAATTTGACTTTTTTTTTTTTTTTTAATTGACTAATGTCCCAACTTTTCTTTTTTCTTTATTTCTGCATTCCAAATAAAACATTTTTGTCAACTTTAATTCTGCAGTGAGGCAGAAAACTACCATGGAAACTTTCTAAAATAATTTTGATTTGAACCTGGTAAAGCAAATGTGAAGCTTTCCTGAAAATATAGTAGAGTGTTTTTAGACTACAATGATTGTTTTCCAGCTGAGATGTACTTAATGTCTAAGTATGCAAACATAATCTACTTGTCAAAATGTAAAATTAAAAAAGCTGGTGATAGTCTTTTCTTAATTACAATAAATAATGTGTCTTTCAGAGAGCCAAAACACAAATGGTTATCTTGCTAGACACATTTCCCAACAAGTCTTAAAGCAAAAATGAGCAATTAAGTATTCATATATTGCAGTTTAACTTCCTACTATATCATCAGTGTAACATAAACACAATTCAGAGGATCATTTCATTGTAGTGAGAGAATGCAACCACATTGATTAGACAGATAAAACTTCTGCTGAAGTTTCCTCTGCTCATACAAATTAGTAAATTGAGAGTGATAGCTCATGACTAGTAAAATTCATTAATGGAGTAGATAAACAGCTCACTTCTGAACAGACATGAAACACGTATCCCAAGTAATTACTTACCTGGGAAGGTTATGCATATGTATTACCCTGGTCATACCTGCTCCTTGCAATCAGTGGAGGACTGCTTTCAGGAAGAAAAAAGTCAAAACTTTCTCATTCCTCCTTCTTTTCAGACAGGAGATGCAAATGTTCTTCAGGTCCACTTGGACTTTTATGAAATTCAAAGATGCTGTCTCATCTTGCATCTCTCTTTGCATAATGATCAGGGGAAAAAAGAAAAAAAAAAGTTCTCCTCCTTTACTGAAAATGTAAACATTTCTGGACTGACTTCTTGTGAAATGCCATGGATGTATCTAAGGTGAAAGGTGTTCAAGGAATAGTGTCACAATGGAATGCATTAAATGTTAAGGCATTATCCCATAAGAGCTTTTTTTCATTTTTTTTTAGTTGAATTGAAGTAACAGAAGAAGAATACTATTTGCACAAAGCTGTACAAAATCAAAGATCCAATACTTCAGTATAAAATTTCTGTAAAACATCAATTGTTGCAAAAAGCAGTTTTAAGATTCCCTGTGCGATATTAGAATAAACTGATGATTTCTGTGCTCAGAAAGGAAGTTTTAAAACGCTTCCCCAACAAAGAGTATTTCTGTACTTCAGGCTAGTAATTTTGATCCTTAATATTTACCTCTACTTCTTCTTACTATGCCTGGTTCTTCAGTGATCAGGTGAAGTCTTGACTGTAGTTGTGCCACCAGATATTTGAATGTTGCTGGGAATAAGCAATTTATAAGCTTTGAATACAGGCAGTGCTGTCTGTGTGCCTTAAATATTTATTATTTATGGCATGAGTAAGTGAAACAAAGTGTCCCGTTTCTTTTTACATACTATTGTGTTGTTTTCTTAACACTTCCTTTCTGGTTCAATTTCTCCAAATGTTGGCTCTCTTTTCCAATTCTCTTCTATTGATTTTTTTTTTCTCTGATTCTAAGCACATCTATCTCCTGCTGCCAGAACTTCCTAATTTCTACTCATGTTTTCTCTGAAGGGGCACCCAAATCTGAAGTTGAGTGTTTAAGGGATAAGACATTTGCTTTTGTTAGCCACTTGGAGTAGTTAATTACATCTATCAGTGCTTATAATTTTGTATTCTGTCATGTGGTTTCTCTTACCACTGTCCTTTCACAAGCATGCTCCTTACTAAATACATCAGTAAGCATATTCATTTGGATGTGGTGCTTGGGGATATGGTTTAGGGTGCACCTTGAAGAGTAGGGTTGAGTGCTGAGAATTTAACACAATTCTCAGTATGGAAACTCAGCAGCTTAACTACCACCATTTTCTTATGACAAAACCAATATATGAATGAATCACTGCCAATATGTGTTTCTGCCTGAGCTGTGTATAAGACCCTATCAAGAAAACTTTTGAGAGATCATAGTCACTGACATTTGCTTGTGTTTATGCATTACAAACAACATTCCAGAAGACAGATAAAGATGTCATCTTCCTCCTCACAAAAGCTTTTCTAAAAGAGTAGACCACATTTCACTTTACTTCCAGGGTCTTTGTGATTCGGCATCACTGTGTGTAGTCCATCTCTCCCCTCCCTTGCCCAACGCATTTCTCTGGATATAGGTATATGAATCTGCTCTGTGAGTGAACACATCCTGTGCTGCAAGGATGAGGTTCTGCCCTTATGTATAAAATGTGTGCCCTTATGTGTGAAATAAATGCACTTATGTGTGAGTACTTTATGCTGGGACCCCCAGCACAAGAAAGACATGGGCATACTGGAACATGTCCAGACTAGGGCTACAAAGATATCAGAGGGCTGGAGCACTATTCCTGTGAAGACAGACTGTGAGAGTTGGGACTATTCATCCTGGAGAAGAGAAGGCTCCAGGGAGACCTTATAGTGGCATTTCAATAACTGAAAGGGACCTACAAGAAGTCTTGGGAGACTATTTAGAAAGGCTTGTACCAACAGACAAGGGGTAATGATTTGAAAGGCCTCTATGAACAGGACAAGTTTTAAACTGGAGCAGAGTAGATTTAGGTTAGACATAAGGATGAAATTCTCTGCAGTGGGGTTGGTGAAATACTGGAATAGGTTGCCCGGAGATGTGGAGGAGGTGCCATCCCTGGAGACATTCAAGGTGAAACTTGATGGGGCCCTGTGCAACCTGATCTAGCTGGAGATGTCTCTGCTCACTGTCAGGCAGTTGGACAAGGTGACCTTCAAGGGTCCCTTCCAACCTGATGCATTCTATGTTTCTGTGAAATAAAGATTAATGATTCAGTGTCCTGGATCTATACACTGATGTCAAAGGGTTTCTTCCAACTCTGCTTCAGCAGCATGTCCAGGCATGCTCTATAAAGAAGGATGTGTTTCCCTTTTAGCCAGTATGATGTTCTTTCTCCCTCACAGCCCTGTGGCGTTCTTCATTCCTGTACAGTTTTACAGAGCTCGATGTGTGCTACTGTTTTAAACTGTAGAGAAAAGAAGGTTTTGAGAGTTCAGGTGAGGTGAGGATCTTATTTTTGTTTGTGTTATGATGATTGCTATTCATTGTGGAATAAATTAGTTCCAACACCTTTCTCCTTGGCTGCCCAAAGCATATGAATGTGTCTAGAAACACTTCATGTATTGGATTAAAATGATAGAGGGTTGTGTACACTTTATTTGTAGTAGTCACATAATTGCATCATTATGAAAAGCCTTGCCAGTGCACTTTATTTGAGATGCTTCATAAATGCTGCGCCTGGTTTTGCTCAATATTGCATGGCTGAAACCTCTTCATTCAGCTGTGGCAGGACTGAATAGGAATCAGTACATAAAATACCATATAACATCTTCTTTATCCCTTCAAAGGTAGTTTACAAGGAATTGCCACTTAGAAACTCCCTGTGAAATAGTTATCCATCTTAAAGTAATTATTGCAATTGAGATAACCAGCAGCTCTCTCTGCTCTAGTAATTTCTAGCTGCTCCAAGTCAGTATACGGAGATAATTTAGTGTAACCTCAGGGCTCTGCTGCCATATGCTAAAGCTGGATTAGCCTTTCGGTTTTTACTAAAGTTAGGAGCTGACAAGGTGCCATAGAGGCACTTTTTCTCCTCTAAATGTTCTTGCCTTGAGAAATCAGCATGAATCCTTTCCTTGTGAGTTAAACATGGCATATATGAAATATGCCATGATCTGATTTTTTTTTTCTTTTTTTCTTTGATGTTGGTCTGAGTATCAAAGGAATCTCCTACCAGTGTCTTCCCATGTATAGCCATTTCTTCCTCAGTCTAACCTCAGGCTCAGCCCCTCAACTGAAACCATATGAAATGGTTAAGTTGAAAATCTCTTCTGAGACAGCTTTAAAGAGCTTTCTACATGCTCAGTGAGTTTCTGGTGCATAAGGCTATATGAAAATGTTTATGAGGACATCATTGTCCACAGCATGGGACACAGCAAGTTAATGCACTTTCTCCTTTATATTTGTGATTTTCTTGTCATTTTAAGAAGGGCAGGTAAATGGAGTAATTTATGTAGAAATACTGATTGTCCACCATTCGCATAGACTGCCCTGGTTTCAGACAGCCTGCTCTCGCAAGCAAGTCCTACACACAGATGAGAAGAAAAGTAGCACACATGAAAAAAACCCCCACTCTGAGTGGAGATAAGGCATTTAATGAGATCATACAATAAGCAGTTACTTCAGCCTGTTTCATAGAAAAGCAGGGCAAAAGCAAAAGCAGCAGAAGAAGCCAGGGATAAAATGACAGACCCCCAACCTGCAGCCAGCCAAGTGAAAGAGACTAACACCCCAAACTGTAAACTGGAAGCAGCATCCAGAAACAGGACACTTCTGTTGCAATCTGAACTGCAAGCTCCATGGTACTTTATTTCAGCCAGCGCTTTCATTTTAGAGCTGGCATAACATCAGCATTGTGTGGAATACTCATCAGCAATTGCAACTGGCTAAACCTATTTCAGTAGCTAATACTGTATCTCCAGTATGCTGATAAGATCAAATCAAATCAGTCTTTGCAAACCACTGTGCATAGGAGTAGCTTTCAAAGTTTGTGGCTATTGGCTGAGAGGATGTGCTATTGAAATATTAGCTCATACTCTTTTGAAACCACTTTTGTAAGGTAAAAATGATTTCATGTTCTGCACATTCTTAAGAGTCTACTTGTTCATCTGCAAGCATATTCAGCTCCCTAATCCCAGTAACAGCTGCTGAATTCAGGTGAAATGAGAAGACAAAGAGAGCATCAAGAGTAATTTCTGTAAAAGGCAGAAGAGGGTTTTCAAAGTTGTTAAATTACAGTACCTAAATTGTTTCATATACAGAGTTTTAAAATATAAATGGCAGTGTTGGATAACACACACTTGTTTTCCACAGGATTTGCAAGAAAATCTTGTGTCAAAGGTAAAGAGCAAGAGTGGGAACACCAACTGCGAGAGGACAGAACAGATCTGCATGCTGAATGCCAAATGAGCACCTCTCAACACTGAGGATTTCTGGAAATCATCCACCTATGGGACTTGCAAAGCTTAAGCACCTAAAATAAGAGTCTCTCTTCAAAAGCTGAAATGCTTTGATCTGTGTGAAGTCATAAAAGGGAAAAAAGAAGTTCATAGACTGAACAAGTCTTCTAAATTAGGAGCAGAGACTCCTTGAACTTGCAGGTCCTAATCAGGCTAGACCTCAGATATAGTTACATATCCTGCAGACAGGTTTTACTGTCTAGGTTTCTGATACATTTGTAGCCCAATCCCCATTCTGTTATTCTTTTCTATTAATGATATCTTTCTTGCAGGCTGTCACTGATGACAGCATCTTTTAAGTGATGGAATCAAATATATCTTGTTTTTAAAAGTTAAAACATTAAAGGGGGGAAAAGAGAGAGAGAGAGAGAGTCAGAAAAAGAGTAATATAAAAGCCCATAACAATCTGAACAGGGAAGAGTTTATTTCATTAAAGAGGGCCTCCACAAATATTATGCTAATGTAATTAAGTATTATGAACGCAGTATGTAAATCAAAATAATGCAAGGCAAAAAGCAGAGCTCTTCATCAGAGATATGACAGATCAATCCCTGAAAGATTGCAAGGGAGATTATGCCTATTAAAAAAAAAAAAAAAGTTCAGTGTTTACATAATCATTAATATATTCAATAATATTGGATGCAGTGATGAAAATAAATTATTAAAGACACAGTCACCAGTATTTCTGAGGGAATAGTGACTGTGCCATTTTGTTAATGTTTTTTAAAGGGCAAATTTTGCCATTAAAGAAAAAATCATAGAATCATAGAATGCATTGGGTTGGAAGAGACCTTTAAATGTCACCTAGTCCAACTTGCCTGCAGTAAGGAGGAGTATCCCCAACTAGATTAGGTTGCTCAGAGCCCCATCAAGTCTGACCTTGAATGTCTGCACCACATCTCTGGGCAGCTTGTTCCTATATTCCACCACCCAGGTAAAGGACTTGTTCCTTATATCCAATCTAAATCCAACTTGATTTAGTCTAAAACTGTTGCATCTTGTCCTAGCACTACATGACATTGTAAAAAGTCCCTCTCCAGCTTTCCTGGAGGCCCACTTCAAGTACTGGAAGGCTTCTATGAGGTTTCCATAGAGCCTCCTTTCCTCCAGGATGAACAACCCCAGCTCTCTCAATCTCTTTGTAGTAGAGATGCTCCCCTTCTCCATATAAAATAGTGTTGTGGGTTTGTTTTTGGTTTTGTTTTTGTTTTTTTCTAGTTATACCTTTATCAGCAGTTCTAAAGCAGATCCAAACTTCAATGGCTTTTCTGATACTTATGTGTTTCTACCGCTTAAATCAGCTTCATATCCAGCCTCCCAGCATAAAATCTGAGGAGCCAGGCCACTGCTTGATTTTAAAATAATTCTTGCATTCCAAATAATGAGCAATCAAAAAATCTTGTTACTGGAAGTCTAATCAAGGCATCGTTTCTCAAACTCACATTCAACAAAAATCTCTGCATACTCTGTTGCATACAACTGCGTGAGGGCCACTGATCTCTAACTATTTCTGAGTACCTTGTTTTCCAAAACTGTGTCAAAATGGGTGCTTCATGGAAAATCTTAAGGACTATGCCCAGACTCTTCTGGAAGGAGTATTAGAGTGGCTCTAAGTGGAAATAAAAAAAACAGAAATCAAACAGAAATATGCTTTTCTTTATAGAACAATCACTTAGGACTCTCAGAGATCTGAAGGAAGGATGTCTTCACATAATTTAAAACCATAAACACAGGCAGCCAAAAGCTCTGCTTTAACAAAATGCCCTTGTCATGGCATATTCACATGCCTCTAAAAAGAATGGTAAGAGTACCCAATCTATGATTAAACTTAGCATAATAGGAAACAAAAAAAAAAAAATGAAGGATAGATGCTTAAACTGAAACAAGTTATGTGTACTATTAACACCAAGAGTAACAACAGCTAAAGCTAAAATGAGATAATCACATCTGATTTTGAAGAATCAAGCAAATTAATGCCAAGGGTCAGGGAGGAATTCCTTCCCTTTTTGTACAAGATCACAGTCTGTAGGCTCACTGTCTATCCCTGACACTGTTCGGAGTAAACATGAATCTATAGATAGTAGGTCTGTTATCTACCATGGAAATTAAATGATATTTTGAATTAGTGGCACAAATATTAATTAATTTTCTCATAAGCCTGACTTAGAATGAGTCGATAGATGCTCTTCACTTTGACATTTTTTCTGCATAGTTAGTCTTTTGAAGGCAACAAAATGAAGAATACATAGGCTGACATAACCTTTATCTGATATCCCCAGCTGTGGAAATCAATATTCACTTTGATATGTGATGCAGTGATGCTTTGGACTAATACCATAAATACTGTGCTTCCTGTAAAATTTTAATTTGAAAATTACTTAGCATGTGTCCTTTGGAACTCACTGTTTACTGACAACTGCAGTTACTCTGATGAAGCCAGGTATTTATTTTTTTTTTCCATTTTGAAAAATAAATAAATTTCTCGGGGAGTTCTCTTCCAGCTGAGCTAGTTGGATAGGCAGAATTCGTTTTGTTCCCTGGAGCATTCAGTAATGAAAGCAGGTTCCCCACCAATCCCATGTGTTCTACTACGAACATTAGGCAAAATGTAAATGTAGCAGTAGAGACGTTTCCACAGGAGCAGTAGTCAGGATGTAAGCCTTAAGTCACTGTAGAAGTAGTTTGACAGAAGTTTTAAAATGTAGGAGGCAGAACAGAAATAAGAGTATTTGAGTTGTAATCTGTCATCTAATAAACCTACTATAAATCTGCACTGCATATGTTTATGTTGCAGAGAAGACAGGTCCAACTGCAGTGTATACATAACTTTATTTCTAGATGATTAAGCCAGACTCACAAATTGTGGCTATCTGTTCAGAGATAAGAATGAAGAATATAAGATCCTCATGGAAGAAAATTCATCAAAGAGTATTATTTATGCCAAGGTATTTGTTCTGGGGACATGCAAACCATTGCATATTAAAATGGTGGTGGAAATCAAACTCAAAGATATATGAGCATCAACATTTTTTATACCATATACTCTGCAGAAAGCCATGTCTTTTTCATTTCTTCCTGAAAAGATTTAATTCCTCATATATTTCCTTGTGTCAGGGAGGGGCATTCTGCTGCCTACATCAATTGTGGTGGAGGGGAGAAATTAATTGGTGCGAGATGATATTCTATAAAAATATGTAATGTATTAACTTCAATATTCTGAACTCTCACCACTCCCAACTACTAAATTTTAATATTTTTTAGGATCTTACATGGTTATGAAAGACACTCTAGGAATAACATCAAACGGTAACTTGTTAATAACTAGCAAACATTCAAACTATAAACAGAGAGAGAAATTTCCCTGCGGCAAATACCGCTTGGGGTCAATATGCTGCTTGCCCAGTAGGTGAGCCGAAGCTCTTTCTGCTCTATGGCAGAAGGCAACAGAAATTACAGAGGCATTAAAGCATTTACTCACAAATTCTTATTAATTATCAATCATCCTCCAGAGCTATGTCACAGCTTATTACAAGTGTCCAATCTTCAGGATACTCTGCCCGTGGACATTGAGGCTGGAATCCTCCTGGCTTCTGGGGAAAGGACATTCTCTGACCTTGTCCTGCTGGCTTCTTCTGGATGCTCTGTCCAAGGATTCTTAGGCAGGACCTTCGGTGCAGAAGGAGTATGATGCTGTGCAGTCTCAGCACCATCTCACACTGACCACACAGGCTGATCACATGCAGACAAGTGGAGTCTGCTCCTGGTAACTCAGCGGCAGTGGCATGCATCAGGCAATAATAAGGCAGTGGGCGTGCAACAGGGTGCACGGCTGCACAAGAGACTGAGCTCCGTAGATCAAGGCAGACAATACAGGATCTAGTCCTGGTAATTCACCGCAGTGGCGTGCAAGGTGTGCATGGCTGGCTGGGAGACTCTGTCTCCATAGAATAAAGGCAAACTGGCAGACAGGCAGGCATAAGCAAAAAGCAGTGCGGGTGAGTCTAAGCACTTTGTTTACCTGTGTGCCCCTATTTATTAAATGTGGGCCGAGATTAATGGTCCCTTGGCCACTAGAATGACCAATCAGCTTGGCCATTAGCCAAAGCAATACCATATTAGGCGAAAGCCACAGGCCTGGACATTCCAAATATGGGGATAGCATGGGCCTAGTACCTGTTAAGCATGAGCTGGGCACATGGGCTTATACAACCACTTACACAAACACATTGCACAACCTGGACCCTGGGCAGGCCAGGCTTTATGGCACCAGGCCTATTGTGCCCCCTTTATCCATTTAATTTATTTACCTCTGGTTTGGGCAGAAAAAACATGTCCAGGCAAGACAAGGCATGAAATAAGCCTATTTGGGGTCTACGGGCCCCCCATGGCACCGTGTCTGTATATATATTATGAATTCTCTGAGACCCATGCAGAGGGAAAGAAACACAGAAGCTAAAACAAATCAAGACTGAAAATGAGAGTGTAATGGCTGGGTATTTTTTTACCTTTTTCTCAATATTGTTTACATACAAAACTCTCCTGAATAGATACAGATACCCATATATGCATAGTGCAAATAAATCAAATCAGTCCAACATGGGAGACTTTCTGTGGGAAGATGGGCAAATGTAATTTGCTTCTGACATTCCTTAGTCTAAGGAACAAGAATTCTAGTAAACAGGATAAAAATAAGGGGGTGTGGTGTAAAGTGAAAAAGCCAACCATCCAACTTCCACCACCTCAAAAAAATCCTACAAACCCCAAAGATTCCCAAAATAACAAGCAAAGAAAACAAAACCACAGATTGCATCAAGTTGGAAGGAACCCTCAAAAATCATCTTGTCCAACACCACTGCAGTCAGTAGGGCTGTCCCCAACTAGATCAGGCTGATCAGTGTCACATCTTGTCTGATCTTGAAAGTCTCCACAGCCAGGGCCTTAACGCTGGGCAACCTGTGCCAGTATTTTACTATTCTCACTGTAAAGAGCTTCCTTCTGATGTCCAACCTAAATCAACCCTACTCCAATTTAAAACCATTGCCCCTTGTGCTAGTTTGAAGCTAGCTAGAACGTTTTGGTGAGAAGAATTAGATTATAGGCTGTGAAAAGAAAGCACTGGTGATGTCTACTGCACTCATAGCTTTGCTGGAATGTGTAAGAACAAGAACACAAACATAGATAACAGAGTTGCTCTGAGTCTCTCTCTGAGCTTTGGGCTAAGTTTTTCTCTCCAACCTAATCTGCTGTCTATGTGACTAATCCATCTGCTTCCCAGCCTCCCTGGCTGACCCTCCAAACTACTTTGAGCATAAGACAAAGTCTGGGATAAGGTAGACGGGTGGGAGGAAGGTGGAAGGGTGGTTGGGACCCCCTCTTGGGGACTCAGGTTTCAGGGAGGGCTGTTGTGTTTCTGTATTACTTTTTAACTTGTATATTTCTGTATATATAGTAAGTATCGGCTTGTATATTGTGCTAAGCTGTAAATAGAAGCTTCATTCAATTTCCAGAGCTGCTGAGTCTAGTTTCCAAAGTGTGTGTGGGGTGGGTAACACCCAAACCATCATACCTTTCATGCAATCTCTACAAGCCCTTCTAAACAGTCTCTCCTCAGCTTTTCTGTAGATCCCCTTCGGATACTGAAATGTAGTATATGAGGTCTCTCTGAAGCCTTCTGTATTTCAGGATGAACAGTTCTAATTATCTCAGCCTGTCTTCACAGGAGAGGTGCTCCAACCCTCTGAGCGTCTTTTTGACCCTCCTTTGAAACTACTCCATTAGGACCATGTCTCTCTTGTGTTGGGGCCCCAGAGCTGGAGGTGAGATCTTACAGAGCAGAGTGGCAGAATCACCTCTCTCAACCTGCTGGCCACACTTCTTCAATGCAGGTCAGGATGTAATTTGCTTTCTGAGCTGTAAGTGTGCATTGTTGTTTCATATCCATCCTCTTAGCCACCAGCAACCCCAAATCCTTTTCTGAGAGGCTGCTCTGAATTTCATCACCCCTAGTCTGTATTGATATTGACGGTTGCCCTCTATGAAATTATTATATACCAATACACAGAGTATGGGGAATAAGCAGGAGGAATTAGAAACTATTGTACCATTGTGGAAAAGTGGTGGGATGACTCACATGGTTGGAATGTTGCAATGGATGGCTACAGGATCTTTAAAAGGGATAGACAAGGAAAGAGAGGTGAAAGGGTAGCATTGTATATTAAGGAGTGTGTTGACCACCTCGAATTTAATGTTAGATACACCAAAGTGGAATGTTTATGGATAAGGATAAAGAGGAAGAGCAATGAAGCTGATATCCTGGTGGGAGACTGCTACAGACCACCTGACAAAGATAAAGACACTGATGAGACATTCTTTCAACAACTAGGAGATGTCTCACATTCCCTAGACCTAGTTCTCATGGGAGATTTTAACTTACCAGATGTCTGCTGGAGATACAACACTGTAGAATGGTTTCTGGAATGTGTGTATGACAATTTCCTGTTGCAGCTGGTAAGAGAACCTACCAGGGGTACCACCCTACTAGACCTACAAACAGGGAAAGGCTGGTGGAAGATGTCGGAGGTCAGCTGGGGCACAGCAATCATGGTATGATAGAAGTTTCAGTATGTGGTGAGGTTAGGAGGGCTATCAGCAAAATCTCTAACTTGGACTTCCAGAGGGCTGACTTCGAATTATTCAGGATGTTGGTGCAGAGTCCTTTGAGAAGCAGGCCTCAAAAAAAAAGGGCCTGGTAAGGCTGAGCTCATTTGAAGGATGCAATTCAGAAGGTGCAGGAGCAGGCTGTCTCTATGTGCCAAAAAGCAAGGTGCAGGGTGGGGCAGACCAGCCTGATTGTGCAGGGAGCTCTTGCAAGAACTCAGAAGTGAAAAAGAGAGTCTATCAACTTTGGAAAAAGAGGCAGGTGAACCAGGAAGCACTTAAGGATATTGTAAGGCCATGTAGAAAGAGAGTTGGAGAAGCGAAAGCTCAGTTAGAATTTAATCTGGCCAGTTCTGTTAAGGATAGTTAAAAAGTGCTTTATAAATACATAAAATCAAAAGGAGGGCCAGGAAAAAATCTTCATTCCTTATTGTATGAAGGGGGGAACACAGTAACATAAGACAAGGAAAAGGCTGAGGTACTTAATAGCTTCTTTGCCTCACTCATTAACAGAACAATTGGATATCCTCAGGGTAACTGGACTCCTGAGTTGATAGGCAGAGATGGGGAGCAGAATATCCTTCCTGTAATTCAGGAGGAAGTAGTTAGTGACCTGATGTGCCACTTAGATCCTAATAAGTGAATGGGTTAGGGTGAGATTTATCCTAGATGCTTAGGGAGCTGGACCAAGAGCTTGATAAGCCACGCTCCATCATTTATCACCAGTGCTGTCTAACTGGGGAGATTCCAGATGACTAGAGGTTAGCCAATGCAATACCTATCCACAAGCAGGGTTGAAAGGAGGATCTGGGGAGCTATAGGCCTGTCACCCTGACCTTGGTGCCTGGCAAGGTTATGCAGCAGATCGTCTTGAGTGCCATCAAGTGGCATGAAGAAGACAATTAGGGGATCAGGCTCAGCCAACATGGATTTAGGAAAGAAAGATCTTGCCTAACCAGTGGGATCACATTCTATGGCTGGGTGACCCACCCAGTGGACAAGGGAAGGGTTGTGGATGTGGTCTTCAGCAAAACCTTTAAGCTTCAGGAATCAGTACTGGGCCCAATTCTATCTTGATCAATGATCTGGATGAAGGAGTCCAGTCTACTGTCAGTAAGTTTGCAGATGACACCAAGTTGAGAGGGAAAGTCAATCTCCTTGAGGGTAGGAAGATGCTGCAAGGGGACCTGGACAGGCTGGGTCAATGGGCTGAGGCCAACGGTATGAGATTCAACAGGACCAAGGACAGGATCCTACACTTTGGCCACAGGAACCCCATGCAATGCTACAGGCTGGGGGATGAGCAGCTGGAGAGCAACCTTGCAGAAAGGTACCTGAGAGCACTGATTGACAGCTGAACATGAGTCAGCAGTGTGTCCACGTGGAGCAGAAGACCAATGGCATCCTGGCTTCCATCAGGAATAGTGTGGCCAGCAGGACTAGGGATCTAATTCTGCCCCTGCACGTGGCACCGGTGAGACCTCACCTCAAGTACTGTGTGCAGCTCTGAGCCCCTCACTTCAAGAAAGATACTGAGGTGTAGAGTGGGTCCACAGAACAAGGAGACTGGTGAGGGACTCTGGAGGCTGAGTCTGATGAGGAAAGGCTGAGGGAGCTGGGGGTGTTCAGCCTGGAGAAGAGGAGACTCAGGGGTGACCTTATCACTCTCTACAAATACCCAAAAGGAAGTTGTAATAAGGTGGGGGTCAGGCTCTTCTTCCAGGCAACTTCTGACAAGACAAGAGGGCATGGCCTGAAGCTGCACCACGGGAAGTTTAGGTTGGATGTTAGGAAGTACTTCCTTAAAGAAAGAGTAATTAGACACTGGAATGGACAGCCCAGGGAGGTGGTGCAGCTGCCATCCTTGGAGGTGTTTGGGGAAACATTAGATGTGGCACTTGGTGACGTGGTCTGGTTGATGTGGTAGCGTTAACTCAAATGCTGTACTTGATGATCTCAGAGGTCTATTCCAGCCTCAATAATTCTGTGATTCTGTGATTCATGAGATTATTTACTGAGATTGAAAATCATACTTCTTTGTATCTTCAGAGAAATTTATAAGCACATGTTCTTTGAGAACAATTTATTCTAGAGCCATTAAAATGTCTTCCCTGAAGCATTGTCTGCCTGCTGGCATTTTCTGGAGACAAAGAGACATTGCTTCTTTTGGTGCAGTATGCCAGTGCAGTACCTCCCAGTTCCAGAAAATTATTCAGATTTCTGTAATTCTTTCACATTTCTGTTTACATTTTTCCTTAGCTAGTTATAATAAAAGTAAGGTTCATGTTCTGATCAATTGTGACAAAATGAAATATTAATTATGAATAGTAATAAAGTTATTAAATACTTTTATTAAGAACATATTTTAAAAACTTATTAACAGAGTCTTTTGTGCTTGGTTGTGCAAATAGATTACAGAATGTGCACAGTGCATAGGGCAGTACCAGACAATACCAAACAATTTAACAGCGAAACCCAAAACAGCCTTTGGAAAGATTCTTGAGGCGCAGTATGTCCCTTGCCCTCTAGGGGGACTCAAGAAGCTCCCTTATGTGAAGGCAGAATTACAGTAGTAATTACAAAAGTACTATTGCAGAGCAAACAGAACCAAAGCAAAGAACTTTAGTTGCAAATAGGCTTTCCAGAATATTTACTCAGAGATTAGTAGAATAGAATGAGGCAGGTTGCTCACAAAGCAGTGTATTTTTCATGACTTAAATGTGGTACCAGGTGTAACCACTGTTACCAGTACCACAGTTGCATTCAATCTGTTTCTATATATGCATATATATATCTTTTTAAAAAAAGAGGATGGCTGAGAAAACAGCCACATTTTTTTTTTTTTCTTCAGTTCTGTGGTGAGTACATGATATATGGTACATGGTACCTAGACTCTGGTCTATGGTCTGTGTTATAAAACTGGTGCTGATGATATGTCAATGTTTGATGTGACTTGCCTTTTTCTCTCACATGCGTACATATATACAGAGCATGTATAGAAGATATTTTGCAGTCTATTCAACATTTCTTCCTTGAGTTTGACATTTACTCTAGAACCTTTATAGAGCCATCTTCATGTAAACAGTAGGATTCATCTAGCAATGTCACAACAACCCCAAGCAGTGTTACAGGCTGGGGACAGAGTGGCTGGAGAGCAGCCAGGCAGAAAAAGACCTGGGAGTACTGGTAGGTAGTAGACTGAACATGAGCCAGCAGTGTGCCCAGGTGTCCAAGAGAGCCAATGGCATCCTGGCCTGTATCAGGAACAGTGTGGCCAGTAGGACAAGGGAGGATATTCTTCCTCTGTACTCAAAACTGGTCAGGCTACACCTTGAGTTCTGTGTCCAGTTCTGGGCACCTCAATTCAAGAGAGATGCTGAGGTGCTGGAATGTGTCCAGAGATGGGTGATGAAGCTGTGGTAGCCCTGGAACACAAACCCCCTGAGGAGAGGCTGAGAGAGCTGGGGTTGTTTAGCCTGGAGAAGAGGAGGCTCAGGGGTGACCTCATTGCTGTCTACAACTACCTGAAGGGAGGCTGTAGCCAGCCAGCTGGGAGTTGGTCTCTTCTGCCGGACAACCAGCAATAGAACAAGGGGACACAGCCTTAAGTTGTGCTGGGGGAGGTATAGGCTGGATTTTAAGAGGAAGATCTTGCCAGAGAGAGTGATTTGCCATTGAAATGGTCTGCCCAGGGAGGTGGTGGAGTCACCATCCCTGGAAGTGTTGGAAAAAAAAGACTGGATGAGGCGCTTAGTGCCATGGTCTAGTTGATTGGACAGGGCTTGGTGATAGGTTGGACTGGATATCTTGGAGGTCTCTTCCAACCTGGTTGATTTTAAGATTCTGTGAATGTCTTACATCAACATAAGATAAATGGAAAAGCTCTATGGTCATGATTAAAAAATATAATAATCTAATATACAATGAATCTAAGATACAGACTGATCCTTTCCCCAAGGATCAGTGCTGGGCCCAGTCCTGTTCAATACCTTTACTGATAATCTGGACAAGGGCATTGAGTCCAGCATCAGTAAGTTTGCAGATGACAACAAGCTAGGAGCAGTTGTTCACCTGTTCGAGGGTAGAAGAGTCCTGCATAGGGACCTAAACAGGCTGGATGGGTGGGCAGAGGCCAATGAGATGAGATTTAACAAGGCCAAGTGCAGGGTTTTCCACTTTGGCCACAACAACCCCAAGCAGAGCTACAGTCCAAGGACAGAGTGGCTGGAGAGCAGGCAGGCAGAGGGACCTGGAGGTACTGGTAGATAGTAGGCTGAAGATGAGGCAGCAGTGTGCCCAGGTGGCCAAGAGAGCCAATGGCATCCTGGCCTGTATCAGGAACAGTGTGGCCAGTAGGACAAGGGAGGTTATTCTTCCCCTGTACTCAACACTGGCCAGGCCACACCTTGAGTGCTGTGTCCAGTTTTGGGCTTCTCAATTCAAGAGAGATGTTGAGATGCTGAAACGTGTCCAGAGAAGGGCGACAAAGCTGGTGAGGGGCCTGGAACACAAACCCTGCTAGGGAACAGACGGTTGTAGGGACTGATGTGTCCTGGAAAGCTGTGTGGAATGTGTTGGAATTTTCCCATCACTATTTGTCCACAGCATAAATAGAGTAGGTGGATTAGTCTATGTGCATCCTCAGCTACTGCTTTCCATCTTGTTGTGACAGAATAGACTAAAAATGGCAGTGTTTTTTTTTCATACATCATACAGAGAGCTGAGACATCCGTGGAACTTGACACAGATTCCCTGCCAGACTGGAGAAGTAGGTAACCCTTGGATGCCAGAGCTAATTCTAGCATATTCTGAGCCCAAGTATCAAGAAGCTCAGTTTGTCATAAAGCAAGATCTTAATTCATATGAACAGGGGAACCATGTAAGTAAAAGTAGCAAAATGTGGTGCTGAAGCCTCAAAGGACTAATTTTATATTTTGTGTACAGAACAGTATGGATGAAAAGAGTTTATATGTGTGCTTACAGAGCCCAAACTGACATTACACTGCCTGATCAGTCATAAGTAATATAAGTTGGGTTTTAGTATTTAAAATGACACCACCAGGAGCCCAATTTTAATCCATGAGCAAGCTCGAATACTCTAAATACAGTCAAGGGAATCAACATTTTTATAGAAATGTTCAGTGAGCTGAAAAACATATTAACTTCATTCAATAAATTATTCATTATTATTAGCCTTTCCAGCTGTAAAGCTAAACAATCAGAAAATACTTTTTTTCATTCTGCATCTGAAAGTCAAATCAGCTAAATCGTGACAGGTAGAAACATCCCATCCTTTAAAATGAAGAACACCCAGCTACGTTACCAGCTTTATTAGCATTTATTTTTATTGAATGGGTTGCATTCCCAAAAGACAGCTTCAAAAAAAAGGGTCACTGTCTTATTACCTGTAGTGACACAGTTTTCTTTACTGTAAAAAATTAACTGCACCTATAGACATAGTTCAGAGAACAGAGAAGTAGCAAACCATGACACTTAGCTTTGTCTTCTGTGCCCATAAAAGGTGTGAACACCACTAATGCCATTGTTGAAGCATGTATTGTAGTGCTACACCCTCAAATAACGTACAAAGTTGGTTACATAAATTGTGAGCCCATAGTATTATAAAAGACATTTACTAATGCAACTGTGTTGTAAAAAAAAACTGTAAAAAACCCCACAATAAACAGGGAAAGTGTTCATGATGCAACATACTAACATACACTGGAGTTTATCAAAAGGAAAGAGAGACAGGGTAGCATCTCTATTAATCAGCGCAGCTACTCTCCTTTCTAGTATTAGGGTAGAAAGTCAGATTTCAACTACAGCTGATCATTTCAAAGACACACAATTTTTAGCAGACCTGCCATCTGTGATGACAAAGTTCATTATTCATGTGATAAACCTGAGTTATTTTAAATTCTCCCTGGTTTTGAAGTCTAACTTGTGACTTACTAGGTCGTGTCTGGTGCGTAGGTGTGAGCATGATTCATTATTCACTGCCAAAACAGAACAAAGACTAAATACAAGGTGATGTATATCTTCCAGTTTAAATGTGGATAAACCTTTAATAGAATAATAGAACTGATTTGGTTGGAATAGACCTTTAAGATTATCAATCCAGGCATTGACCCAACAATGCTATGAACTCTGTCTTGCAGCACCACACAGCTTTTGAATACTTCTAGGGATGGTGTATCCACCAAGTCCGTGGACTGCCTGTTTCAGTGTTTTGTAACTGTTTCTGTGAAGAAATATTTGCTAATATCCAAGGTAAACCTCCCTTAGTGCAGCTTGAGGCCATTTTCTGTTGTTCTGTCACTCAATGCTTAGGAGAACATTTTGATACCCACCTTGCTACAAACTCCTTTCTGCTAGTTTTAGAGAGCAATAAGGTCTTCACCCTACAGCCTCCTCTTCTCCACATTAAACAATTCTAGCTCACTCAACTACTCATTAAAAGCCTTATGCTCTAGACCCTTCATTTGCTTTGTTGTTCTTCTTTGGACCTACTCCAGCACCTCAGTGTCATTCTTCTCATGACAAGCCCAAAAACTGAATATAGTACTGAAGATGTGGCCTTGCCAATGCTGAGTACAGAGGGACAAGCACTTTCCTAGTCCAACTGGCCATCCTGTTGCTGATACAAGCCACAATATCATCAGCCTTGTTGGCCACCTGAGCACATTGCTGGCTTGTGTTCAACTGGCTATTAAGCATTACCTCTGGTCCTTTTCCACCAGGCAGCTTTCCAGCCACTCTTGCCCGAGCTTTTTGTGTTGCATGATGTTATTAAGACCCAAGAGCCTAGCACTTGGCCTTCTGGAGTCTAATTGAAAATTAGGTTTAAAAGGTCACCTGTGAAGAAGACAACCATTCTGCTAGTCCATGTAATAAATATATGACACTTGAGAACAATAGCAAGAGAAAAACCCTATTTCCTTGTCTCACAAAGTTAGTAAAAGGTTAATGTCAGTCATTTGCCAAGGATGGTTTACCACTAATTTCACTGCTAGCTGCCAATTTCCCTTCTTTTGTAGGTACCTACCCAAAATAAAACCAAACAGGAAACACAGAGGTTGAGATTTGTTCCTTTGGAAATTACCCTTTGCTGGCCATGCAAGCTATTCTGTGCTCGTGAAAACACACTGTATATAAAATCACGTTATGGCTACCTTCACAGAGAAGCCAGAATGGTGGTGACTATTCTTCCAGAAAGGAAAAAAAAGCAAGAAAGGAGAGGAGGGAGGAGAGGGAACATGGAAATGGTATGTGAAAATGGAGCAAATAAAAGTTGGCTATCATGCATTTAAGGTGCAACTGTAATGCATTATAGTTTAGTACAGGCTGGTGCATTAGCACGCAAAGAAGTGAATAAACAAGTATGCATTGGCAAAACAGACTGCTGCCAGTACTGTCATGACCAAATGTGATGGTCTTGTCTGCTTCGTTTCTGGGGTGGGGTATGGCTTGCTGCAAGTTAATGTCTGTTTTTCAGCCTTTCTGTAGTTTCTTGTACTTTGTGCTGTGCTTATGAGTAGAGGTCTGGCTATAGTATGAAATCTGTAAGAAATATCTAGAAGTACTGACAGACACAAGAGTCAGTATGCACTCTGAAAATAAGGTTTCATTTGATAGCTTTTATTCATGATACAAAATCTTCATGCATACAGAGACCATACATTTTTTAAAGTACTTATTCATTATTGATTGAGAAGGTTATTGAAGGGAAGGAGTTCTAAAATTTGGCTTCAGGGTTAAACCCAACAAGATATGTGGATGTTTGTGGCCAGTAGAACAAGGGAGGTCATTCTTCCCCTATACTCAACACTGGTCAGGCCACACCTTGAGTACTGTGTCCAGTTCTGGGCCCCTCAAGAAAGATGTTGAGCTACTGGAATGTGTCCACAGAAAGGCGTTGAAGCTGGTGAAAGGCTGAGGGAGCTGGGGTTGTTTAACCTGAGAAGAGGAGGCTCAGGGGTGACCTCATTGCTATCTACAACTACCTGAAGGGAGGTTGTAGCCAGAGGTTGTGGGGGTTGGTCTCTTCTCCCAGACAGTCAGCCATAGAACAAGGGGACTCAGTCTCAAGTTGTGTCAGGCAAGGTCTAGGCTGGATGTTAGGAGGAAGTTCTTCACAGAGAGAGTGATTTGCCTTTGGAATGGGCTGCCCGGGGAGGTGGTGGAGGCACCATTCCTGGAGGTGTTCACAAAAATCCTGGCTGAGTGTGATGGTGTGGGCTCTTACCCGTCCCCCCACACTTTTGGAATTGCCCCAGCTAACTCAGAAGGCCTCCAGGAATATAAATGAAGCTATTTATTTTACAGCAGTAAATATACAAGCAGCTATTTACAATATATACAGTTATACACAGAAATATACAAAGGATAAACAGTACAGAAGCACAACTCCCCTCCCAGAAACCTGAATCCCCAGGAGGGGCTCTCAAACCACCCCAACACCTTCCCCGGCCCCTCTCAACCTTACCCCAGTTCCCAGGAAGAATAGAGGTGCAGCCAAGAGGTTAAGAAGGAAGGTTAGTGGCAGTGGGGTTAAGGAGATGTGGCTCGGTCTGAAGCTCAAAGCAGAAAGAGAAACAAAATGGAGAATGTTATCTAATTGTTTACTTCTTCTTCCCAGAGTTCTCGGCGAGACTGTGAGAGAAGAGACACAACCATGTTTACCTTTTCACAGCCTATTATCTAGGTCTTTTCACCAAAACATTCTAGCTTGCTTCAAACTAGCACACTGAGGCACTTAGTGCCATGGTCTAGTTGACTGGATGGGGCTGGGGGGATAGGCTGGACTGGATGATCTTGGAGGTCTCTTCCAATCTGGTTGTTTCTATGATTCTGTGTTTTCTGCAAATGTTTTAAATCCTTCATCTAATATTTTCTTTGAATTTTATAAAGCTAGGTACCTGCAGTTGGGAGAACATTTTAATGTAGATTAATTTTAATTGTACCAATTAGTATACCAGCCTTTTGAAGTGGCAGCTGAGTGCCAACCACAATGAGACGCTGCAGGGCTCTAACTGAATGGAGCTTACTTTGGCATCTTTTGAAGGTAAGAAGGGGTTTCCACCAGCACCAGTGGTGTGTGGCCAGAGACTTTGGGGAGGGAGCAAGGCTCACTGCTACAGTGTGATGCATGCAAGAGCAGAGGATGGGACCAGGTTCTGCAGGAGCTTTAAAATAATCAGGGAACAGTGCATGGCAGCATTTTGAAGCAGCAGCTCAGAGCCTTCCTGAAGGAGAGTGTGCGTAGGATTAAAACAAACAAACAAACAAAAATCAGGAGGAAAGAGGTCAAACGGTAATAGTTAAAGGGTAATGGTCTCCACCCAGCAGAAGGAGACCATATTCCTGATGCCAACCAAACTGGAGGTTGGAACCCAGACAGAGCTCCCACAGGCCATGACACAGACCACAAGCTGAGCAGGGAGTGCCTCAGCCTCTTCCTTGTAGCAAGGGACTATATGAGATGTGAGCACGTAAATTCTTTGCTCCATCAGGCAGCACAGGTTCAAGGAGAGGTTGAAAAATTACATAATGAAGTTGAAAGTCTTAGGAATATCAGGGAAGGTGAAAACAAGGCTGACTGGTGAAGTCAGGCTCTGCCTGCCCTGATAAAGGGTCAGGGACACCCATCCTTGAGGGAAGGGTAGCAGGTGTGGATGGCACAAAAAGCAGAGGATCTCATGGCCTCCTATCACCTGGAAAGAGATACTGGGAACAATGGCAACAAGTCTCTCACTGGCAAGGCAGGAGAGGCAGCTGAGTCCCATCCCAATCCCCCCAGTCTCCCCAGTCTTCCCAGTTGCTCACACACAACAGGCACAGGGCCCTTGAGACAGAGGGAGGATGGAGATGAATGCCTATGCACACAGCTACCTAGGACTTGTCAGCCAGTTCCATCACTTAAGATTAGTGTAAACAAGAAAAAAAGAAGAAAGGTGATAGTAGTAGGAGATTCCCATCTCAGGAGAGTCCTCACCAACAAGGGAGGGCTGGTGAGTGAGGTGAAGCTGAAGGGTAGCCTTGGCTGCAGTGACCATGAAATGGTAGAGTTTAAGATCCTCAAGGCATCAAGGAGGGTGCATAGCAAACTCACTGCTCTGGACTTCAGAGGAGCAGATTTCAACCCCTTCAGGGACCTCCTTGGCAGGGTGCCATGGGAAAAAAGTCTAGAAGGAAAGGGAGCCCAGGAAAGCTGATCAGTGTTCAAGGATCACCTCCTCCAGGCCCAGGAGCAATGCATCCTGAAACAGAGGAAGGCAGATAACATCAGCAGGCCTGCATGGATGAATAGAGATCTCCTGGACACACTTAGATGCAAGAAGAAAGCCTACAGAGAGTGGAAGCAAGGACAGATAACCTGGGATGAATACAAAGAAATTGTTTGTGCAGCCAGAGCTCAGGTTAGGAAAGCTAAAGCACAGCTAGAATTAAATCTGGCTAGGGACATTAAGGGGAACAAGAAGAACTTCTTCAGGTATATTAGTGAGAAAAGGACCAAGGAGAATATAGGACCCTTCCAGAAAGGAAATGGAGAGGTGGTGACAAAGGATATGGATAAGGCTGAGGTGCTCAATGACTTCTTTGCCTCAGTCTTCAACAGCAAGGGCTCCAAAGCATGACGTCCAAGTCTCAGAAGGCAAAAGTAAGGACTGGGAGAAGGACGATCTGCCCACTCTAATAGAAGATTGTGTTCACGAGCACCTAAGGAATCTGAATGTGTGCAAGTCCATGGGGCCTGACGAGATCCACCCACGGGTCCTGAGGAACTGGCAGATGAAATTGCTGTACCACTTTCCATCATATTTGAATGGTCCTGGCAGACTGGTGAACTTCCTGCTGACTGGAAAAAAGCAAACATAATGCCCAGCTTCAAGAAGGGAAAAAAGGACGACCCCAGGAACCACAGACCAGTCAGTCTCACCTCTGTGCCTGGCAAGATCATGGAGCAGATCTTCCTGAAGGCTCTGCTAAGGCAAATAGAAACCAAAGCAGAGGTGATTGGTGGTAACCAGCAATGGCTTCACCAAGGGTGAGCCTAGCTGGGATATTTTGGTGAGAAGAATCACATTTTAGGCTGTGAAAAGGAAACAATGGTGATGTCTACTTCACTCAGAGGCTTGCTGAAATGCATAAGAACAATATAAACATAGATAAGGAAGTTGTTCTCTGGCATTTGGTCTGTACTTTTTCTCTCTCTAATCTAACTTGCTGCCTAATTAATCCTTTTGCTTCTTAACACTCCTGGCCAACCCTCCAAACTCACCTTGAGCATAAGGCAATGTCTGGGGTAAGGTAGAGTGGTGGGAAGAAGGTGGAAGGGTGGTTGGGTGCACCTCCTGGGCACTCAGGTTTCTGGAAGGGCTGTTGTGTTTCTGTATTACTTTTTAACTTGTATATTTCTGTATATAGTTGTATATATTGTAGATATCTGCTTGTGTATTGTGCTAAGCTGTAAATCTAAAGCTTTATTCTGCAATTTCCAATTTGTCTGAGTCCATTCTGGGTGATTTTCTTAAGTGTAGGGTGGGGGAGTGGGGTGATGGGTAACACCCAAACCATCATACAAACATCTGACATTTTGATTTGTTTTAAATACTTCTTCCTGCAGTGCTCATTATTAATAGAGTAGATGCTCTTTAGTCGGGAGTGATCACACGTGCTACATGCTGTACTTCTGTTTCCTGCCTTGTGATAATGCTACCTCATAGCTTCTGAAAAAAAAAAGCACTTGTACTGCTGAACAGAAAAACCTTCCTTCTGCAAACATTCATGTTACCAACAGCTAGCCTTTCAGACTCAAGGTACAAAATCCAACAGGAGCAGTTTGAAGTAAAAAGTATGAGCAAATACACAGAACACTGGAACAGGTTGCTTGGTCATGAAACACTAGAACAGGTTGCTCAGGGAGGTGGCAGAGGCCCTTTTCCTGGAGTTATTCAAGATGATGCTCAACAGGGCTTTGGGCATCCTAGTCCAGTTAAGGATGTCCCTGGTGACTGCAGGGGTTGTTGGACTAGATGACTTTTGGAGGTTTCTTCCAACCAGGACCATTCTATGATTCTATGAAATGTTTTCTTGCAGGGTTGTTCCACACCACTTCTTTTCTTGTGGGAAAAAAACCCAGACACAAACCCAACCAACAACAAAACCAACAACACAAACAAAAATACCAACCAACCAATGACAACAAAACCCCCAAACAAAAACCCGACAGAACCTCCCAAAACAAACAATAAAAAGAACAAACCACAAGAAAATGTCCCCAGAGAAGAAAACAACAACAACAACAAGAACAAAACAAACAAACAAAAAAACAAAACACAGAGTTTATGACAGATGAATTGTACAGGTTGATAAGCTTGGTATAGTTAAACTTTAGGAAAGATTTGAATAAGATGAAGCATTCAGGTGCCAGTGTTGTGTTGCTGGGTTTGGAGTGGGAACATGCCTGGTGCAATGGCAGAGCTCCCTAAACTCAGTGTTTCTCTGGGTCATGCTCCATTCTCTCTTTGTATTCACAACATTGTGAGAGGAACATTTCCAGCTAAGGAAGGAACAAAGAGTGGAATAACCCACAGTCTGGTACTTCAGAATTGTATCACTACCAAATTTTGCCTGCTGCTTCTCTAGATTTGCCATTGCATTCATTAAATTCAGCTGGTTTTAATGAAGTGTAATTAAAAATCCAAACTATGTATATTTATGGTACTTTAAAAACAAACAAAAAAAAAAGCTTGAATTGGAATCTGCAGCAGGCTTGGAAAATGTACAAATTAAAGCAACAGAATTCAGGTGCTGAAGAGAGGGAAAGAAAAAGATCCTATTTATCATTTGCCTGCAAACACTGCTTAGTGATGTATAGTGATTAACTATATATATATGTGTGTAATTGGCAGGCTCCTGAGACTGCAAGGGAAATTGGTGACAAGATGATGGATCAGTTTCATGATATTGGCTTGTTGATCCAACAAATCTGAAACACGTATTGGCATTTGTCATTCAGCTTTGGACTCCTACATACTCCTGCTGCTGATGAGTCAAATACTTCACCTCCTTGTAATTATTATTTCAACAGCAGAGGCTCCAAGAGATTCTCAAGGGAACAAACCTTTGCAGCCTAACTCTGAAGAAGTGCTGCTTAGTACCAGATGAGTGAGAAGAAGTAAGCATATGGGGAAAGGGAAGAAATCAATGGCAGTGTTTGAACAGCTTAACCTTGTTGGCCCTTGTATGTTGATAGATTATTTATGCATCACTTCTCCAGTAGGAGGAAATTAGTATGATTAGCACTTTCCCTTTATTGACTGAGAATCACAAATTGGAAATATGTTTGTGTGCATTTCTGTTTATTCCCTCAAAAATCTACAATAGTGGCTGCCAGGCCAGGACAACCTCTCATCATCTGTGCTTAATTTCTAGGTTTTACTTTTCAAGAGAAGAACACCTACAGGCAGTCTGTTTTGTGGAGGTTAAAGGGACTGAGTCAGGTAAGGAGGTAGCCTTGGAAAAATAGGTACAAAAAAAGCTTGCAGTGCATTGGAATCTGTCAGTGTTGTGGAGGGGATTCTCTATGCCTATGCCTATTTGGCAGAGGTGAGAAATTAATTTGAGATTATATTAATTTTATATAAAAATACATTTTATTAAAATTAATATTTACAAACTCTTGCCACCCCAACCACTGTGAATTTATATTTAGTACTTTGTGCAAAGATATGAAAACAATTTAGAAATATAATATATACAGGGATCTGGTCAATAACTGGCAAAACATTCAATTATAAACTATTCACAGAGAGAGACTTCTCTTTGGCTTAATGCCGCTTGGGAACTATGCTACTTGCCCAGCAGGGTGGGCTGAAGTTCTGTCTGCTCTAAGGCAGGGGCAACTTATATTACAGAGGAATTAAATCTTTACTTGTACGTGTTGCTCTTAATTATTGATCACCCTCTCGGCATTGTGTCACAGCCTGTGCCCAGTGTCCAGACTTCCAGGGGCTCTGCCTGTGGACTCTGTGGGGCTGGAATCTTCCCGGCTTGAGGGTGAAATGATAAATCTTCCCAGTCTCTGGGGTAAACAGGTTTCTCTAACCTTTTCTCCTGGTGTGAAGTAATCTCTGCCTCGATGCTGCTAGTTCCTTCTGGATACTGCGTCCAGGGGGTTATCAGCTGCCAGGATTCCAGGAACAGGGGGAGAATGTCTATGCTGGCTCTGGCACAGTCTTCTGCATGGGTTCAGGCCGTGTGTGTGGGTGCAGACAATCTAGAAGTCTGCTGTCCTGGTTCTCTTACCAGGCAATAAGCAGTGGGCATGCAGCGTGCCAGGCTGCTGTGAGACTGAGCTCTGTAGATATATGTTATAGCTTGCAGATATGCACAGATGGCTGTTAGGCTTAGGAGGTCATCAGCTTCTTATATATGTATGGGTGCAGGCTTGAATGAGCTTCTGCATGTAAGGTATGCAGTCAGGTTAGCTGCGAATTGAATCAAAGTGTGAGGTCTGAGCCTCAGAGAGCATCGGAGCATGACTATGGCTTCCGAGCATGTGGGTATGAGCGGCTGATCGCTTAGGTGTGTTGCGGAGAGCAGGAATTAATACGTGGCCGAGTCAGGAAATCATCAAAAATAGTTATTTTTTATTTTCCCAAAAAGCCCACCCCCACAACTATATATACAAAGATTAATTTAGTTTAATTAGCAGGTTCAGTCGCATGAGAATTAACCTACAAGGATACCATCAATAATCTGACTATTTTGGAAGTCAGAAGTAGGAAAAGGCTTTAGCTATTAATTAATAGCAGTTTCTTACTAAATTAAGCTAAGCCAAATAACTCACTCAGGCCGACTTGTTCGCGGTCTGTCTTCCTCTTTTCCTTTCAGTGGCTTCAGGTGAATCGTTAAGAGGTCGTTAAGGGTCGTTAGGCACACAAAGGTGTCAATAGGAAAGCAAATACTTTGAAGGTCTCTCTGCAGTCCAGGCGAGGGGGGGGGTGTGAGCTCAGGCAGATACATACGTCCAGGCACAGGCAAAACTCCAAAGCAGGAATCCCAAAGGTGGGAAGACCCCCAATAGTTATAACCTTCGCTAGACAAAGGGCAGAGTTACCACACCTTAGGCGCGAAAGCGCACGGCCAATCCCAGCCTGGCTCCAGCGCGGGAACTCACGGGGCAGTCGTACCCCCTTCACGGCTGCAGGGCAGGCGAGGGGGGAGGGAAACCTCGCAGCTTTCCCTCTTCTTCCTCCGAGGTCTGGGCAGGAGTGGAATTTAAGGGTACAGGACTCCAGGACAAGGTGAAGGTCAGAGCTCAGCAGATCCTTGCAGGTGGGTCAGAGAGCTGAGCGGTGCTACAGGCAGTGTCAGAGCTGAGCTGAATCTGAATCTGAACACGTGGCGCTCCTTTGTACCCCTCTTTATAGACTGTGGGCTGAGATTAATGGCCCTTTGGCCACACCAGAGTGACCAATCAGGTTGGCAGTAAGCCAAGCATTACCATAATAGGCAGGAGGCTCTTGCCTGGACTCTCCCAAATATGGGGATCACATGGGCGGACCCCAGGGATACACAAGTTGGGTGTGTGTTTGTTACACAACCTTTTTTACTGCCAGGAGTCCTGGCAGAAAAAACATGTCCAGGCAAGTAGGGGCGTAAGGAAGCCTCAGTTCAGGCCTACAGGCCCTCCACCACAGTCAGGTACTTCCACACAGACTATTTCACTACTAATGGCTGAGTCTTTCAACAGCTCTAGCTGTGATTGTATAGGAAGATGAAACTGATTGCAATGTAGCAGAATTTGGGACATTTGTGATACAGCAGCTGTGATGTCCTGAAAAGGAATGGAAAAAACTTAAGATTCATGTGACCTGAAAGTCATGCAGGGGAGAAGTGTGTGAGGTTTTGCTACATGCAAGATCATTCATTGTGATATGACCTGAAAGAAAACAGAGTAGAATCCTGTTTTCCTCCTCTGAAGAGGGTTTTCTTAGGCCACAGAAATGAATAGTCTAGTGCAATACATTTCTTAAACATTCCCAAGTAGAGCAGCCATTACGCTGTTAAGAATCTGAATTAACTTCTTTTACAGATAATACCACAGGGCAGGGTGATAGGTTGGACTGGATGATCTTGGAGGTCTCTTCCTAACCTGGTTGATTCTATGATTCTATGATTTTATAAATATCAAACCTAAAGAACTTAACAATATGAGATACAATCTTTTAGCCTAGATACTGCCCTAGTATCTTAACCAAAGACTAAAATAGATTTAATGAATAATAGCGGTTCTCTAAGGAGAAGGAAAAAAAATCTTCTTTGAATGAGTTGTTTGGTAAGACAGTCTGTGTTGTTTTAGGGGGTTGTCTATTTTCTCATTCTGCATTTTAAGATATGATAAATCCTATGTTTCTTTCTTTGAGAAAGATTATTTGGTATTTTGCCCAGGTATCTCCCAGTAATGCAAAATTTTAATCTGTATACAACTCTGCAGACAGAGAAAGGGAAGTTGGAAAGCTGAACAATGTGAGGGGATCTACATTAAAAAAAAATGAGAAGGAAAGAAAATTCAGTGTGAGAGTAAAGCATATCCCATGTATATCACAAAATGGACAAGAATTCATCTGTCTCTAGACATGTTGTACACAGGGTTTATGTAAGCATACTGGGAAATGTCGTCTAGATAGATTAGATACATGTGCCAGGTAGTCATTGCCAAGTCTCTGACTTCAATGAGTGGTTGTCTTAAAGAGGAAGCTTCACCAGAGACTTTTGGGCTGTGTTGAAAGGATCTAGAGAAGTCTAATGAATAACTAGAATTCTAGAAAATGTGATTGACAGGAAGACAGTGAATAAGCTGAGAGGGTTTAGTTTAGGAAGAAATAGAAAATACCATGAGAAGAGTCTAAGGAAGATTACCAAGGTGGGTGTAAAATTCAGGAAAAAAACAAAATCAAATTAGCCAACATGAAGAATTTTCTAATGGAAGGCACAAAAGGAACAAAGAAATGTAAGAATGTGTTAGGGTCTCCACTGGGTAAGCTCAGCAAGCGCTCAGTGCACAAGAATAGCAGGGCATGAATAAGACTTGCCTTTGTACAAGTTGATAGATCAGAGGATTTGAGGTAGCTCTAGTCTGGCTTTGCTGTTCTCTTAAGAGGAAATTGTCTTAGGCTGCTAGGACTTATAGTGCTGGTGGATAGGAAGAAAGATAACTGCTATGAAAGCTCCCTATCTAGATGATTGATATGGTTTATGCTACAATAGGTAATCTTAATAAAATACAGTTACTATCCACATATTCCATATGCATACAATTTTACTTTATGATTAAAATTAAATATAGCATTATAATGAAGAATGACCTTTGAAAAGAATGAGTTTAAAAGACATAGCTAGGAGGCATTTAATTTTTGTTTCAAGAATTTTAGAGGTTAAAGCTTATAAAATACTCTGTCTTTTTTTTTTTTAAGTTAATATATATTTTTATTTGTTAAAAAAAAATATTTGTTAATGAGATTGTTTTGTGCTTTTAAAGCAAGGTGAATAAGCTCTAGGATGTGGGTTTAGGAGATAAACCTGAACTGCCACAGAGCAGGTCTGATTCAATTGTCTTTGGTAAACAGAGCTGCTTTTTCCAGTCTTTTACACTTACTGCTGCATGGTAAAGCCGAACACAAAGCCTTCATTCACGCTTGCCTGTGCTGCATGGCCTTTTCTGTGGCAGCTTGTAGCATACAACTCTATGGCAGAGATCAGAGCTTCTGTGCTGCCCAGAAGTCAGAAGATCTGCTGCAACAACTGGCAGATGTTGTTCATCAAAAAAACAAAAGGCAAGATATCATGGCAGGTTCCAGCTCAGATCATGGTGCAGCTGGGAATGGTCTCTGGTGACCTGCTGGCACCTTTGTTAAGGTGCATTCATTGGGGATTTTCTGTACAGCACAACAGCAGGGCAAAAATATGTTCCTCTATATTTACATGCTCCAGGCCTCTCGATGACCAGGAACTGGCTAAAAGTTATGAAGAACATATTTTAAACGCGCATAAATACACCACTATTCAGTTTTATGTCTAAGACTTTAAAAATCTCAACCTGGTCCTAAAAAAATAGCACAGGGGGTCCAAAATTAATTTAGTAATGGCAGCAGCTACCCTTCTCACCAAGGATGACATAGAATTTTACCGTTCTTGTGAGTAATGAAACCTCAAACCCCAGTTTTCTTCCACTTAGTAGGAACCTTAGTAGGAATTCCTCCCTCTGCAGTTTTCCATGACACAGCCTATGAAGTTGCTCAACATTTAGAGCTTGGAGACCTGTAAGGAAACAGAAATGTTTGATAATTTGCTGCAACATGAGGCAGTGTTCTCCAGTCTCAACAGTGAAGGCAGCTCAAGGGTCTCAGTGGGTTCACTTTTGTAATGGAATAGCATGAAAAAATACTGTTTTGGATCTTGTTGCGGAGGGGGATTTCTCCATGCCTCTCTTATTAGGGGGAGGTGAGAAATTAATTTGAGGCAGTATTAATTTTTTATTAAATTATTTATTAAAATTAATATTTACAAACTCTTGCCACCCCCAACCACTGTGTAATTAAATATAGTTCTAGTGCAAGGTTGTGAAAACAATTTGGATATGATATGTATATACACAGGGATTTGATTAATAATTGTTAAATTATCATCAACTATCAACAGAGAGAGATTTCCCTCAGGCTTAATGCCTGCTTAACAACTATACTGTCTGCCCACCAGGGGCTGAAAGCTGTGTGCTCTAAGGCAGAGGTGACTTATATTACAAAGGAATCAAAGCTTATTTAGATGTGTTGCCCTTAATTAATAATCACCCTCCTGGGATGGTGCCACCGCCTGTGCCCAGTGTGTCCAGGTCTTTGTGAGGCTGGACTCTTCCCGGCTTGCAGAGGAATGATAAGTGTTCCCAGTCTCTTGGGTAAACAGGTTTTCTCTAACCTTCTCTCCTGGTGTGAGGTGGTCTCTGCCTCGATGCTGCTGGTTTTCTGGATGCTGCGTGTCCAGGGATGGTCAGCTGGCAAGATTCCAGGAACAGGAGAAGGATTTGTCTGTGCAGCTTCTGGCACGGTCTTCTGTACAGCTAGCAGGCTGTGTTCATAGGTTTGCAGACAATCTGGAAGGTCTGCTGACCTGGTACTCCAGGCTATAGCAGCAGGCATGCAGTGTGTGCCAGGCTGCTGGGAGACTGATCTCCGTAGATAAATCAAGATAGCAGGCCAGTATGTACAGCTGCTCTAGGTTTAGGGGCTATTGGCTCCCCATATATATCAAGTGCAGGTGTGAGTGTGCTCTGCTCCCCAAAGGTTCGCAGGCAGGTTAACTGCAAGTCGAGACCAATGCAAGAGGGCTGAGCCTCAGTGAGTATGCAAGTGAGGGACAGATCCTGTGTCTAGGCCATGCAAGCAGGTCAGAGCTGCAATGTGGATCAGAGAGCTGAGTCTGAACAGCTAAGTCTGAACCTCTGAACACATGGTGCACCTTTGTACCCCTCTTTATAGACTCTGGGCCGAGATTCGTGGCCCCTTTTGGCCATCTAAAGTGACCAATCAGGCTGGCAGTAAGTCAAACCTTACCTTAATAGGCAGGAGCTGTTTGCCTGGATCATCCCAAATACGGGGATCACCTGGGCGGACCCCAGGGATACAAGAGCTGGGTGTGTGTGTGTTACACAACCTGTTTACTGCCATGGGTCCTGGCAGAAAAACATGTCCAGGCATGTAGAGGCATAGAGAGGCCTCTGTTTTGGGTCTGCAGCCCCTCCACCACAGATCTATCAATGCCTCACTTCTCTGCTGTTGTCCTGGTGTGGCAAACTCAGGTAGCAACAGAAAGTCGGCCAACTCCAAGAGGGAAGACCCAACTGTAAGCAGACACCATTTTCCATGCACAAAAGTTATTTGAAGCTGATACAACTGCTGAAGCATTCCTTTACAATACAGGGCCAGATGGGATCCATTCTAGGGTTCTGAGAGAGCTAGCAGGTGAGATGGCCAAGTTGCTCTCCATCATTTATCAAGAGTCTTGACTCACTGGAGAGGTCCCCAGAGACTGGAAGCTGGCCAATGTAATGCCCATCCACAAGAAGGGCTGGAGAGAGAAACCAGGAAATTACAGATCTGTGAGCCTGACCTCAGTGCCAGGCAAGGTCATGGAAGAGGTCATCTTGAGTGCCCTCACACAGCACCTACAGGATGGCCAAGGGATCAGGCCCAGCCAGCACAGGAAGAGCAGGTCCTGCCTGACCAACCTGATCTCCTTTTATGATCAGGTTACCTGCCTGGTGAATGTGGGGAAGGCTGTGGATGGAGTCTACCTGGACTTCAGCAAAGCCTTTGACACTGTCTGCCACAATAAGATCCTGGCAAAACTGTCAGCTTGTGGCTTGGACAGATTCACTCTGATATGGATCAAGAACTGGCTGCAAGGCTGAGCCCAGAGAGTGGTGGTGAATGGTGCCACATCCAGTTGGCAGCCAGTGGTGTCCCCCAGGGGTCAGTTTTGGGCTTGGTCTTGTTTAATATCTTTATTGATGATCTGGATGAGGAGATTGAGTCCATCATCAGTAAGTTTGCAGATGACACCAAGCTAGGAGCAGGTGTTGATCTCTTGGAGTGTAGGAGAGCCCTACAGAGGGACTTTGAAATGCTGGATGGGTGGGCAGAGGCCAATGGGATGAGATTTAACAAGGCCAAGTGCAGGGTTCTGCACTTTGGCCACAACAACCCCAAGCAGCGCTACAGGCTGGGGACAGAGTGGCTGGAGAGCAGCCAGGAGGAAAGGGACCTGGGAGTACTGGTGGATAGTAGGCTGAAGATGAGGCAGCAGTGTGCCCAGGTGGCCAAGAGAGCCAATGGCATCCTGGCCTGGGTCAGGAACAGTGTGGCCAGCAGGACATGGGAGGTTATTCTTCCCCTGTACTCAGCACTGGTCAGGCCACACCTTGAGCCCTGTGTCCATTTCTGGACCTCCCAATTCAAGAGATATATTGAGATACTGGAACATGTGCAGAGAAGGGTGACCAAGCTGGTGAGGGGCCTGGAACACAAACTGAGATGAGGGAGCTGGGGGTTGTTTAGCCTGGAGAAGAGGAGGCTCAGAGGTGACCTCATTGCTGTCTACAACTACCTGAAGGGAAGTTGTAGCCAGGTGAGAGTTGGTCTCTTCTTCCAGGCAACCAGCAACAGAATGAAAGGACACAGTCTCAAGTTGTTCTGGGGGAGGAATATGCTGGATGTTAGAAAGAAGTTCTGCACAGCTCAAGTTGTGCCAGGGGATTTATAGGCTGGATGTTAGGAGGAAGTTCATCACAGTGACAGTGATTTGCCATTGGAATGGATTGCCCAGGGAGGTGTGCCGTGGTCTAGTTGACTGGATAGGGCAGGGTGATAGGTTGGACTGGATGATCTTGGAGGATTCTTCAACCTGGTCGATTCTATAGGAGTTTGGTATGGTCCAGTGAACAGGAGAGGATTGCCCTTTCATTAGAATGCTGATGCTACACTGTGTTTAGAAACAATCTTGCCTAATTGACTAATAGGGAAAAGATAAGAGATTCCTGAGTGCTGCAGCTTTTGAAATACTGCTGTTGACAAAATGTTGTGTTATCAACAATACCCAACAGCTTGTGTGTCATTGAAAGCCCTGGAACCACAGGAAGGAAGACCCTACAACTAAGGAAAACTTAAATTGCAATATCTAAGTGAAAACCAAAATATATTCACAGAAGAGATTGTTTATGTTTATGTGATCAAGAGAAACTTGTTCATACAAAGTATTTGAAATCCCAAATAAAGTTCATATAAATTATTTGAAAATTATTTCTTAAAGCGAAATGAATTTGCTGAGAGACATAAATGGAATAGGAAAATAAGGGAAACATGACATGTAATTCTTAGGCCAAAGAGTTTAGAAACAGTCTAACTTTAATTTGGATTGGCACAAGGTTAAAAAATAAGAAAAATGGAATAATGAAATAGCAGAACTTAAAATTTAGAAACAAGCTATTAAAGAAAGAAAATCTGAGCTGCAAATTAACTGATGGCAGAGTTCAAAAGAGTAACTCGACAGGGAACATAACACAGGATTCTAGTCATCAGCCTCAAAAGTCAGTAAGGGCCCTTCCGTTGACATCAGTGGGAATTAAAGCCAGCTCTCAGACAAAAAGATATAGAACAAAACTGAAAAGAACATACAATGGGTAAAAAAGGAGTTGGATGAGACAAAACTGAGCAGATGGTGTTTGGAGTACATAATGCACTAATAAATGGATGTGTCTGTGTCTTTGCCTTTAACAGGCACTACTGTCCTAAACGATATGTTTAAATGATTATTTTCTTGACAAGAACAATTTCTGTAATCTAAAGAAATTTAAGACAGTTTCTATTAGAACTAATTAGATATTCAAGGGTCTTATTGAGTGCACAAGGTAGTCATATCTAATTCATAATGGTTGCAAGATAATTGCTTTGCAAGTCATAATTATTTTTAATTAAATTAAGTACAGATACCTAAATACAAATAAAGGCTAATTATTTGGTCTCCAGTTTCAAATACCGTTTGGCCTTTGACCTTTTCAGAATATTTTTTTAATGAATGACTCTAAATTACAGAAAATTCCTACAGAATAATTAATTTCCTTTATAAAATAACAAGAAAATGCCTACGATTGTTGTTACAATGCTTACCTTGGGACAGTATGTGTTGTGAACATGAACCACATCAGTTCCATGATGTGCTAGTTATCTGAAATGTTGCTGGCACATTGTTAGCTTTGAGCTACCTACAAATCAAATCTTTGTCCAGGCTATTAGTGCTGGTTCATTCATATTTATAAATAGCACTAAAATAATAATAAAGCCCAGTGTCACACTTCCTTCCTAAATCAAAAGTTAAATACATGTTGTCACTGATTTTATTTAGTGAGAAGACAGGGGGGTATCCCTAGTATTTGAGTCATCCTCTGAAAATACTGTATAAAAAGGCATCTTTCACAGTAGCTGATGCACTGCCGTGGCCCACTGCGTTCACTAGCATTTCACCAGTGACTAACATATTGCTTCAGTCATCCGTGAGGTAAAAGTTGCAGAGTTGAGACTGGAAAATAGAAAAACAAAACAAAACAAAAAGAATCAGAGTTCACTGGAAGTCAATAGTTTCCATGGTTTCAAGACCAGTTCTAAAAAGCCTAATATTCTCTGAAGTAAAAATAAGTTTGTAGTTACAAGGGAAATGGGACACTGGATTATTAAATGTGTTCTTTGTGCTCAGCAGTAGTTTTATTTCTGAAAGCCACACTAGTTCATTCCTTTTAGGAATATTCTATGTAGATTCTATGTTCAAATAACAAGATTCTATGTTTTATGTTTTCTTCTATTATTTAAACAGATTACTTCTTTAATTTATCTCACATTTCAAATGAGCACAAGAACTCTGATTCAAGATTTTGAGGTTAAAAATGAGAATGCTCAAAATATGAAGTTATCTCTGACAAAGTTAACTAGTTTATGCTGCATTACATTTTGAATATTTAATGAATATGTATGAATAATAAACTATGGTATGGCAATGACTACATTTATATTAGGAAGAGAAAGCAGAACTGTGTATGATATACGACCAAATTATTGTTGCCAAATTTACCTTCCAGAGCTGATCAAAATCTACTGACGTTGGATTACCACCAAAGAGAATTCCTTTCCTCCATTTTTCTGAAGCTTTTCAACAGCAATAAGCATCTAAGGAGGAAGAGTGTTCAAAATAAATTAAAGAAATTTAATCTTAAGTTTAATTAAATGCATCTTGCACCCTTCAAAATTTGCTAATTTGTTTTAAAAGTAACTGTGCCTCTGGCTGAACAGCTGCTCACAACTCCAAAAGAAATTACGTGTGCACATACTTGCAGGTTGGCATTGCCTATACTCGTATGGTGTGTGCTACATATTTATATCTCTCATTGCAAAAAGTAAATTTTAATTTACTACAATGGGTAAATGTGAAGTGCATTCATGTCAAATTGTGTAGGAAAGAGAATCTACAATGTGATGGTTTGGGTGCTCCCCGCCCCTCCCCCTCCCCCCCCCCCCCCACCTTAGAAATCACCCAAACCAGGCTCAGCAGCTCTGGAAATTGAATGAAGCTTATCTTTACAGCTTAGCACAATATACAAGCAGATATTTACAGTATATACGGTTAAATACAGAAATATACAAGGGAAAAAGTAATACAGAAGCACAATAGCCCTCCCAGAAACCTAAGTCCCCAGGAGGGGCTTCCAACTGCTCTTCCACCTTCTCGCACCCCTCTCTACCTTACGCCAGATGTTGCCTTGTGCCCAAGGAAAATTGGAGGGTTGGCCTGGGGGGGTAGAAAGCAGGTGGATTAATCAGAGACATATCAGTTTAGGTTAGAGAGAAAAAAAAAAATGCAGCCCAAAGCCTAGACAGAAAGCATTTGCCTTATCTATTTTTACACTCTAGTTCGTATAGATCTCAGCAAGCCTATGAGTGAAGTAGACATCACCATTGTTTCTCTTTCACAGCCTGTGTCCTAATCCTTCTCACCAAAACATTCTAGCTAGCTTCAAACTAGCACATGCAGGAAGACACAGGTATAAAAAATACTGGCTTGAGAAGTCTTAACTGCTTTGTGGTGAGTAGTATAAACTCTTACCACCATAATCCTTCATGTAGTTCTTAACACACATATCTTGACATGACTCCCCTCCTTGATTTCAACCAGTTTCTCTCAGGGCAGTCTTTCTCTTCTCACATACAGCTAGGGTGAAGTCAGATTATGAAGACTAATTATTAGATAATGTTCTTGTTCATTTGCTATGGATTAATTTTCACACCATTTTCACAGGTTTGGGAGACTAGTTTTTTTTTTTTTTTTGAATGGGCATTGACCAGCCTGCTGGTACCACAGGGAAGAGCTATCCATCATAGCCCAGCTGAAACATCTGCTACACCTGCATTTAGCTGAATTCAGAAAATGGTACTGTTTTGCTCCAGCATGCTGTAGTCTGGAAAATCACTGTCTTATGTGAAAAACATCCAACCTTCTTTCCAAAAATTGCCTTTATGTTTTGTATTGTTTTGTTTTGTTCAGCAGCTGTGTATCAGCATCAATAGCATTTCATGATGGTCATTGCTACAGAAATGACTGTGAAGCATCCTCTGCTTCTATTTTGCATATTGCAGTTCTGCTTGTAAACCAAGAGATTGTGAAGAGGCATGAGAGAGGTTTGTCTATTGTGTTTTTGTTGCGGAGGGGTATTCTGCCTCCTACGCCAGTTGTGGTGGAGGGGAGAAATTAATTGTTGTGAGATGATATCCTATAAAAATATATAATTCATTAACTTCAATATTCTGAACTCTCACCACCCACAACCACTGAATTTAATATTAATAGGATCCACACGGTTGTGAAAGACATTCTAGGAATAGTATCAAACAGTAATTTGTTAATAACTAGCAGACATTCAAACTATAAACAGAGAGAGAAATTTCCCCATGGTAAATACTGCTTGGAGTCAATATGCTGTTTGCCCAGCAGGTGGGCTGAAGCTTTTTCTGCAATAGCAGGAGGCAATAGAAATTACAGAGACATTAAAGCATTTACTCACAAATTCTTATTAATTATCAATCACCCTCCAGGGCTACATCACAGCCTATACAGGTGTCCAATACTCAGGGGAGTCTGCCTGTGGACTTTGAGGCTGGAATCCTTCAGCTTCAGGGGAAAGGATGCAATCTCTGACCTTGTCCTGCTGGCTTCTTCTGGACAATCTGCCCAGGGATTCTTAGGCAGGACCTTCAGGTGCAGAAGGAGTACAATGCCGTGCAGTCTCAGCACGGTCTCACGCTGGCGATATAGGCTGATCGTGTGCAGACAATTCAGAGTCTGCTCCTGGTAAGTTCATGGCAGTGGTGCACACCAGGCAACAATAAGGCAGAGGGTGTGCAACAGGGTGCATGGCTGCATGGGAGACTGATCTCTGTAGATACAGACAGACTTAAGCAAAAAGCAGTGCTGGTGAGTCTGAGCAGGATAATGAGATTAAGTGAGCGAGCACCTTGTTTATCTGTGTGTCCCTATTTATCAAATGTGGGCTGTGATTAATGGCCCCTTGGCCACCAAAATGACCAATCAGCATTTGGCAGTCAGCCAATCATACTGTAATAGGCAAAAGCCACAGGCCTGGACCTTCCAAATATGGAAATCACATGGGCCTTACACTAGGCAGGCATGAGCTGGGCATGTGGGGGCTTACACAACCACATTACAAAACCTAAAGCCTGGGCGGGCCAGGCTTTATGGCACCAGACCTATTGTGCCCCTTTGTGCTCGTTATGCATTTACCTCTGGTTATGGGCAAAAAAACATGTCCAGGAAGGTCAAGACATGAATAAGACTATTTGGGCCTATGGGCCCTTCACAGCAGCTTTATTCACAGAAGACTGATAGTTACCCCCACTTTTTGGTTGTTAGTGCCTTCCAGTTGTGTACTCACAAACTATAACGAATAGTGATTCAGCAATAGTTTTCAGTATTCAAAGTAGCTGAGAATACCAAACAGGTATTTAATTCTCTTTATTAATTCCTAGGTGAATATAGCTTTCCATATACTTGCCATATACTAAACGTCATGTGAGGTAAAGGGCTGCAGAGCATTTCACATGTAGACTACAAGATCACCTGTTCTACTCTTGCCTAATCACCAAACCAAGTTGTCTGGTGACTGCATGAGACTCAAAAAACTTAGATGCATGCAAAAAAATCCATAATCAAATTTGGCATATTTATATTCACATCATTATCATGAATAGACTCTCCAGATTCCCTTGCCTTAGGAATTAAGTCTTTGTTTATAGTAGCTTGCAATTTTAGGTACTCCATATGAAGACTGATAACAAAGGCCAATTACTAAAAAAGCAGACAAACCAGTACTGTGGTCTATATCTGGCAAATAAAACCCAAAACTGTCATTTTCTAAAAAGGAACTGAAAATGTGTTACACAGAGATATGGGATTGATACACAGAGCAGAAACAGGGGCAAGCCAAGTGATAGAGAGTTAATACAATCTGTCCTCCAAGGTAGCAGATCATAAAAATCCCAAAGAACTGTCTTGTTTAAATGCCTTATTCTCTGTTCTTGGGTGCACTACAACTTACCATATACTCAAGAAAAGAGAAGTTAATCCATGTGAAGACGGAGATTATAGTGAAGTGGATGTTGGTGTCTTCTCCCTAGTGACAAGTGATAGGACCAGAGGAAGTGGCCGCAGGTTGCACCAAACAAAGTTTAGGTTGGGTATTAGAAGAAACTTCTGCACTGAAAAGTCTCTCAAAGACTGGAAGGAAGTTAAATTCCCATCCCTAGAGAAGTGTAAAAGATGCAGAAATGTGATGCTGAGGGACATGGTTTAACACCTTGAACTGGGGGATGGGGTCGGGGAGCGGTGTGTTCCCCTGGAAATTCATGAAGAAGTAGTTCAAGACCTGCTGAGCCATCTGGACACCCACAAGTCCATGGGACCAGATGGGATCCATCCCAGGGTGCTGAGAGAGCTGGCAGCTGAGCTGGCCAAGCTGCTCTCCATCATTTTCCAGCAGTTCTGGCTCACCGGAGAGGTCCCAGGAGACTGGAAAATGGCCAACGTGGTCCCCATCCACAAGAAGGGTCGGATGGAGGAACCTGGGAACTACAGACCTGTCAGCCTGACCTCAGTGCCAGGGAAACTGATGGAGCAGGTTATCTTGGGAGTGATAAGAGTGCACCTGAGGGATGACAAAGGGCTCAAGTCCAGCCAGCATGGGTTTAGGAAGGGCAGATCCTGCCTCTGCAACCTGATCTCCTTCTATGATCAGGTGACCCGCTTGGTGGATGTGGGGAGGCCTGTGGATGTGGTCTACCTGGACTTCATCAAGGCCTTTGACACTGTCCCCCACAGCAAACTGCTGGCTAAGCTGTCAGCCCATGGCTTGGATGGCAACACTGTGCTGGGTTAGGAACTGGCAGGAGCACCGAGCCCAGAAAGTGGTGGTGAATGGTGCCACATCCAGCTGGCGGCTGTCACTAGTGGTGTCCCTCAGGGATCAGTGCTGGGCCCCATCCTCTTTAACATCTTCATAGATGACCTGGATGAGGGCATGGAGTCAGTCATCAGAAAGTTTGCAGATGACACCAAGCTGGGGGCAGATGTGACTGAGTTGGAAGGCAGAAGGGCTCTGCAGCGGGACCTTGACTGCCTGGACAGATGGGCAGAGTCCAATGGGATGGGGCTCAATAGCTCCAAGTGCAGGGTGCTGCACTTTGGCCACAACAACCCCATGCAGAGATACAGGCTGGGGTCGGAGTGGCTGGAGAGCAGCCAAACAGAGAGGGATCTGGGGGTGCTGATTGATACCCACCTGAACATGAGCTAGCAGTGTGCCCAGGTGGCCAAGAGAGCCAGTGGCATCCTGGCCTGCATCAGGAATGGTGTGGTCAGCAGGAGCAGGGAGGTCATTCTGCCCCTATACTCTGCACTGGTTAGACCACACCTTGAGTACTGTGTTCAATTCTGGGCCCCCCACTTTAGGAGGGACACTGAGATGCTTGAGCGTGTCCAGAGAAGGGCGATGAGGCTGGTGAGAGACCTTGAGCACAGCCCTACGAGGAGAGGCTGAGGGAGCTGGGATTGTTTAGTCTGGAGAAGAGGGGGCTCAGAGGTGACCTTATTGCTGTCTACTTCTACCTGAGGGGTGGTTGTGGCCAGGAGGAGGTTGCTCTCTTCTCTCAGGTGGCCAGCACCAGAACGAGAGGACACAGCCTCAGGCTGCGCCAGGGGAAATTTAGGCTGGAGGTGAGGAGAAAGTTCTTCACTGAGAAAGTCGTTGGACACTGGAATGGGCTGCCTGGGGAGGTGGTGGAGTCGCCGTCCCTGGAGCTGTTCAAGGCAAGGTTGGACATGGCACTTGGTGCCATGGTCTAGCCCTGAGCTCTGTGGTAAAGGGTTGGACTCGATGATCTGTGAGGTCTCTTCCAACCCTGATGATACTGTGATACTGTGATAACACTAAAATTCATAGAGTTCAATAGTAGTTGAACTCAATTATCTTAAGAACTTTTCCCAACCAAACAATTCTACATTTCTCTATCTCTACAAGAAAACTCCAGAGACATTGTTCCCTTCCTACATTAATTTCATCACATACTTATTATTTTAACTTTTTTATTAAACCCTTTTTGAACCATTTTCCAGAAAGGTACATGAAGAAAAATGCTGAAATGCTGGATTTTAGGCATCTGACATATCCCTGAAGAATTCAATATACAAAGAAACTTCTTTTTTGTTCTCCAGTGTTACTTTATTTTTAGAATGCTAGTATGCTAGTTTTGAAAGCACATTTCAACCCCGAATGAAGCTGAGTCCATAGGTAGCATTTCTTTGTCCTTTCTGTACTTGAATACATCAAGCTCCTACTTATAATTCTCATAACACAACATGCCAAACCAGCTCAAAAGAGACTTTTCTTTGAGTCCTTCACTCTTCTCAGCTGTCATTCCTCTCTGCCAAATACTTCAGTTATATGCCATAGTACTCTTGTCTGTACAGTGCTCATTTTGTTGCCACCTTTACTTGATAGCTGAGGATCAGGAGAGACTCTTCAGAACAAATCCTTTATTTCTGTTTGTGTGCTAAGAATATTACAGAGAGTGGTAAGAACACAAAAAGAAAAGAAAAAAAGAAAAAGAAGTTGTATATCTGTCTGTATATCATGAACGAACAGAGAAGGTGTGGTAACTGTCAGGGAAATCCTTGCAGTGCTTGCTTCCAAAACCAGAGGTTGCTAATAGTTCTATACAAACCCACAATATGTAAATGATAAATTATCCTTTCAATTACAGAATACATTTAATACCAAAAGGAATTAAAGAAAAGGGGAATTTACTCTCAAGAAGAAGCACAAAGATGATCAAAGCATGATTCAGGATTTAGAAAAATCAGACTAACAATCAATTGATTATTCCACTTCAGATGCAAGAGATGCATTTGGTCAGTCTGTTTCTGTCTTTACATTGACCCTTCTAGAGTACTCACTTGTGATTATTGAAATGGCATCTGCCGATGACAAGTGGTATACACTCTGAGTTTCTTCTTCTCTGCACCCTTCCAGTAGCTTGTTTCTGTGATTTGATTTGCAACAACCTCTGATCCAAATCAATTAATCACCTGAGGTTTTTTTGTATTCTCCTCAAAATTACGTCCATTCTGATGTCAACTTTCTGCTTCATGTACAGGTGAACATATAGATTATCCTTTTTTTTTTTAATTACATCTCTTTGATGTACACATCCCTTGCAGATTGCAGGGTCAGCTCAAACTGAAACCATTCTGCATGATTAGGCAGGACTTTACATACAGTGAAACTACCAAAACTTCCAAACACTCTTGCCTACTCACATAGTCAGTACTTAACTATGCATAGGGTTAGTACATCCTTTAGCAATACTTTAGTGGTACTGTGATACTGTGATACTCCTCTGATGGATTAAGTACATCTTAATGGATCTGATTTTGAATGCTTGTTGTGATTAAAGATCTTGACAGAAAGTTACATCTCCCTGACCACCATCCTTACTTGCAGGAATAGGATTTTCACATAATCCTTCGAACTCTCCTTAGGTTCTTCTGCATACCAGCTGATGGTTAATAATCTTTCCCAGTTTCACTTAAATGATGCACAAGAACAAGAATTTTAGAATCTTGCTTTTATTCCATATTAAGGTATGGAATAAGCCGATGTGGTGGAGGGGCTGCAGCCCCAAAATAGAGGTCTCCCTATGCCTCTACATGCCTGGACGGTGCCTGGCGAGCGGGAGATTTAAACGAGGAGCGGCAGCGGCGACGCCACAGCCTGGTTCGGCAAGAGAGAGAAGGACCGAGGCTAGCTCAGCTGAAACGCGCTTTCTCGAAGCTTTTCTCTCCTCCATTTGCGGCTGTCTCGGTCCGAGGAGCCCAGAAGGGGGCAGGGAGGCGGCTGGCGCTAAGTGCTCGTTGGAAGGTGAGGGAGAGGGGGCGGTGCCTGATGAGCGGCAGATTTAAACGAGGAGCAGCCACCTCTGCTGAGCCCAGCCGCAGGGCGCGCCGGGGCGGGGGGGAATTCTCCAAACTAACTTAACTACCATCAGACCTTCAACAAAGCAAGACATGGTGCAAACTAGGTCCAAGCTGTACAATACTTGTAAAACTGGGGGCACCCAAACAGAGCCCACTTGTAGGAATGCAGGTGTGCAGACAACTGGATGTGAGGAGTGCTGGAGCCTGACACTCGAAGTCGAGGGAGACACAGGCATTGGCTGCATTAGGTGTGAGCAGATTAATAGTCTGCTTTACCTGGTGGCTGAACTCAAGAGAGAGGTGGAGCGCCTCAAGGCTGAAAGGGAACGTAAAAGAGCAACATGCTCTGCAGTCTCCCTTGCCAGAGGGAGATGAACTAAGGAACCAAGAAGAATGGATGCAGGTACCTGCCAAAAGGGGCAAGGGTAAACCCTTCCAGCCATCCTCACATCCTCAGCTGCCCTTACACAACAGATATCACAGTATCACAGTATCACCAAGGTTGGAAGAGACCTCACAGATCATCAAGTCCAACCCTTTACCACAGTCCCCAAGGCTAGACCATGGCACCAAGTGCCACATCCAACCTTGCCTTGAACTGCCCCAGGGACGACGACTCCACCACCTCCCCAGGCACTAGAGGCTGAAGATGAGGTGGTTTTGGAGCAGGCAGAAGCATCACTGGCTGGGAGGGCAACTGAGACAAATCAGTTGCCCCCTCACATAAGAACAAGTACCCAGAAGAAAAAGAGGAGGGTAATTGTTATTGGTGACTCCCTTCTGCAGGGAACAGAGGGCCCCATATGCTGGCCAGACCCCTTCCACAGGGAGGTCTGCTGCCTCCCTGGAGCCCGGGTCAGGGATGTTACCAGGAGGCTGCCTACTGTAGTGCAGCCCTCTGATTACTATCCCTTATTAGTTATACAGGCAGGGAATGATGAGGTTGATACCAGAGGGCTAAAAGCTATCAAAAGGGACTTCAAGGCACTGGCAAAAGCAGTTGAGGGAGCAGGGGAACAGGTAGTCTCTTCATCTATACCCTTAGTCACAGGTTAGAATGCAAAGAGGAATACGAAAGTGTATTTGATGAACAAATGGCTCAGAGGTTGGTGCCTCCAATGTAACTTCGGATTCTTTGATATTGGGGAACTTCATCTTGCCGCAGGTCTGGAAGCAACAGATGGGGTACAGCTGGCACAGAAGGGGAGAAGGACCCTGGCACATGAGCTGGATGGGTTTGTTGAGAGGGCTTTTAACTAGAGTGGAAGGGGGAGTGGGTTAAACATGACAGCACTAGAGATAAATCAAAGGAAACTGAGGAGGGTAAGCTAGAGCTAGGAGTAAAAGCAGCAGCCTAGCTGAAGTGCATGTACACTAACGTACGCAGTATGGGTAACAAACAAGAGCAACTGGAAGCCTTGGTACTGAAGGAAAACTATGATACTGTCGCCATCACTGAAACGTGGTGGGATGACTCGCACAACAGGAGTGCTGTAATCAGTGGCTACAGACGCTTCAAGAGAGACAGGCAAGGGAGAAGAGGTGGGGGAGTGGCTCTGTATATTAGGAATGCTCTGGATGTCATGGGGGTAGAAATCAAAGATGATCAAGTTGAGTCATTATGGATGAGAATTAAGGGGAAGGCCAACAGGGCTGACATCCTGGTAGGGGTCCGTTATAGACCACCCAAACAGGAAGAAGAGGTTGATTTATTACTCTTTAAGCAACTGGAGGCTGCCTCAAGATCACCTGTCCTTGTTCTGATGGGCGACTTTAACCTACCAGACATCTGCTGGGACGTAAACACTGCAGAGAAGAAGCAGTCTAGAAGGTTTCTGCAATGTGTGGAAGACAGCTTCTTATCCCAGCTGTTACATGAGCCTACCAGGGGGGCAGCCCTGCTTGACCTGCTGCTCACAAATAGAGAGGGGCTGGTAGGGGATGTGGTGGTTGGAGGCTGCCTGGGGTCCAGTGATTATGAAATCATAGAGTTTTCAATACATGGAGAAACCAGGAGGGGCATCAACAGAACTTCCACACTGGACTTCCAAAGGGCAGACTTCAGCCTATTTAAGGAGCTAACTTGGAAAGTTCCTTGGGAAACAGCCCTTAGAAACAAAGGGGTCCAGGAAGGTTGGACCTACTTCAAGAAAGAACTCCTGAAGGCACAGGAGCAGGCAGTGCCACTGAGCTGGAAGATGAGCCGACGAGGGAGGCAGCCAGGCTGGATGGGCAGGGAGCTGCTGAAGGAATTAAAGATTAAAAAGAGAGTGTATCACCTTTGGAAAAGAGGGGAGGTATCCCAGGAAAAGTTCAAGGAAGTTGCTAGGTCTTGTAGAAGAAAAATTAGAGAGGCAAAAGCCCACTTGGAGCTCAGGCTGACAAGGAAATAAAAAATGTTTCTTTAAATATATGAATGGCAAGAGAAGGGCCAAGGACAACCTCCAGTCCTTATTAGATAGAGAGGGGAACATAGTGACAAAGGATGAGGAAAAGGCAGAGGTGCTTAACACCTTCTTTGCCTCAATCTTCACTAGTGGGACAGGTTGTCTCCAGGACAGCTGGACTCCTGAAGTGGTGGATGGAGTCAGGGACCAGTACAGTCCCCCTCTAATCCATGAGGAAGCAGTAAGGGACCTGCTGCGTCATTTGGATCCTCACAAGTCCATGGGACCGGATGGGATCCACCCTAGGGTGCTGAGAGAGCTGGCAGCTGAGCTGGCCAAGCCACTCTCCATCATTTATCAGCAGTCCTGGCTTACTGCAGAGGTCCCCAAAGATTGGAAGCTGGCCAATATGATACCCATCCACAAGAAGGGTTGTAAGGAGGAGCCAGAAAACTACAGACCTGTGAGCCTGAGGTCAGTGCCAGGCAAGGTCATGGAACAGTTCATCTTGAGTGCCATCACAAAACACCTAGAGGATGGCCAAGGGATCAGGCCCAGCCAGCATGGGGTTAGGAGGGGCAGGTCCTGCCTGACCAACCTGATCTCCTTTTATGATCAGGTTACCCGCCTGGTGAATGTGGGGAAGGCTGTGGATGTAGTCTACCTGGACTTCAGCAAAGCCTTTGACACAGTCTGCCAAAACAAGCTCCTAGCCAAGATGGCAGCTCATGGCTTAGACAGATTCACTCTGTGCTGGGTCAGGAACTGGCTGGATGACCGAGACCAAAGAGTTGTGGTGAATGATGCCACATCCAATTGGCAGCCAGGCACCAGTGGTGTGCCCCAAGGATCAGTGCTGGGCCCAGTCCTGCTCAATATCTTTATTGATGATCTGGACGAGGGCATTGAGTCCAGCATCAGTAAGTTTGCAGATGACACCAAGCTAGGAGCAGGTGTGGATCTGTTGGAAGGTAGTAGAGCCCTGCAGAGGGACCTTGACAGGCTGGATGGGTGGGCAGAGGCCAATGGGATGAGATTTAACAAGATCAAGTTCAGCATTCTGCACTTTGGCCACAACAACCCCAAGCAGCGCTACAGGCTGGGGACTGAGTGGCTGGAGAGCAGCCAAGAGGAGAGGGACCTGGGAGTACTGGTGGATAGTAAGCTGAAGATGAGCCAGCAGTGTGCCCAGGTGGCCAAGAGAGCCAATGGCATCCTGGCCTATATCAGGACCAGTGTGGCCAGTAGGAGAAAGGAGGTTATTCTTCCCCTGTACTCAATGCTGGTCAGGCCACACCTTGAGTACTGTGTCCAGTTCTGGGCCCCTCAATTCAAGAGAGATGTTGAGGTGCTGGAATGTGCCCAGAGAATGGCAACAAAGCTGGTGAAAGGCCTGGAACATAAACCCTCTGAGGAGAGTCTGAGGGAGCTGGGGTTGTTTAGCCTAGAGAAGAGGAGGTCCGGGGGCGACCTCCTTGCTGTCTACAACTACATGCAGGGACATTGTAGCCAGGTGGGGGTTGGCCTCTTCTGCCAGGCAACCACCAGTGGAACAACGGGACAATCTCAAGTTGTGCCAGAAGAAGTATAGGCTGGATGTTAGGAGCAAGTTCTTGACAGAGAGAGTGATTTCCCATTGGAATGGGCTGCCCAGGGAGGTGGTGGAGTCGCTGTCCCTGGAGGTTTTCAAGAAAAACCTGGATGAGGCATTTAGTGCCATGGTCTAGTTGACTGGCTAGGGTTGGGTGCTAGGTTGGACTGGATGATCTTGGAGGTGTCTTCCAACCTGCTTGATTCTATGACTGTATGATTCTATGAATCTGCCAGGACCCATGGTAGCAAACAGGTTGTGTAGCACACACACACAGAGTCCGTGTATTCCTGGGGTCAGCCCAGATGGTTCCCATATTTGGGAGGGTCCAGGCACACAGCTTCTACTTATTAAGGTAAGGTTTGACTTACTGCCAGCCTGATTGGTCACTTTAGATGGCCAAAAGGGCCATCTAATCTCGGCCCAGAGTCTATAAAGAGGGGTGCAAAGGAGCACCACATGTTCAGAGTGTTCAGATTTAGCTGTTCAGAGTATCCAGACTCAGCTGCTCAGGCTCAGCTCTCATCAGATCTGTTGAGATTCAGCTCTCTGACCCCTCCTGCAGCACAGCTCAGCTCTCTGATCCACATAGCAGCATCCTGCTGCTCTGACTTGCTTGCAAAAGCCCAGACATGGAGTCTGGACCTCGCTTGCATGTTCACTGAGGCTCAGACCTCTTACTTTGATCTCAACTTGCAGTTAACCTGTCTGCATACCTTTAGAAGCAGAGCACATTCAAGCCTGCACCTGATACATATATGGGGAGTCGATAGCCCCCTAAGCCTAGAGCCAGCCATGCATACTGGCCTGCTATTTTGCATTTATCTATGGAGCACAGGCTCCCTGCTTTAGCCTGGAGATCCAGGACAGCAGACCTTCCAGATTGTCTGCAAACCCACAAACACAGCCTGCTAGCTGTGAAAGGACTGTGCCAGAAGCTGCATGGACAAATCCTTCTCCTGTTCCTGGAATCCTGCCAGCTGACCATCCCTGGACACACAGCATCCAGAAGACCAGCAGCATCGAGGCAGAGACCAGCTCACACCAGGAGAAAAGGTTACAGAAAACCTGTTTAACCCAGAGACTGGGAAGATTTATCATTTTCCCCTCGCAAGCCGGGAAGATTCCAGCCTCACAGAGATTCGGACATTGGGCACAGGCTGTCATACAACCCCAGAAGGGCGATTAAGGGCAACACATCTAAATAAGCTTTGATTCCTTTGTAATATAAGTTATCTCTGCCTTAGAGCAGACACAGTTTCAGCCCACCCTGCTGGGCAGACAGTATAGTTCTTAAACAGGCACTAAGCCTGAGGGAAATCTCTCTCTCTTTATAGTTGATATTTAACAATTATTAATCAAATCCCTGTACATATATATATATCATATCCTAATTGTTTTCATAACCTTGCACAAAAGAACTATTCAGTGGTTGGGGGTGGCAAGAGTTTGTAAATATTAATTTTAATAAATGTTTTTAATAAAAAATTAATTTCTCACCCCCCTCTAATAAGGGAGGAATAGAGAAACCCCCTCTGCAACAGCCAGGTGGGGGGTTGGTCTCTTCTCCCAGGCAAGCAGCAACAGAAGAAGGGGACACAGTCTCAAGTTGTGCCGGGAGAAGTACAGGCTGGATGTTAGGAGGAAGTTCTTCCCAGAGAGAGTGATTGGCATTGGAATGGGCTGCCCAGGGAGGTGGTGGAGTCACCATCCCTGGAAGTGTTCAAGCAAAGACTGGATGAGGCACTTAGTGCCATGGTCTAGTTGACTGTCTAGGGCTGGGTGCGAGGTTGGACTGGATGATCTTGGAGGTCTCTTCCAACCTGATTGATTATATGATTCTATGATATCACATGGTTAGGATAAATAATATGAAAACTATTGACCTGTTCAAACCTTACACACTGGATACATGTTTCTGGAAAATTGCTATAAGCTATGTGTGTGTAGTTCTTCCTAAATATACCATCCTATGGGATTCAGAATCAGATTTTTTTTTTTTTCATCCATTTTAACCTATAAAATATTAAGGAAGTCATACAGCTGAAAGAGAAATGTGTCCTTCAAAGAAAGAAATTTTTAAAAAAGAAAGAGAGAAAGGAAAAGGAAAGAGTACAATCCTGTTATTTCTAAGTTTATGGGGCTGACATTTTTCTCTCCTTGGAGTTTTATAACAGTATGACTCAGTTAATTGGATTGAAAGCCAAGGGCTGTCACAACTGAGATACAGAAATGAATCACTACATTCATATCCATTTACAGGGACAGACAAGGATATTTATTACTATGACTGTTTTAAAAAGTACTCTTAGTACTGGAAGCCTAATGGTCAGTATTTAAATACAGAAAAAAGTAACCATCAAATAGGGTGAGATTTAGTTGATTGGGGTTTTTCTTCTGTCTTTTGTTGGTTGGCGGTTGGTTGGTTGGTTTTGTTGTGGGTTTTGGTTGGTTTGGGTTTTTTTTATCATGGGGTTTTTTTTCCTTTCCTCTTCTGTTGTGGTTTGGGTTTGTTTATTTTTTGGTTTTTTTTTTTTTTTGTTTTGGTGTTTTTTTTTTTTTTTTTTTTTTTGTTTGTTTGTTTGGTTGGTTCGTTTGTTTTGTTTTTTTGTTTTGGGTTGTTTGTTTTCTTTTTTTAGCTCTTCCTATGTGCAAAAATAAACCAGTTACAGGATCACAGGATCACAGGATGTTAGGGGTAGGAAGGGACCCAAGGACATCATCGAGTCCAACCTCCTTGCCAGGGCGGTACAATACTATCTAACACAGATCACAGAGGAGCACATCAGACAGGCCTTGAAAGTCTCCAGAGAAGGAGACTCTACGACCTCTCTGGGGAGCCTGTTCCAGTGCTCTGTGACCCTTACAGTAAAGAAGTTCCCTCTTGTGTTGAGGCGGAACCACTTTTGCTGCAACTTACATCCATTGCTCCTTGTCCTATCCCAGGGAGCAAATGAGCTGAGCCTGTCCCCCTCCTCCTGGCCAGCTTTAAGATATTTATAAACATTTATCAAATCCCCTCTAAGTCTTCTCTTCTCCAGATTTAAAAGTCTGAAGTCGCTCAGCCTCTCCTCATAAGTCATGCCCTCCAGTCCCCTAATCATCCTTATAGCCCTCCACTGGACCCTCTCCAGCAGATCCCTGTCCCTCTTAAACTGGGGAGCCCAAAACTGAACACAGTATTCAAGATGAGGTCTCACTAGGGTGGACTAGAGGGGGAGGAGAACCTCCTTTGCTCTGCTGGACACACTCTTCCTAATACATCCCAGGATCCCACTGGCCTTTTTGGCCACAGGGGCACATTGCTGTGCCATGGCTAACTTGTTATCCACCAGGACCCCCAGGTCCCTCTCCACAGGACTGCTTTCCAGCAGATCACCACCCAGCCTGTACTGGTGCAGTTTATTATTCCTCCCCAGATGCAGGACTCTGCACTTGTCCTAGTTGAACCTCAACTGGTTCCTCTGTGCCCAGCTCTCAGTCTGTCCAGGTCTCACTGGATGGCTGCACAGCCTTCAGCTGTATCAGCCAAGCCTCTCAGCTTAGTGTTGTCAGCAAACTTGCTGAGCAGACACTCTGTGCCCTCATCAATGTCATTGATGAAGATGTTGAACAGGACTGGTCCCAGCACTCATCCCTGGGGGACACCACTATTATACCAGTTGTATAACTTTAAAGTATAGAATCATAGAATGAACCAGGCTGGAAGAGACCTCCAAGATCATCCAGTCCAACCTAGCACCCAGCCCTAGACAGTCAACTAGACCATGGCACTAAGTGTCTCATCCAAGCTTTTCTTGAACACCTCCAGGCACAGTGCCTCCATCACCTCCCTGGGCAGCCCATTCCAATGCCAATCACTCTCTCTGGGAAGAACTTCCTCCTAACATCCAGCCTATACTTCTCCCGGCACAACTTGAGACTGTGTCCCCTTGTTCTGTTGCTGGTTGCCTGGTATTTCTTTCTCCTCTGCATCTTACAGTGCAAAATTTAGTTCAGAAAAGCCATCCAATACATCCAACTGCATTTTTCTTCAGCTGTGACAGTGACAGCCTACCTTTAACTATCTACTCATATTTCTTGCGCTGAAATATCCTGATAATTTAAAAGAAATGTATGAGTTAAAAAATAAATCACTTTTTGAGCAGTGCTGGTTTACTGTGGAGGAAAGTGGTCATTACAATACCTTTAATCCTTGTACTGGTAACAAAATATAATGATCCAGCTGCAGAATATGCTTCCTAATTTTAAGATTGAAAGGAAGAGTTATCTAAGATATATAAAATAGAAATTCCATGCAGAAGAATAATGAAAGTTCATCTGTCTACTGAATTGTGCATATATATAGTTTATATATACATATATAAATATAACAAGATAATTGATCAGTCAAAGCTGTAAGGGAGTGAGGGATTGCAGACATTTTTTTCTTTCAGAGTAAATTTATGTGAAGGCTGTTTTTAAACAATGTTTTCTAATTACATATATAGCAGTTGGGTGTGTGTGGGGGAAGGCTAGTTTTCTTGCATTCTATAATTCTTACAGTTCTGGTGGCCTCAAACAGTGCAATGAATTTTAACCTAGCATACAATGTTAAGACTCACTCAATAAGTGAATGTCATAGCAATATGCAAGAATAATTGTCCTGCCAGGTCCTACACTTAGACACACCATAAGAAACTATTTATTCACAATAGCATGAAACCCACATCCTTAGTGAAAACATTATCTGCATTAATAAAACCTAAATCACTTTAGAAAAATAAAGTAAACTACAGACTTTATTTTCAGATAGGAACATGCATCTTACACTGCTTTTGCAAACTAATAGTCTTGTATGCATCAAAAGGCAAGTTGTGAGTCAAATGTTTTGGCGAAAACAATGCTACATCAGAGAGATGCATCTCTAAGTTTTCTCAGAGTGACACATCCAAGATGTAAAGGAAGAAAAATCTCCAGAGCTGCTATTCAATAATTTTTATCAGTGGTATATGTGAACTGTGTCAGAAAATGTTAGGGTATGTTGCCTAATGCTTGTTTCTTACAGTTGTGGCAGTGTTCTTCGGTAAGAGTAAGGGAGCTTTAGGAAAAAGAAGTATGAAAGCCTTACAGAGGCTCTTAAGCAATATGGTCTTGAAAAACAATAGGAGAAAATATGCAAGCTACTTCCTTTGGAACGTGCATGTTGGTATCCTTATGGTGATTTAAGATGACATACTTTGAGGAAGACTGACACATGTTTATAACCATTCACCACAAGTCTAATATACCAGTAGATTTATTATGATGAATACTTGGAGTTCTTGCTGGTACCTTAATATTAGGGGAATGAAGGTCAAGTTAGGTCTGATTGGGGAGTGAAAGAATTAGGCAGTAATCTTCAGGGACAGCACACTCTCAAATAGTTTGAAAAGAGTCCAAAGTGCAATTCCTATGATGCAATGAAGTTGCAAAAGAATGAAGTATTGATTCTTCATCACACTATGATCTCAAGATAGCCTTGTGGTAGCTGCTGCCAATAGTTTGCATGGATATATATACGTATGTAGACCTTATGGGCTTTTGTATGAGCCCGGGAGGATTAAAAGATCTCAGCTGTCCATGAGATTCTTCCTCAGGATGAGAATGGCATTTGAAAACTTTCCAGTGAAACTGGACTGCCACTAAAACTACAGGCAATGGGTTTAGTGCAGGTTCCTTCCTGCATCAGCCCTAAATTTTGTGTACCCTTCTTTCTGCGTCACTCAACTGCAATTGGAGGATGTCTGGGATTCCTGCCTGTGGTACCTAATTGTGGGAATCAAAAAAGGGAGTCAGCTAAATGTGATAAATTATATATCTCTGGGGCACATCTCTGTGTACCTTTGATGCAGTAAGATTGAGGTTAGAAACACAGTAAACTGGTATTCTCACCTTCTGTAACATTTGCATGGAAGTCACGTAACTTAGAACAAAGAACTGAAAGCAGTTTGTGCCAAGATAGCCAACACCTCACTATCACCTCATTATTATCCAACAAGAATGTTAAAAACAATATTTTACCCAATCACTGTATTCCGTAACTTGCAGAATTACCACAACTTGTATGGAATCCGAACCAAGACTGGTGTTATAGTAATAAATGGCTTTGGCTTCAGCTATTGTGTTTACATGTTCTTGTCTCGCTGTTATTTTGTCCATCACTAATTAGTATATATAGCAACACCTAATCTCCTCTTCCAGTGCTTTCCATAGCTCTGGCATGAAGTCTTTTTCATCTGATCTTTCTTTTCTTCACCTTTAATTTTCCTCATTTGAAATCAGGTAGGAGTTAAAAAAACAAACACGTTAAGTCCTTTACTATCAAGTATCAACACACACATTAGTGGCAGGCTTGATTTTCTGTGACACTTAAGTTATTAAATACTTTGATTCTGTAAAGCCCAAATCACGTTTAAGTTTCTTTATAGAAGTATTTCACAGTGTGGAGCTATTTACTTCATAGAGTGCAAAGACAGTGAAGTTGTAAGGAGAAAGAAATCTATGTGTAATCACATAGTGCCCTTTTTTTCATAGAAGAAAAGAAATTAAGCAGTGCACTCCATGAAAATCAGCATACAGTCTGAAAATACAGTCATAAATTGTATCAGAAACACAGACACTTTAAAGCTGCAAATTACTTTTAAAGTCATCTAGAAGTAATTTGCTACTCAGATCTTAATAAAACAATTTTTTCACAATGCTAAAGAGAATGGCAGATGTTGGTTTTGATATTTATTGAAAAGCAGTTGCTTTGTTGCAATGCAATCCTTTCAGACTGACCTTCTTTTTTTTTTTTTTTTCCCTTTCTGCTTTATGTTTCATTAAAAGCTCTTATCAAATTTGGAATTGTAGCAGCTCCCAATGACAGAAGTGTCCAGATTGTGATAAAGACCTGCAGATGTCAAATGTCAAAGCAGCACTTAACAGAACTACAATAATTCAAGAGTTCTCTTTCTCTCTCTCTCTGTAATTTTTTTTTCTTAAATAAAAGATTTTCCTTAAGTGTAGTTTAAAAATAGAGCAAACATCACAAGACTAAAATCCAGCAGTGTTTCTGTGAAATGCTTCAAAAGGTTCCAGAATTTGTTCAAATTTATTCTTGCTGTTAATGAGAACTCTACCACTGAATTCATCAGGGGCAAAGACAGGATGAAAATGTGCTGGGGTGATGGCAGTTTTAATCATGTGTTAAATAGGCTGTACAGGTGTGAATCATCTGCTTTGGTGTCATCTTTACATGTAAAGATTAAAAAATAACCCAAACCAGTATAACATCAGTAAATGTACTGATCTAAGAGCTTTTAAGACAGAAGAAACACAGAGGGTTCGTAATCTGCCTGGAAAGTGAAGCACAAGGTCTAGCAGATAGCCGAGGTGTCTAACCTGAGGCATGAAAGGCTGTTTACAGAAACTGTCTGGCAGCTTCCTCCTGTTTGTGCTGGTCATGTCCTAGACATAACATTCAATCTATTCTCACCAGTGGCAGTGTGAGGAAATTTCATCTATCAGGTTGCTGCTTACCAAAGTGTTCACAGCTTGACAAGTTAAATTGTTATTTCACCCAGAAGATTATTGGAAGGTTCATATCTGGAAGCACTGCCCTTTTGTTCTCAACATTGATGCCATTTAGAAAAGGCATTACAGTGTGTAAGAGGGGCTGTGGACACCAAGACTGAGTCCTATGCACCAAAGCTGCCTAACTGTGGTACAGCTGATGATTGGATAATTTTTGTCAGGAATGAAAATGCAGGGGAAGGAAGTTATTTGTCCTTAAATAACAACCACACTAAACTTTTACACTCTCTACCACAGGATGAGGCAAATTCAGGAAAAAAAAAAAAAAAAAAAAAAGGTAGCCCAATGTGGGTAGGCTGCTGTGCAGTTCAGATTGTCAAAATAGCTTCAAATGGTGTGTGGGCATGACAGATGTATAGTCAAGTCCTTCAGGAAAAAAATCATGGAGAAGATGTGGCAAACTTCTGAGAAGCAAAAGAGCAGTTCAACTGGATAATAAATAGTAATTCTTTTTCTTCCCCAGAGAGCTTCAAAGAACTTCTTTCACAATTTACAAAAGCCTAAGCCAACTTCAAAGACAAAATCTGTGACCAAAATTAGAAATAATCTGCTGCTATTATCTAGGACAGTTGCATTAGGACAGCTTTCCAGCACAGTGAATTGTTTCACTTAGAAAACTGAACAGCAGCACTCAAGAAAAAGGCTGGATATTCTAAGTACATACACATACTCAAATGCATCAAGAGACCAATGTGAGACTTAAGGAAGCCTTCTCTAAGATATCTCCATAGTCACTGACTGACCAGAGAGGCAGAGGTGGACAGATGTGGGTTCTCTTCATGTCTTCCACTGTCATGGGCCCCATCTTGTCCTCAGATTCAAACTGTACTTCTGTAAATCTAGCAGAGCCTTTTGGGAGTGGGTGACTGTCTTGGTAGGGCAGAAATCCTGCCAAGATGGTTTGACTCTTCCTCTTCTCCTCGTGTTGCAGGTCTTGGAGTTGAGTAGAGTGAGCAAACAGTGAGGGTCCACACACACACACACACTTTAGAAGGTATCCAGACTAGTCTCAGCCAGCTCTGGGAATATAAATGAAGCTATTTATTTACAGCTAGCACAATATACAAGCAGATATTTACAGTATATACAGTTATAGACAGAAATATATAAGGTAAAAGTAATACAAAAGCACAACTCCCTTCCCAGAAACCTGAGTCCCCAGGAGGGGCTCTCAACCACCCCTCACCTTCCCCCTGCCCCTCTCAACTTTACTCCAGTCCTAAGGAAGAATAGAGGTTCAGCCAAGAGGTTAAGAAGCAAAGGAGAGTGGCAGGTGAGGTTAGGGAGCTGCAGCTCAGTCAAAGCCCAGCCTGAGAGTGAAGACAAAAATGGCAAGAGTGTTATCTAATGTTTACTTTCTTCTTGTTCAGCAAGACTCTGAGGGAAACAGACACCACCATTGTTTTCTTTTCACAGCCTATGATCTAGTTCTTCTCATCAAAACATTCTACCCTGCTTCAAACTAGCACATGAGCCTTTCTGCCTTTCTGCCCTGCGTCCCACCTGGGAGCAGCACCCCACTTGCAGCTTGTTAACTGGGAATCACTGGTGGCCACGTGTTTGCAGCTTGCACTAGCGTTATAGCAGCAATTCAGTTCTTCTCTCATCCCCTCTGCCCAGAATATTTTGTATTTTACTCCGGGATTATTAACATGGGTTTTGGAAGTGTCTTCCTAGAGGAAACTTATTCAGAGACCAAAGCATCACGAGTACATATGCTAGAGTCAATGCTAAGTCTCCATCAGCATAGTCAGAATTTTCTTGTTTTGTCATCCTAATTTTTCTGTGTTCTGATTGTTTAGAATCAACCTGGCTCATCTTCAGCCTACTATCCACCAGTACTCCCAGGTCCCTTTCTTCCTGGCTGCTCTCCAGCCACTCAGTCCCCTGCCTATAGCGCTGCTTGGGGTTGTTGTGGCCAGAGTGCAGAACCCTGCACTTGGCCTTGTTAAATCTCATCCCATTGGCCTCTGCCCACCCATCCAGCCTGTCAAGGTCCCTCTGCAGGGCTCTACTACCTTCCAACAGATCAACACCTGCTCCAAGCTTGGTGTCATCTGCAGACTTACTGATGTAGGGCTCAATCCCCTCATCCAGATCATCAATAAAGATATTGAACAGGACTGGGCCCAGCACTGATCCTTGGGGAACACCACTGGTGCCTGGCTTCCGACTGGATGTGGCATCATTCACCACAACTCTTTGGTCTCGATCATCCAGCCAGTTCCTGACCCAGCACAGAGTGAATCTGTCCAAGCCATGAGCTGCCATCTTGGCTAGGAGCTTGTTTTGGCAGACTGTGTCAAAGGCTTTGCTGAAGTCCAGTTTAAACTGTTTAATTCTGTGTCTGTAAATATCCTTTGTGCAACTACTTCATGTTGACCAAAAATCCAAAGGATTTCAGGGAATTTTCCTGATTTTTAAAATATTAATTAATTAATATCCATACAGATATTAGTATTCATAACCTATTATTAATTTCTACCAGAGTGGTGGTGCTAGTCATCATCAAATGGATAGCAAGGACATAATCTAAACTGGTTAAGCCTGGCTTAGTCTTTGTGGAGGTGCAAGGGAGGGAAGTTACATCACAGACTGAATTCCCACCAGAAATATTAAATTATTTTCTTTACACAGTGGCAATTTCTATCTCTTTGTGCCACACAGTAGATGAAATTATGAACAATCTCTCATCTGATTTCTTTTTTGTTTTGGATTGTTTAAAGACAGTGAATCCTATGAGCTCCAGGCAACAGGGCTAAAAGTGCTTTAATGGAATTTGTATCAGAATGATATTGTAATTTGTATAGTTGAGAAAATTCCTTCACAGCAAAAAGGAGAAAAAAAGATTGAGGCCTTACAGGCAGTACATCTGGGCTTTTCCTGTCAGCTAATCCTTGGGGCCCATCATCTGTTCCTGTCAAGCAGGGTAAAGTACTGCAAATTTCAGCTAGCTGAGAACATGAGGAAGTGTAGCTGCCAAACACCTTCAACATTGCCTAGAGATTACACCATGTGTGAAAACAATGCAAGACAAATAAAGGCAGGCCACCTAGAAGCCAGGAGACTCCCTGAGAAAGGAGGTGGACAAACCTCACAAAATGTTCTCTTATGACTGACTCTGGATACTGATGCAGACAATTCATAGAATCATGGAATATTTGGAGGGAAAAACTTTTACAAGTCATCTAGTCCAACCTCCTGCAGCGAGCAGGGACATCTTTAACTAGATCACAGTAGTCAGAGCCCCATCCATCCTGACTTTGAATGTTTCTAGGGATGGGGCATCTAACACCTCTCTGGATGACCCATGCCAATGATCTACCACTCCCAGAATTAAAAAAAAATCTCCTTTCTACCAAGGCTGAATCTATCCTCATTTATTTACAATTATCAATTCTTGTCTCATCACTTCAGGCTTTACTATTCTGTTCCCATCATTCACACAAGACTTGGAAGGTTACAATTATGTCTCCCTGTAGCATTCCTTTCTCAGCATTTTTTCCTAGAGTGTATGCCATGCCTTTGAGCATTCTTGTGGCACTCTCCTTGTCCCACTCCAACAGGTCCGCATCTAGCATTCACTAAGTCTTCCTTTAGAGAAGAAGATTTCAGTGAGGTGTTTAAATTAAACACCACATCATGACTCCCTTCCATGCCACAGAACAGGGAATTCAATATTTTGGCTAAAGCAGACCTCATAGCACTGACTATGGAGGACACGACAAACTTCACTGTTATTTTGCAAAACAAATATAGCAAACATGAGAAATTACATCACCAATTCCCCATGACACTATCAACACCTCTCTGCATGCAGAGAGGAAGACAGAGGAAGCCATACAGATCTGTCCCACTGGGGCAGCCACTGTTGCCATCCAGGGATTGATATGGCCGTGTGCCCAGCCTCATCTTCACAATGGGAGTGGAGCACCTGTCCACACATGTCAGATCCACCCTTGGGTGCTGGCTATGCATACTCTTTTCTGGACTTGCAAAGGCACACAAACATCACCAGGACAGCTTTGTGACCTTTTCAGTTACACTATCATGTAGAGAAGCTGGAACTGAAAACATGATAAAATAGTTTCATTGGAAGGGATACATAATGATCACCTAGTCCAACTGCCTGCATTCTTCAGGTCTAAACAACGGTTTAAACATGTTATTAAGGTCATGGTCCAAACATCTTTTCAATACTAACATGCATGGGACATTGAATACCTGTTGAGTAAGCCTGTTCCAGGATTTGACCACTCTCTTGGTAAAGAAGGGCTTCATAACTTCTGGTCTAAACCTCCCTGCAACAGCTTTGAGCCATTCCCATGTATCCTGCCACAAAATACAAGACAGAAGAGCTCAGTACCTCCATCTCTATTCCCTTTCTCAGGAAGCCTCATAAATCATTCTCTTGACCTCTTTTTCTCCAGACTTGGCAAAACCAAAGTCCTTTGTAGCTCCACAGGATACACGCCTTGCAAACCTGCATACAGCACTCAAGGTGAAGCCACATCAACATTGAATAAGGTAAGACAATCTCTCTTTTAATGAGCTGGTCATGCTGTGATTACTGCATCCCAAGGTGCAGATGACCCTTTCAGCTCCTTCTAATTTAACAGTTTCATAATGTTGGTTGAGGTGCTGAACCAGGTACTGGTCCAGGTACTTAAGGACCTCCCTAATGCAGGGGTGCATGGTGGTGGAGATAAGCCAGTAAATTAATATCCTCATGTTTCCTCATAAGGAGATCCATAGCTTGTGCACTGACACAGGTAGCCCTCAATGGTGCTTTCCTCTGCAACTACCTCCCACTGCTGGTCCTCAGAAACCAGGCTGAGCTCCCATCACAGCAGCAGAGGCCTGATGTTAAAGTCCACCCAGAACTCAGGAGGAATACCTCCCAAATAAGGCTGAGGCACTAGCCTTGTAGCTCCCTTCTACTTGTCCTGGCTGTCTTTGGCTCCTGACTTTGTGGGACCTGAAACATGATTCGTCAAATAATCATTATCCAATGCCATCAAGAGCAAAATGTCTATTGTGGGCAGTTCTATGTCCTATTTCTTAGCATCTAACAATAATATCACAGTTTTTTGACCATGAATGGCTTTTTCCTTTCTTTTCTATGCTTAGCTTACTTAATTTTTGAGGTCACTTAGCTCATAACACCAATATAATTATCATTAATATTACATCATCCAGAAATAGGTTGCAGAATTATCTCCGAGGACCATTCATCAGTGTAATTACAGTGTTTGAGAAGACTATATCTCCTTACTTCGTTCTAAGAACCAAAGTTGTGTCTTGCACATCTCAGGAAATGAAGACTGTTAACAGAGAAGTACAGCAACTGTACTATGCCTTCATGAAGCACTGAAAGAAGGCCTGGGTTATGAGGACTGAGTACCGGCATCTGCAGACCATGGACAGTCTATGTCTTTGTTTCTTAGCTCATGTAATGCCAACTGAACTGCAGTTTTGACCAATGACAAATCAATATTTTCTTTACAAAGTGTTAACATAATTCCTATCCTTAGTGATAAGAAGGAACAGAGCCCTTCTGAGGTATTCTTCTCAAAGAGAGTGATTTGCCATTGGAATGGGCTGCCCAGGGAGGTGGGGGAGTCACCATCCCTAGAGATGTTCAAGAAAAGCCTGGATGAGGCACTTAGTGCCATGGTCTAGTTGACTGGCTAGGGCTGGGTGCTAGGTTGGACTGAATGATCTTGGAGGTGTCTCCCAACCTGGTTGATTCTATGATTCTACGTGCAGCTGGGATGAAGTAACACCAGGTGAAAGTACAGAATAGGGAAGCAGTGGATAGAGAGCAGCCCTGTAGAAGGAGATTTGGGAATGCTCTTTGGCAAAAGACATGAGGAACCTAAAACTCAAAAGAGAAGCTACCCAGATAGTTGGTCAAAAATCATGTATCATACTGGCCCATAGAAAAGAACTGAATATTCAGCAAACAAAGTTTAACAAAGCAAAGTCAGTTACAATTATCTGATGTCTTCTCCATCATCAAGATGTTACCAACCTATCTTTATCACAAGGCAAAACAAAACAAAACACATACACACACAAACCCAAAGAAACAAAAAAAAGCTGCAATATACAATTTCAGTCTAGTTAAAAAAGAACTTTAAATAATAAATGACTATATTCACACTACAATATCAACATCCGTCTGCCATTTATCCTCTGTGAATGGATCCTCTATGAAAACATCTTGGCAACTTTTCTGAACAAAGAATCTATTATGCAGCGACAAGTACTGCTACATTTAAATTGCATCAGTGTTCTGACCAGACTGCCTCCTTTTGAATATCAGGAGCCTTTACCAGAATATTGACCAATGTCAGTAACCACATGGTTACCTACATCATAATGGGCCACATGTTCTCCTGACATCATTCTAAGTGGTCAAAGTCTTAAGTTTTCCACCTAGACTGCATGAGAGTTTGTTTTATGTAGCTAAGGGCTTCCAGCAAGGCAATACATGTGAAAACAAACAAACAAACAAACAAGCTATGAAAAGATTGACAATTCTTACTATATTTGTGAAAAGCTCTACAAGATGCTACAATTCAGTTAGCCATACCAACAAGTTCTGATTACTATTGAATCCAAGTTTTGTGGGAAAAAAAGGCAACCAATCAGCCAAAGAGGACAAGGAAATGGAATTTATTTCATCATGTCAGGACAGTGCTTACTACAGATATAGCAATTTGATAGTAGGCACTTCAAAGTCCTACCAATGTTCAGGTCAGTGCAGAAAGAGTCAAAATGGTATCTATTTCTCTCTGACAGTTTGGATGCCATTTAAAAATGCCATAATTCCTCTATTGTACTAGACCATGCCACCCATAGGCCCAAATATTCCTAGGATATTGTGTCAAATCTTTTAAATACACAGTCAAATCTGTTAAAATATTTATTTTCAGAGACTAAATTCCATCTCAAGATTTTCCCATAGGCATTAAGAATGAGAAAAGACCCAGTGGACTGCATATTTCCTCTGCCTACTAATCTCTGCTAAAACAAATTATTCACAAAAAGGCAGATTCTGCTTCAGGTTGTATCATTGCAAAAGAAAACTCAGAGTTCCAAAGTCAGAATGATATTCAATAGGAGCAGAATGCAGCCCTCTGCATTTGTCCAACCCAGTTTTAAATGACTGAAGCGATGTTTTTATTGCTTCCCTAAGGAAATACAGTTTAGCAGACGTGCCTATTAAGAATACATTTTTTCCTGGTACTTCCTTCATTTTCATTTGCTTAGTTTCACACTGGTTCCCCACCTACATCCTGCTGGACAACACCATAAGCATTCATATGTATAAATAGATGGTGACCAGCTGTGCTACCACTGATATTTAGATAGCAATCATGAATCTTGAAATGGCCCTGTGATAATACTTAATATATCGGATCCACACCAGCTTTTCTTAAATATATCACAACTCACCTTTCTCTTTTTCCCTGGCACACTTCATTATGCCACCGCATCATTATGCATGCACGCATTTGTTTATGTGCATTGTTCATTTCTTGACTCCTCATGGACATTTCACTTCATTTCCCCCAGGCTACTCCACCATTTACATGTTGACGATGGAACTCTCAAACAGCCTTCGTGATTTCTTTTTTTTCCTTTCTTTTTTCCCCTCAAATGTGGCTGTCTGTCACAGGCTTTATTTAAATAGCAATACATCTATGGAAATCATGCATAGTTTATTTAAAAGGCCCCAAAGCTCCCTCATGGCAATTATTTAACCTTGGCAGTTCAGCCAGCTAGTAACTCTGTTGCTTTTTTTCTTAATAATGCAATAATGTGCAGCAGCACCTGCATTGTGCCTTTCGAAGTGAGTACCTTGGAGCACTTCACACACATGAAGCACAACTATTAAAATGAGTGCTGTAGACTCAGGATAGTTGAAAGGTGAGCTGGGGAGAGACAGGATGTTATCAGGAGGCTGAAATTGAATGACGAACCATGGAGAAACACTGCAAGTGGATCCTAACTCTTATCCATGAGTGCTGTGCTGCTCCACTAGCAGGTTTTGCAGTCTAGACTGCTCTGCAGACTGTGTTTTGTGCTTCATTTTAATGGATTATTCTTAATCATCTCTAGGTTGTCAGGTTTGGGTTTAAAATATAAATAAATGCGTGAGCTGACATAAAAATGAAGTTTATTTCTTAGGTTCTTTTTTGCGTAGTGAAACATGGTAGAAAACCAAGTGACAGCAAGTCTGCCTGTTCTAACAAATTTTCTTTGAAGGACCAGGACGATCCTGTCTGTTTCCTGAGTTTTGAGACAGCCCTCCAAACTGGATCTGAAGTAGAGAAGGTACTCTAATTGCACCCTCCGTGGAACAAGACATGAACACGCCCAATTTCTTTTTACCAAGACAAAGCAAAAATGGGAGTGAGGGAATGGCTTAGAAAATAATTAACTCTATAAGAAACTAGGGCATGTAGCTTTTGCTCGTATGCTGTGGTTACACAGTGATAGATGCTTTGATGTGCTCTTTTAAGACTTCTGCTTAAGCTATACTGTTGTGGTAGGTCTCATAGGCCCAAAATAGGCTTCTACATGTCCTGCCTTGCTTAGGCATAATTTTCTGCTCCACCAGAGAGGCAAGCACAGGAAATGGACACAATACCTGGAGCCACTGTGTGTGGCCTGCCCAGGGTCCTGTGGTGTGAGGTACAGACACTTAGCTTGTGCCTGCCTAGTGCAAGGCCTGTGCTTTTCCCAAATTAGGGAAAAGTGAGCCTGTGGCTTTGCTTAATATGGTAAGGTTTGGCTACCTGCCATCCTGATTGGCTATTCTTGTGTCCAAAGGGCAATTAATCTCGGCCCACATTGATAAAAGGAGATAAGCAGGTGAACAATGTGCTTTTGCTTCCCCACTTTGCTTCCCTGCTCTTTGCCATGATCTCTCTGCTGTGCCCAGCCCTGCTGCTATTGCACACTGCCTTACTGCTTGCCTGATAAACTCCACTGCCATGAGTTACCAGGAGTAAACCTTGGATGTCTGCGTGTGATCGGCCTGTGTGGCCAGCGTGACATCATGTTGAGACTGCACAACATCTGCCTTCTGCACCTGAATGTCCTGCTTAGAATCCCTGGACATACATACAGATCACCCAGAAGAAGCCAGGAGAACAAGGTCAGAGATTATCTGCATCCTTTCCTCAGAAGCCAGGAAGATTCAAACCTCAACTTCCAACAAGACAGAGTCCCCTGAAAGCATCTGGGCACTGTTTGAACTGTGGCTAGCCCCAATGAGGGTAACACTAATAATCTGTGAGTAAATACTTAAATGCCTCTTTGTAATTCTCTATTGCTTTCTGCCATAGAGCTGAAAGAGCTTGGGCCCATCTACTGGACAAACGGTGTATTGGCTGCAAGCAGCATTTGACCACAGGAACAGTCTCTTCCAGTTCAATTAATGTTTATATGTTTTGCTGGTTATACTATATTAAGAGATCTTGATATTATCCATAGAATGTTTCCATAACCTTGTAAGAACCAAAACATTATTAAAATTAGTGGTCAGGGGTAGCGAGAGTTCTGAATAACAAAATTAATAAACAATATTCATTTTGAAAAATATCATTTGCATCAATTAATTTCCCCTCCCCAACACATACTAATATATGTTGAACTCACCTTTGTCCAGGTTTTACTGATGGTATTCCATTTTTTAATTTTCTTTTTACTACCAAACAGTTTTTTTGGCTTAGCATAGTGTTGACATAGACTTCTATAACTATCTACATTCTTTGTATAAGGCTGGCTTTAAAGAAATGTTGTGGAACATTTTGTGATCAGTCAACAGGATTTTGCCTTTATAAATGGAAGTGATGATTATTCACATATCTCTCCTCAACAATCATTAGGGAAAGTAGGTAGACATCTATGTGAAACTGTCCTTTGACTGCTGGTGATCACCATTCAGCTGTTAAAGTGAGATGAAGCATGTAGTGGAGAGATTTGTGAAAAGAGATGCTCTTCTGCATGTTTATGATTTGCCCTCATTTTCTTAGAAGAAACTTTGAAAGAAATCTGATAGCACAGAGGGAGCTGTGACATTCTCTGATAGATCTCTTGGTTAGACCAGGGGAGGACAAACACAGCTACATGCTGTAGGATAAATGCAGCCATGTGGAATTTTCACATTAGATGAAATTACTCTATCTTAACACTGAGCTCCAGTGCTTGTTAAGGCAATAATTTGTACTACGTATTTGCCTAGACAGAGAATCAGAAAATATTTAATGTCATGGCAACAAATATCCATGTGTCATTCTGAAATGAGAGATGTGGTTTCTCTAAGGCTGTTTACAGTATCACAGGATCACAGAATGTTAGTGGTCTGAAAGAGCCCTAAAAGATCACGCAGTCCAACCACCCTGCCAGAGCAGGATCAGCTATACCAGATCACACAGTGTTTTAGTCTCAATAACTGCTTTGCATCTGTGAGAGTCTAAATCCTCTCTCTGATTCATCAACAAAGGAAAATATTGCCTGTCTCTCCCTAATCAACAAAGACAGAGATTGCCTTTGGTAACCTCCAGGTCTCAGACTATTTGCTTGGCCTAAAGCTCAGGGATGCAAATCAACAGACAACGCCTTCAAAACTCCTGCACTTCAGCCTGGCTGGAATGCCCAGGATGCCTACATCTTATCTCAGCTACCCCCAAGGGAAAAGACTTATGTGTATTCAGGGTATGGACAGGTGCAGCCAGGGAGGGGGCAGAGGCCCTCTCCCCAGTGACGCCGGACCCCTGCCAATGCATGAGAATGCACAGGAAGATGCCCTGGGGAGCTGCAGCTGGACACTGAGCAGAGAACTGTATAAAAAGGCAGGGGAAATGCCTGCCAGAGTGTGGTATTTCCCAGCAGACCACCAGTGGCACTTCTACCAGACCACCAGTGCACTTCCACTGGACCATCAGTGGGCACGTCCATTGGACCACCAGTGCCATTCCCACTGGACCACCAGTGTCACCTCTACCGGACCACTGAGGGCAGACTGCCACCAGACCACCAGAGCTGCACACCACCCGAAGAAACTCTGACAAACTCCACAGAAGATCATCCCTGGGCCACGCACCTGTCTCTCTCTCTCTACCCTCCATCTGTGACTGAGGGTAATAGGATCACAGCTTTTTTCCTTCCCTGCTCCTTTTTCTCTTCTCCATCGTTCTCTTTATCTTTCTCTCTCCCCTTTCTCCCCTCTCTCCCTCTGTTTTGTCCAACCTTATCCTTTAATAAATAGTTTCATGGTGATATCTGGTCTCGTTTGCACCTTAATTTCACAACACAGAGTCCATAAGAACTGGTCTTGCTTCTCTGGGCAGAGATACTGTTAATCTCTGCTTCTCTGGATCTTGACACCAGGACAGGATAGAAGGGGAGAAGAAGCTTTCCAGACCTCCTAACCACAGGCCTTCCTGGCCACAAGAGCACATTGTGAAAATATCCCAATAAGTGGAGTTAGATAATGATTAGACTCAGTGATCCTAAAGGTCTTTTCTGACCAAAACAAATCTATGATTGTATTACAAACATTCTACACTACTGTTACAGGTGGAAATATCCTTTTAAAAGGAATAAATTCATGCCAGCAAAATGAATGGGAGCATCTGATGTTGAGAGCCATGTGACCTATAGCTGGCCTGATTTAGCAGTTAAACAGGAAGCTCCGTTTATTTTGAGTAATCTGAATCCATTTAATAATCAGACTCTCTCAGACAGAGCAAGTTGTGAAAAAGATCAAAAAGAACAGGTCTGAGTATTTTTTTTTTTCATTAAGGAGAGGTGATGCCAGAACCTAAAGTCAGTGGCACTTTGAAATCAACAACCATTAATTCTGAAACAATCTGGAAGCAAGCGATAACCTGGCAGAATAGCCAAGATGCCACATTTCGTATGAGAGAGTACCCCAATGGCACATCAGTAACTTTTAAATTTATTTCTCTAAAAGATTCATCAGATAAAAACTATAACAAAAGAACAGGATAGTGAAAAAAAAATAACAAAGTCTTGGTGGATAATCTGAAGTGAAGAGGTTGGAGAACAAATTAATCTGACCTTTCTGATAATACATGAGTAAAGATTAAAACATAATATATATAAAATGCATGAAATAAAAGTATCTTCTTTATTTGCAACACTGGAGGGTTTTTTTTTGTGGCAAAAGCTTGGGTTTCAGTCCAGAAGTATGTAATAGTGATTTAAGGGGTTGTATCAATGCCTATTCTATGAAATTAGATGATCTCAACTATGGTACACATCCGGGTCAGGATTGGTCTCTTCTCCCAGGCAACCAGCAACAGAACAAGGGGACACAGTCTCAAGTTGTGCCAGGAGAAGTATAGGCTGGATGTTAGGAGGAAGTTCTTCACAGAGAGAGTGATTTGCATTGGAATGGGCTGCTCAGGGAGGTGGTGGAGACACTGTCCCTGGAGGTGCTCAAGAAAAGCCTGGATGAGTCACTTAATGCCATGGTCTATTTGACTGGATAGGGCTGGGTTATAGATTGGACTGGATGATCTTCGAGGTCTCTTCCAACTTGGTTAATTCTATGATTCTATGTGTGAAGTTTGTGGTTACCTCAAGAGGAATTAGACACTCAAATGCAGGCCTTACAGGAAAGTAGGAACATGCAATTTTGTTCAGTATCTTCATCAATGACCTGAGTAAGGGGACTGAGTGTAGCCTCAGCAAGTTCACTGATGATACAAAACAGCAGGCCGTGGTTGACACACTGGAAGGTTGTGCTGCCATCCAGTCAGATCTGGACAGGCTGAGAGTTGGGCTAAGGCAAACCTCACAAGGTTCAATAAAGACAAGTACAGAGTCTTGCACCTGGGGAGGAATAACTACATACTAGAGGTCATCCTGCTGGAAAGTAGCTCCATGGAGAAAGACCCCAAGGTCTTAGTGGACAGAAAGCTGTGCATTTCTAGCCTGGAGAAGAGGAGGCTCAGGGGTGATCTTATTACTGTCTACAACTACCTGAAGGGACATTTTAGCCAGGTGGGGGGTGGCCTCTTCTCCCAGGTAACCAGCAATAGAACAAGGGGACACAGTCTCAAGTTGTGCCGGAGTGATTGGCATTGGAATGCGCTGCCCAGGGAGGTGGTGGAGTCACCTGGATGAGGCACTTAGTGCCATGGTCTAGTTGACTGGATAGGGCTGGGTGCTAGATTGGACTGGATGATCTTGGAGGTCTCTTCCAACCTGGTTGATTCTATGATTCTGTGATTCTATGATTGGACAGCAATGTGCCTTTGTGGCCAAGAGAGCCAACAGCATCCTGAGGTACTCTTAGAAAAGTGTGTCTATCAGGCCTAGGAAGATTCTCCTCCCCTTTTACTCTGCTCTGATGAGACGACACCTGTGGTGAATCACACTGTTTTCAGCTTTGTGCTTCCCAATTCAAGAGACAGGGATCTACTGAAGAGAGTCCTACAGAGAGCTACAAGGATGACTGTGGGACTTGAGCATGCCTCCTGTGAAGAAAGACTGAGAGTCTTGGGGCTGTTTAGTCTTGTGAAGGCTGAAAGGGAATTTTATCAATGTTTATGAACACCTGAGAGATGTCAAGATGAAGGTGTCAGTCTTTTTTCGATGTTGCCAGGTGATAGGAGAAAAAAAAAAATCATAAAGAAAGAAGGTTCCACCTTATGGGGATGGGGACAAAACCATGGAATGGACTGCCCAGAGAGGTTGTGAAGTCTCCTCTGAAGACTTTCAAAACCAACCTGGATGCCTTGCTCTAGGTGATCCTGCTTTGGGAGAGGAGTTGGACTCAACAACTTCTGGAAGTCCATGCCAACTCCTATACTGTGCTCTTGTGATCTCATGGTAACCAAACAGTCACTCTATTAGAAACCTTCTGCTCAAAGTAAAACTTGTTCAGTTGAAATATATTCACTGTGGAGAGGCTAGTTTTTTTCAGTAGAAAGTACCATTTCCTGAGAAACAGAACATTCTTCATAGAGAAATACACCTGCTTAAAAACACAGAAGCCCTTTGAAAAGTTGTCACTGTTAAGCTACAAATGCAGCCTCTGCTGCTACCTAAGCTTGACATCAGGGTGTAGTAATCATTATTTCTACTTCTTTTTTTTTTATTTCATCTACCACTTGAGGTAAGTCACTGACCCTGTCCAGCCCTCCTTTGTAAAATCTTTGTAAGATTCAATATTTCTAATGGATGTAATGAGAATTATCTAGTTCTAGGAAAATGCCCTGAGATCCTAAAATGAAAGATTCTATCTAAATGAGATTATGTATAAAGCCTTATGTTATAAGAAATGTTCCACACTGATGCTCTTACTCATCCAGGATTTTACATTATGTAGTCTCAAAGGAGAGGGATCAGTCTGAGAGGTGCAGTTATAAAGCCTCACAGAAAGAAAAATACTTTTTCCAGTCACTGTCTCTCAGCAATATGCACCAACAATTCTAATTTTTCTCTTGCATCAGACACAACACCGAATACACTCTGTAAATGAAACAAAACAACTCTGTAAAATCTCCCACTACAAAGCCTGCAAGTGGAGTTCAGTTGAAGGTTTTAGCTCTAAACCAACATTTATCATTCATAAAGACCCTGTGGGCTTTCTTCAAGGTCTGTCAAACCTACTCTCTCATGTGTATACAAAATACGACTGTCTTAATGTCAGAGGCACTATAAGCGGTGTATCTGATATTTTACTGAGACTTTGACAGATACTAACCTAGAAAAGAAATGTTCATTTCTTGTAAAGTTGAAATATTGGTAGATAAATCTCTAGCATGCCTAACAGTGCTGTGTCTGCTAATGAAGACTGTGTGGAATGTGACAAAAGGGGGGTTGTTTAAAAGCAAAACAAAACAATTATTTTGATACATGGATTGGTTTTCCAGACCCAAAAATCTTAACTCTAAGATCCTGAAGTAAGAGTTTGCATTGCTCTGAAAACCTAGGAGAGAGCATCATTATCTACAACTTCTTTGCTGGTATTTCATAGAATCACAGAAACCAGGCTGGAAGAAACTTCCAAGATCATCCAGTCCAACCTAGCACTCAGCCCTATCCAGTCAACTAGACCATGGCACTAAGTGCCTCATCCAGGCTTTTCTTGAACACCTCCAGAAATGGTGACTCCACCACCTCCCTGGGCAGCCCATTCCCATGGCAAATCACTTTCTCTGTGAAGAACTTCCTCCTAACATCCAGCCTAGATTTCTCTGGCACAATTTAAGACTGTGTCCCCTTGTCCCTCTGCAGGGCTCTCCTACCTTCCAACAGATCAACACCTGCTCCTAGCTTGGTGTCATCTGCAAACTTACTGATGCTGGACTCAATCCCCTCATCCAGATCATCAATAAAGATATTGAACTGGACTAGACCCAGCAATGATCCTTGGGGAACACCACTAGTGACAGCTGCCAATTGGATGTGGCACCATTCACCACCACTCTCTGGGCTCGGCCATCCAGCCAGTTCTTGACCCATATCAGAGTGAATCTGTCCAAGCCACAAGCTGATAGTTTTGCCAGGATCTTATTGTGGCAGACAGTGTCAAAGGTTTTGCTGAAGTCCAGGTAGACTACATCCACAGCCTGCCCCATATTCACCAGGCAGGTAACCTGATCATAAAAGGAGATCTGGTTGGTTAGGCAGGATCTGCCCCTCCTAAACCCACACTGGCTGGGCCTGATCCCTTGGCCATCCTGTAGGTGATGTGTGATGGCACTCAAGATGACCTCTTCCATGACCTCTCTGGCACTGAGGTCATCTGACAGGTCTGTAATTTCCCAGTTCCTCCTTTTATGTCCTGCAGAGGGACCTTGAAATGCTGGATGCATGAGCAGAGGCCAATGGGATGTGATTTAACAAGGCCAGATGCAGGGTTCTCCACTTTGGCCACAACAACCCCAAGCAGTGCTATAGGCTGGGGATAGAGTGGCTGGAGAGCAGCCAGGAAGAAAAGGACCTAGAGGTACTGATAGATAGTAAGCTGAACATGATCCAGCAGCGTGCCCAGGTGGCCAAGAGAGCCAATGGCATCCTGGCCTGTATCAGGAACAGTGTGGCCAGTAGGACAAGGGAGATTATTCTTCCCCTGTGCTCAGCACTGGTCAGGCCACACCTTGAGTATTGTGTCCAGTTCTGGGCCCCTCAATTCAAGAGAGATGTTGTGGTGCTGGAAGGTGTCCAGAGAAGGGTGACAAAGCTGGTGAGGGGCCTGGAACACAAAGCCTATGAGGAGAGTCTGAGGGAGCTGGGGGTGTGCAGCCTGGAGAAGAGGAGGCTCAGGGCTGACTTCATTGCTGTCTACAACTACCTGAAAGGAAGTTGTAGCCAGGTGAGGGTTGGTCTCTTCTACAAGGCAACCAGCAACAGAACAAGGGGACACAGCCTCAAGTTGTGCCAGGAGAAGTATAGGCTGGATGTTACGAGGAAGTTCTTCACAGAGAGAGTGATTGGCATTGGAATGGGTTGCCAGGGAGGTGGTGGAGTTGCTGTCCCTGGAGGTGTTCAAGAAAAACCTGGCTGAGGCACTTAGTGCCATGGTCTAGTTGACTGGCTAGGGCTGGGTGCTAGGTTGGACTGGATGATCTTGGAGGTCTCTTCCAACCTGGGTAATTCTATGATTCTATGATTCTTGTAGATAGGCATCACATTGGCAGCTTCCAGTCTTCGGAGACCTCTCCAATGAGCCAGTATTGTTGATAAACGATGAAGATCAGCTTGGCCAGCTCATCTGCCAGCTCACTTAGCACCCTATGATGGGTCTGATCTGGTTGTATGGATGTATGAAGCTCCTAGTGGCTCATCAGGTCCCTTACTTTTTCCTCCTGGATTACAGGGGGACTATACTGGTCCCTGACTCCATCTGTCAGCTCAGGAGTCCAGTTGTCCTGGAGACAACCTGTCCCATGATTGAAGATTGAGACAAAAAGATGTTTAGTACCTCTGCCTTTTCCTCATCCTTTGTTACTCTATTTCCTTCTCCATCTAATAAGGACTGGAAGCTGTCCTTGCCTCTTCTCCTGCCATTAATATATTTATAGAAATTTTTTTTTCTCCCTAACAGCAGTGACAGCCTAAGTTCTAAATGGGCTTCCTTCTCTGTATTTTTTTTCCTACAAGACCTAGCAACATCCTTTAACAATTCTTGGGACACCTCCCCTTTTTTCCAAAGGTGATACACTCTCTTTTTTATTCTTAATTCTTTCAGAAGCTCCTTGCCCATCCAGTCTGGCTGCCTCCCTCTTCAGTTCATCTTTTGGCACAATGGCACAGCTGCTCCTGTGCCTTCAGGAGTTCTTTCTAGAAGTAGGTTCAACCTTCCTGGACACTTTGTTTTTAAGGGCTGTTTCCCAAGGAACTTCTGAGTTAATTCCTTAAAGAAGCCAAAGTCTGCCTGTCAGAAGTTCAGTGTGGAGATTTTGTTGATTCCCCTCCTGGTTTCACCATATATTAAAAACTCTCTAATTTCATGGTCACCGGACCCCAGGCAGCCTCTGACCACCACAGGTCAAGCAGGGCTGCAGCCCTGGTAGGCTCATGTAACAGCTGAGATAGGAAGTTGTCTTCCAGACTCTCTAGGCACCTTCTACACTGCTTCTTCTCTGCACTATTAAAGTCAAGGGTTTCCCTGCCCCTTCTGACAAGCACCTGTGTCCATTCTCCCTTGTTTCTTGGATCACCTCCCTTTGCTAAGGGGGTCTGCAGAGCCTGGTGCCATAAATCCAATTCCCTTTCACACACCTTTATAGCCCTTAGCCTTTCAACTTCATCCTTCAGTTCAGCCACTAGGCTAAGCAGACCATTGATCTGCTCACACCTAATGCAGGCATTGTCTCTGCCACCCTCAACTTAGAGTGCCAGGCTCCAAAACTACAGTCGCCTGGATGCCTGCATGCCTATGGGTGGGCTCTGTTTGGTTGCCCACAATTTTACAAGTAACCTTTGACAGAGTTTTCGCTGTGTCTCACTTCCTTTGAGGAACTGATGTGAGTTGGTTGGGTGTGGGTTTTTTGAGGTTTTGTTTGTTTGTTTGTTTGCTTTCTCTCTTCTTTCTCCAGCGTGCTGCTGGCTGAGTTCAGCAGAATCATAGAATCACAGAATCAACCAGGCTGGAGGAGACCTCCAAAATCATCCAGTCCAATCTAGCAACCAGCCCTATCCAGTCAACTAGACCATGGCACTAAGTGTCTCATCCAAGCTTTTCTTGAACACCTCCAGGAATGGTGACTCCACCACCTCCCTGGGCAGCCCATTCCAATGCCAATCACTCTCTCTGTCAAGAACTTCCTCCTAACATCCAGTCTGTACCTCCCACAGCACAACTTGAGATTGTGTTCCCTTGTTTTATTGCTGGCTGTCTGGGAGAAGAGACCAACCCTCACCTGGCCACAGCCTCCCTTTAGGTAGTCTCTTCCCAAATCAGGGTTTCGTGCTTCTGCCGCTCCTTGTTTAAATCACCTGAGCGCCCAGCACCACCCCCACTGCATCCCCCTAGCGCATAGGCCACACACCCTGCCTTGCTTGCCAATTTCCTGCCCCCTTATGGGTTTCTCAGACTGGGAGAGCCCCAAAGTAGAGAACAAAACCAAAAACATTCAAAAAGGCTTCAAAATAGCTTCAAAAATGCATGTTCCTGCAGAACTGGAACTGCTCTCTTCCTGAATTCTCTTCTTCTAAATTAAAATATCAGAAGTCAAATAGAAGCATACCAAGAGCAGAAGCACCTGAGCAAATCTCTCATTTGACTTGAAATGGTCCTCTGGAGGAAGGGACCCTTGGCATAAGAAAAGATGGAAGAGAGAGGGAGTTGAAATGTCACAGGGCTGATAAAAGATTACAAACCAGGAGATTTAGAAGACAAAAACAAAAACAAACAAACAAAAAAAAAAAGAAGCAATTTTAGACATTTCAAAGAGATGGCATTTATCTAGGTATAAAACATAAAAGGAAAAATGGTTGGTGGACTGTGGGTGTGACTCAATCAAAAGGGCTTTTTATCTTTTGTCTTTTTTTTTTTTGTTTGTTTCAGTTAATTCCTTGTTACTAAAATATACATGGGTAGAGATTCTAATCTAATATCACCATTTCTGCCTGTCAGAAATGGTGATATGGTGGCTTATTTAAATCTCTGTGATCTATCATTGCACCTTGAGTAAGTTTGTTATGTAAGCTCTAGTCAGACACCAGATAAACCTTCCAAAAAAGCAAACTTCTGAGTCTGTTTCTAACATCCAAATGTAGCATATGAAGGAAGGGTAAACTAAGAATACTGCTCTTTGAGGTATATGGATCTGAGCAACTCAAAAAATGAGTATCTGTGGGCTACACTGTAATGGCAAGCAAAAATTTTGCTAAGATGTCCCCATAGCAATCTTCCACTTTGTGACAGAATTCCTAGCTCTGCATCTTTGTGCTTTTATATTTCATGTCATTTCTTCATTTGCTCTTAGTGCTCCAGTTTGAAAGACTACCTAGTTTGTCCTACACTTTTCTCTGCCAGTGAAACTCTGAGTTTTATGTCATCACCAAATTTCTATACTGAACACTTAGCTTGTGTGACAAGGCTGTTTGTAAAAACAGTGGATAATACTGGGCCCAAGACTGGATCTCAGTGAACAGTGTTTGTAATTTCCTCTCCTAAGGATGCTGACTTCTTTGCAAAACTGCTGGTTCCCTTTTGCCTTTGACCAGGTCTTTATCCAGTTAGAGATCATCTAAATATTTTCTGGTTTGTTTGGTTTCCCACACAACATGACAGAAGTATTGACTGATAACGTGTTAAAGGATCGGTTACTTTACCAAAGATCCAAAAGCAGTTTTATACAGTCTATGGTAAAATCATGCTGACTGAAATCCAAGGGCCCTTATGTTACTTTTCTGTAACTAATCTGCCTTTAAAATTTGTAATTTCTGGAACAGAGTTTGTCCTTGATACCCTATAGTAGTAAGGTTAGGTGTGTGAGCCTGCCTGGATCAACCCACATCCATGTTCTGTGTGATGTTTCACTAAAGGATTCCCAAAATGAGGGCTTACATGAAACGTGCAGCCCAGAAGCCACTATGATTGTTGAGCTTGGCTGGGGTCCCCGGTCAAGTATCGCCTGCCATAGCTTTTTCACACATACAGTCCAATTAATAGCCAGTGCAAACCTGTTCAGTCCTCTTTCATCAATACAATGCAGTTCTTATTGTCATTAAAATGAGAGCTTTTCTATATAGTGCTGATGTAACTTCACTGTCTTACTTCAAATAGGAAAACGGTGCCAAAACATCACTTTTTATGTAGGGAAAATGTTAATTCTCTCATAAGATAGTGGAGGAGTGAAGAGGAGCATCAACCAATATCAGTTGCCTATAAAAAATAACCAGAGCAGAGGTGGACTTTCATCTACTTTGTGCACTTGGGTGGGCTTACACGCAGAACTATGATAAAAGTCAGTGGTAAAACGACCCAAGCTCCTAATAATCATTCATATTCAAAAATAAAATTCATTTTGGTGTATTTGCAACACTTTCAACTGAATTTTGAATTGTATGATCAGTTGTACCTGATTATAACTGATTTATAAATCAACAAGATTCATGAGTTGCTTAAAATACAATATTGTTTTTATTTCCAGTTTAGATTATTTGTGCAAACAGACAACACAAAAATGTGAATCCCATATTCCAAATAGCAGACAGGAAACTAAAGCTGATTTACTACGTTGTTATAGGCATATTTATTGGATATTGGTGCATGCAGGTGTTTACAGCACTCTTTGTTGGCAGAGACCTGCTCATTTAAAGTGGACCTGGACAGGCTGGAGAGAGGGGCACAAGCCAACCTCATGAGGTTCAACAAGACCAAGGGTAGTGTCCTGCAGCTGGGTAGGGGCAATCCCAAGCACAAATCCAGGCTGGTCAATGACTGGCTGGAGAGCAGCCCTGAGGAGAGGGACTTGGGGGTGCTGCTGGACGAACTCAACATGACCCAGCAGTGCACATTAGAAGCCCAGAGGGCTAACCAGATCCTGGACTGCATCAGGAGAAGTGTGGCCAGCAGGTTGAGGAAGGTGATTCTCTCCCTCTACTCTGCTCTAGTGAGACACCCCCTGGAGTACTGCATCCAGTTCTGGAGCCCTCATTACAAGAAGGATGTGGATGTGCTGGAATGTGTCCAGAGAAGGGCCACAAGGATGATCAGAGGGCTGGAGCACCTCTCCTGTCAGGACAGACTGAAAGACTTGGGGCTGTTCAATCTGGAGAAGAGGAGGCTCCAAGGTGACCTTATTCTGGCCAGAAAAGCTGGGAAAGGACTTTTCAGGATATCAGAGAGTGACAGGACTAGGGGGAATGGAGCAAAGCTGGAGATGGGTAGGTTCACGCTGGATGCGAGGAGGAAGTTGTTGAGCATGAGAGTGGTGAGAGCCTGGAATGGGTTGCCCAGGGAGGTGGTTGAGGCCCCATGGCTGAAGGTGTTTAAGGCCAGGCTGGATGAGGCTGTGGCCAACCTGATCTAGGATAGGGTGTCCCTGGGCATGGTGAGGGGGTTGGAATTAGGTCATCCTTGTGATCTCTTCCAACCTTAACTGATTCTATGACAGTTTATGTACAGAGAAATTGGACAATTAGCTGTGAAAAGGAAATAATGATGAAAAAAGTGTTGTCTATATTACCCGTTGTTTTTTCTTAGAGATATAAAAAGCTGAAACATAAACAAAAATTCTCAGTCTGTGCCTGGCTGCGTCTTGCTCTGGGCTGTGGCTTGCTGGCTCCCTTGCTCATTCTCTCTGCCTGAATCTGTGTAACCCAATCTCATAATTTCTCTCTAACTCCTCATCATAGAATCAACCAGGTTGGAAAAGACCTCCAAGATCACCCTGCCCTATCCAGTCATCTAGACCATGGCACTAAATGCTTCATCCAGCCTTTTCTTGATCTGATATCTCACCTGATCTCTGCAATTAATCACATGAGCTATACAAGGCTTACTTTCTTTATTTTGTCAGAGACAAGAGGGATGGGAAGAAGGAAGTGGGTTGGAAGCCCCCCCTGGGAAGTCTTGCTATTTAAGAGGGGTTTTGAATTTCTGTATTACTTCTAACTTGTATATAAATTGTAAATATTGTGTATATATGCTTGTAAATATGTGCTATGCTATAAAATATAGCTTCATCTTACTTTCATCTGTCTGAGCTAGTCTGATGATTCAGATGAGGGAGGGAACTCAGTGTTCAGTTTTGGGCCCCCCAGTTTAGAAGGGACATTGAGATGCTTGAGCGTGTCCAGAGAAGGGCGACGAGGCTGGTGAGAGGCCTCGAGCACAGCCCTACGAGGAGAGGCTGAGGGAGCTGGGGTTGTTTAGCCTGGAGAAGAGGAGGCTCAGGGGTGACCTTCTTGCTGTCTACAACTACCTGAGGGGTGGTTGTGGCCAGGAGGAGGTTGCTCTCTTCTCTCAGGTGGCCAGCACCAGAACGAGAGGACACAGCCTCAGGCTGCGCCAGGGGAGATTTAGGCTGGAGGTGAGGAGAAAGTTCTTCACTGAGAGAGTCATTGGCCACTGGGATGGGCTGCCTGGGGAGGTGGTGGAGTCGCCATCCCTCGAGCTATTCAAGGCAGGATTGGACGTGGCACTTGGTGCCATGGTCTAGCCTTGAGCTCTGTGGTAAAGGGTTGGACTTGATGATCTGTGAGGTCTCTTCCAACCCTGATGATACTATCATACTGTGGTACTACATAATCTCATCAAAATCACTGTAATGATAACACAAAGCTGAGCTCCATCATGATCTCCATCTACTGAATTTGAATAGTAAAATTTCATATTTGTGCAATAGACTGATTTTAAAGTATAAAGACATAGAATTCCTGAAGAAAAAAAAAAATCAAAGCTGGGAGGAGAAAAAGAGCTTCATTTTGTCCTTTCAGGGACTTGTCTTCCCTCTCATTTTATACCATGCACAACAACAACAACAGCAACAAACTCTCTTCTTCTCAAGTTTTTTAAAACAACTTTTAAATATCACAAGAATTAAGAAACCTGCAGTGAGTCACAGACATTTTCAAAGGTCTCCTAGCTCAGTCTTTCATCAAAAATAAATAGCAAATGAATTGACTCTTTAAAATACCATAAGCAAAGAAAATGAATGTGAACTTCAGTATTCGTGACCTAATTTACATTCCCTGCTCATTCTGGCAACTCTTGCAGATGGTGCAAGAGCAAATACACCTTTTGATTATAGGAAAAATGCTGTAAAAAAGGCAATTTAGGAAATGTGCTCTATTAAGCATAAGAAATTGGGTTCACTTGTATTACTATTTTGTAACACGATTAAACAAATTAGAGAAAATCATGTTCCTAATTGCATTTCAGGTCTCTAAAAATATAACCTATTAGCCTCAGTTCAGGAAACAGCTCTGTTCAAGAAATCGTGCTGGATCCTAAATATGGCCAGCAGTGTCATTGACTTCATTGCTTAACTTCAACCTCTTCAACAAATTCAAACCAGGTAGGTACCAGTGTGATGCTGCATAATTATTCAGGGTCAAACAGGCTTTCATATAATTCCTTCCTTCAGTGTCTGAGCTCTGCATCAGATGATGTTCATGGATTTAAGTGTGACAAAGATAAGAGGGTCTCCACCATTTCAAAAGGAGTTTCAGTGCTCACTGGATAATCCACAGCAAGAGTTACACACATACATAACTTCTTTTGCAATCAAAGTCTCACAATAATTAGTGTTAAGGGAGGGATAAACAGGGAGGGACTAAATAGCTTTTGAGGTTGTCCTGATGGCACATTGCACTGTGGTGAATCCCAGACCACCTCTCTGCAGCTGGGCAGCTGAATGGTCTATCTCACAGCACCAGTGATTAAGTCTGACAATGCAGATGTTTCTGCAGGAATACCTCATTTCCCACAGCTGTCATACGGTGGCCCTTTATTTCCCATTGTGAAAAAGCCTAGCATCTTCTTTTCAGGATGTTAATATTGTCAGCATGCAAACCTTGCTTTTTAAAACTCTTTCTCACTTTAGCTTTCATTTCAATTTTCACAGGCCTCAGGAACACTTGGTATAAGGTTTCAAGAATACAGGCTGGCTCCTCCGTTGTACGAGTTGAAGAGAACTGCCCTGAATACAAGTGCAAGTTTCCTCTATGAAGGCGTTAACTCTGTGTTGTCTACAACTACCTGAAAGGAGGCTGTAGTCAAGTGGGGATTGGTCTCTTCTGCCAGGCAATCATCTACAGAACAAGAGAACACAGTCTCCAGTTGTGCTGGGGGAGGTATAGGCTGGATGTTAGGAGAAAGGAAGTTCTTCACAGAGAGAGTGATTTGCCTTTGGAATGGGCTGCCCAGGGAGGTGGTGGAGTCGCCATCCCTGAAGGTGTTCAAGAAAAGACTGGATGGGGCACTTAGTGCCATGGTCTAGTTGGCTGGCTAGGGCTGGGTGACAGGTTGGACTGGATGATCTTGGAGGTTTCTTCCAGCCTGCCTGATTCTGTGATTCTATGAAATTATGGTTGGACTTTTAGTTTTTTATTTTATTACAAGCCTCCACCTAGTCAAAAGACCTGTTCAGCAGACACATGTAGTATTTAATTCGATTTTCCAGCCAGCACCTGGGCTTTTCTTCAAGATACAATAAGGCAATGTATAGGGTTAACACTCCTGGGGGAGTAACCCTGAACCTGACCCTAGGGGTCTTGGCCCCTCCCCAGGGGTGGGCCACACTCCAGGTGATGGTTAGCCACTGCCCCCACTTCCTGTGGTATAAAAGAGACAGGAGTTTCCTGCTTCTGGATCTTTTTCTCTCTCTCTCTCTTTCTTTTATACCACAGGAAGTGGGGGCAGTGGCTAACCATCACCTGGAGTGTGGCCCACCCCTGGGGAGGGGCCAAGACCCCTAGGGTCAGGTTCAGGGTTACTCCCCCAGGAGTGTTAACCCTATACAGGCATCAAAAATTGTAAACTGACTTTAAACCTCCATCAGATTTCCTTTTTCCACTTTCTTTTAAAATACCATTTTACTGTGTTTCATTTCAAAGTGCAGTATGCTGCTCATCACAACTTTGCAGCGAACTTTTGAAGCTGTCCTCCTCTGCAGGAGTTAAATGATAAGTATTACAAGCACTAAATGATTCATAACCAGCTACTATCAAGAAATAAAGTGACTTTCCAAAAGCATTCCTGTTTCCTAGTTCTTTTTGCATATATGAAGTACAACACTGCTTGAATCTCTTTTCAGCTTTCTTCTGTTATCAGAAAGTTGCAGCTGGGGGTTTAGTGTCTCTGAAAAATTTAGTGTCTTCAGTTTTTCCACCAATTTAGGTAATTTACTTAATTCAAATCATGCTGTTAATAGCATGCTTTTCTGTTGGTACCTCAAGAACAATGTTATTCATGTCTGTTTCTCCCTCTCAAACTATAATTTTACTATAAATTTTGCCTTCAGAATGGATTTTTTTTCCATATTACTCTTTATTTGTGATAAAGGACTCTGGAATGTTTCGTACTTCTGTAGTTATCTGGTATTTTTAACTCATTTTGGTGGGATGCATGAAACTGTTTCTTCTGAAGATGTTAACTGTTTCAGCTTGATAAGTCCTCAGGTAGGAAACAGGTTTCCATCATTTTAACCTGTTTTTCAAGAGAGTGCTACAATTGTCAGCAATTTTGATGCACTTTTTTTTTTTTTGCTTTGCTTAGTTGTTTCACAATGTTTATGTGGTGAGAGAAAGGAAATCAGATTTCCCATTTCAGAAGACAAAAATAATCCTGTTGAGGTTTAGAATATCACAAGAAGTTTCTGGAATTTCATTTTTGACATGGGATATCATTGTAATTCATTGGTAGGCAAGATTTCTGCACTTACATGTGAAGTCAGTATGTTAAAACATTTGCCATTCTGTCAGGGTGTGGTACTTATCAAGAATCCTGTGGACCAGATTTTTTTTTTTCCCATGGGTTTTGTTCTTTTTATTTAAAGGAACTGTTGTCACCTTAAAAGGGTGTACACCGAGTGTTATAGTCTCATTCACTACCTTGTGATTAAGGAGCAACACTTGGAACAAACATTTTATGTTCTGTGTGGTATTTGTAAAACATTTTCCCTGATGTTAGATACAAATAGTGTACTATTCTGATGCCATGTCTTCTATACAACAATTCTGGAACCCTTGTTACCATAACAACAGAAGGAAAAGATGGAGTAGGTTAATGTTGATTTTTTTCTTTTCTTTTTTTTCACTCTGCTTATTCTTTTATCTAAGGACAGCTTTCTTCACTCTGAAGATGCTTACATTAGAGTTCAGTTGGAGAAATGTAGCAATTATGCAGAGTTCAACACAAGGGGTAGGGGGACTGAGAGAACTGAATTAAGCATTTTAAACAACTGATTTCTCCCTTAGGAAATGTTTGGGCGTTTGCTTTGTTTTGATTTGGTTTTGCTTTCCACAAACAGGAGTTCAAGAAACCTCATGTCCTCTCTCTCCCTGACTTTTTATTTTTTCTCCTCATGCAGTTAAGTGTGCAATGTGAAATATCTTTAGAATAATGCAGATGCTAGATAGCAAACCCTCATTTTTAGTGAAAAACGTTCCATTATGTCATTGACATGGCGAGTAGGTCTTCCCTTCCTCTGAAGATGTGGGCTGAAAATAAAGAGATATGGCATGTGCCACCTCAGATCTGGCAGCCTAAGAAGACTAGCACCTAGAAAAGCAGTCACTGTGCTTGGCATTATGTACAGCAGGTGTGATGTACACTGAGAAATCTGTAAGAAACTATGTGGTTTATAACTGTACATTCAGAATAACTTCCAAGAGAACAGAACTATCTTCTAAGAGGACCATTTGCTAAGAGAAGTGTCATTCACCAGTTAAGTCTAATTAGGAATTCACTATAAGATGCAAATGGTTCAGAAAAGTTAAGACAAATTCTTGTTCTCTGCATAATGTTAAATGCCATCTTTAGGACTTAGAAGTTTCATGTGTCACTGCTCCTCCAGAAATCTTGTAAACAAATCTAAAATTGCAATGAGATATTTTAAATGCAAGATACATGGTGTAACAATAAAAAATATGAGTCTTGTTAGTAAGATGCAGCAAACATTTATACCAAGAATATTTATCCTTTATTTTTTTAAGAATTAATTTTATACAAAGAATTCTGAAAAGTAAAAATGCAGTGGAATTGTAGTACAAGTTATTCTCTCCACAAGGGTGAGAAAATAAAATTGCAGGAGCTACTTTATAAAAGACCAAAAGGACAAATTATAATTACATTGCCCACTGCCTGGTGTGCACCACTGCCGCTGAGTTACCAGGAGCAGACCCCACTTGTCTGCACGCAATCAGCCTGCTGACCAACATGAGACCATGCTGAGACTGCATGGCATCATAGTCCCTCTTCACCTGAGGTCGTGCCTAGGAATCCCTGGGCAGAGCGTCCAGAAGAAGCCAGGAGACAAGGGCAGAGATTGCATCCATTGCCAGGAGAACAAGGACAGAGACTGTCCTTTACCCAGAAGCCAGGAAGATTCTCCTTTCCCCTGAAGCTGGGATGATTCCAGCCTCAAAGTCCACAGGCAGACTCCCCTGAAGACACTGGTATAGGCTGTGACATAGCTCTGGAGGGTGATTGATAATTAGTAAGAACTTGTGAGTAAATGCTTTAATGCCTCTGTAATTTCTGTTGTTTTTTGACATAGAGCAGAAAGAGCTTGGGCCCACCTGCTGGGCAAGCAGCATATTGACCCCAAGTGGCATTAAGACATGGGGAAAGTACTCTCTCTGTTTATAGTTTGAATTGTTTGCTAGTTATTAATAAGTTATGGTTTGATATTATTCCTAGAATGTCTTTCATAACCATGTAAGATCCTAAATAATTTTAAAATTCAGTGGTTGGGGGTGGCAAGAGATCAGAATATTGAAGTTAATAAATATATGTTTTCATAGAATATCATCTTGCACCAAGTAATTTCTCCCCTCTGCCACAACTGGCATAGGCGGCAGAATACCCCTCTGTCTAGGGTTCTAATTTAAATTCCCAGAGACTCTAATAAATTTTATAGAACCAATAACAATTTGTAGAGTGCCCTCCCCTCTTCCCCCTCCTTTCCCAAAGAAAGGGATTAGATATATATATAGAGAGAGAGAGGTAAGCACACTCAAATAAATCAATCTCACTCAATTTGGAAGTTAAAAGGAAGAGTTTAACAATAACTTAGAAAGGTATCTGAGGTAGGGAAGTTTACAAAGGATAGGGAAGGGAAAATAGCAAAATACAAAATGTATAAATACAACCCGAGTTGTGTGACAGTGGTTTTGTCTGCCTCATATCTGCCACGTGGTATGGTGGTATGCAGGGAGAGATGTGCAGAGTGAGGTTCAGGGCTAGAGAGAGAGAGAGAGGAACAAGGAGTCTCCTTTATAGGACAGGAAGTGGGGAGTGGGCTAACCATCACCTGGTGGTGTTTAGACCCACGCCTGGGGAGGAGTCAAGGCCCCTAGGGTCAGGTTCAGGGTTACTCCCCCTGGAGTGTTAACCCTCTACACCCTCTGCAACAGGGAGCTTAATATTCTGTTGTCTCAAAACAATGTATGGCAGGTCCTGGCTGATGGCCATTTTTAACTCTCTGGACCTTATATTGTCTCAAGGTGTGCCATACCTGGTCTGAGTAGACAGGCTGATGGTTTTAATGGCCTTTAACAACTCTCAAGAAGAACTGCCTTAACTATGAAAATATGCAAGTTTTTCAGAGGTTATAATTCCCTCTTTTCTTATTTTGAAACCACTGCAACAGGGCCACAGAAAGGCCTGTGACAGACATTGCACTGAAGAGCCTTTCTGCACATCTCTCCTTATGATTTGGGCGTATTGCTCACACACACACCAAAAAGGTACAAATAGATCACAACTTCTGGGGTTCATGTGCTGCGGAAGACTTTGTTGAATGTGCACTCACCACAAAGAACTTTGGCTAACGCCTGTGGGACAGTGTAGAAACTAAGAGTGGTGACACAGAATAATAGAATCAACCAGATTGGAAGAGACCTCGAAGATCATCCAGTCCAACGTAGACACATCTCTAACCAACGAACTAGACCATGGCACTAAATGCCTTATCCGGTCTTTTCTTGAACATGTCCAGGGATGGTGACTCCACCACCTCCCTGGGCAGCCCATTCCAAGGGCAAGTCACTCTGTGAAGAACTTCCTCTTAACATCCACCCTATCTTTCTTTCTCCCCTACTCTCTCTCTCTCTTTTTTCTTTTCCTTTTTCTTCTCATTTCCCCTCTGTTCTAGTCCAACGAAGTGTCCTTAAGGCATAAGTGACTGAGTGCTTTCAAGGGGATATGGCCTTAAGTTGTGCCAGGAGAGGTATAGGCTGGATGTTAGGAGGAAGTTCTTCCCAGAGAAAGTGATTTGCCATTGGAATGGACTGCCCAGGGAGGTGGTGGAGTTGCCATCCCTGGAGGTGTTAAAGAAAAAAAGACTGGATGAGGCACTTAGTGCCATGGTCTAGTTGATTGGACAGGACTGGGTGACAGGTTGGACTGAATGATCTTGGAGCGCAGAAGGGAATGGGAAAGCAAGGAGACAACTCAATGTGAGCTAGCTGTCCAAGAAATCCAGCTCTTTATTGAGAGCATCAGACTTCAAGTTACAAGGCACATACTTTCAGTTAGGGTGAGAAATGTGAGTGTATGCAGCATACTATGTGGTACTTTTCCCTAGCATTTGGTGCATCTAAATACTTGAATATGCATAATCTTCCCTACTTGTGGTTACTGCATAAGCATTTTTAGTGCACCTAGATGTTAGAATTTGCATATTCCTCCTATTTCCCTCCTACTTTGCACAAAGTCCCACAGAAGCTGCTTATCAGAAGGCTCAAGGACAAATTCCTCTGAGCTTCTTCACACACACAGTGCTGTGGTTTACTGCAGTTCCAATACACTCAGACCTTTCACCCAAGGCTTGATTGCACACGCTTCTAGGGGCTCGTGACCCCATTTTTCAGCCAGTTCCCAACAATGGAGATCTCTTCCAGTCTGATCAATTCTATGATTCTATGAAATAAACCTAACTTATGAGTCATTTGTGTCTTGGAGGGGATTTCTCTATTCCTTCCCTGTTCAGGGGTGGTGAGAAATTAATTTGAGGCTGCTGTGGATCAGAGCTGAGTCTATATGCTCTAAGCTCCAAACTGGTAAACAGTGTGAATCGTCTGATCGGACTGAACTGGACTGACTGACCATGTGGTGCTGCTATGCACCCCCCTTTATAGGCTCTGGGGATGAGATTCATGGCTCATTGGACATCTAACATGACCAATCAGGTTGGCTGTAGGCCAAACCTTGCCCCAATAGGCAATAGAGACATGCCTGGACCCTCCCAATAGGGGATTACCTGCCTGGACCTCAGGGGTACACAGGCTGGGCGTGTGTGTGTTATGCAACTTATTTGCTGCCTCATGGGTCCTGGCAGAAGAGCATGTCTGGGCATGCAGAGGCATAGAAAAGCCTCAGTTTGGGGGCTGCTGCCCCTCCACCACAATTTGGTGTCAGTTCCCCTTAATTTTACCTAAGCGAATTTTTGAATGTTATCCTGACCTCCCCCATTGCCCAGGGTGGGCTTAGGAAGCCAAGTCACAACACACAAGTGAATCTGCAATTCTCACCAAATTTTACTCACTTGAACCAGAGCCATCTGTAAAATGACTGAAAACGTACTCAAACAATCACAAAATCATGGAATCATTTCAGTTGGAAAAGAGCTTTAGAATCATAACATCCAGCTGTAAATCCAGTACCAACATGGCCACTAAATTATATGCTGAATTGCCACATCTACAGGTTCTGTGAACACTTCCAGGGACAGTGACTCCACTACCTTTCTGGGAAGCTAATTCCAATACCTGATCACTCTTTCAGAGAAGACATTTTTCCTAATATACAATCTAAACATATTCTGACACAGCTTGATGCCATTTCCTCTCATTCTATTACTTCATATAGGAAGAAGAAATGAACACCCACCTCATTACATCCTCCTGTCAGGGAGCTGCAAAGATCAATAAGGTTTTCCCTCAGCCTTCTTATTTTCAGACTAAACAATCCCAGTCCCCTCAGTGGCTCCTCCTGAGGACTGTTCTCCAGTCTCTTCATCAGAATCATTGTCCTAGTCTGGACAAGCTCCAGTGCCTCAACATCTTTCTTGTAGAGAAGTTCCCAAAACCGAACCCAATACTTGAAGTGCAGTTTCACCACTGTTTCATGCAGCGGGACAATCACTTCCCTGGTCCTGCTGACCACACGATTCCTGATAACAGACAAGGATGTTGTTGGCCTTCTTGGCCAACAAGACAACACTGTCAGCTCATGTTCAGCCAAGCTGTCAGCCAGTGCTCTCAGGTAATTTTTTTGATGGGCAATTTTCCAGCCACTCTGCCCCAAGTCTGCAGTGTTGCATGGGCTTTTTATGACCAAAGTAGATAACCCAGCAGCCGGCCTTGTTGAACCTCATACTACTGGCACTGGCCAATTGATCCAGCCTTTCCAGATCCTTCCTATCCTCAAATAGATCAATGATCCCATCTAACTTGATATAATTTTCAAATTTACTGAGGGCACACTCAATCCCCTTGTCCAGGTCATTGATAAAAATACCAAACAGGGCTCACCACAGTATAGAACCTCTCCAGTTAGCCAGGGCAGCTAGTAAATAATGGAAGATGGCTTGGTGAGCACTTCTGCCACCTCCTTCAGTATCCTCAGGTGTCTGACATCTGGCACTATAGATGTGTATGTGTAAGTGATGCAGGAGGTCACTAAACATCTCTCTTATGTTATGAGGCTTCTTCCTTTTGTTTAGGAGAGACCTTTGAGTTGTCATAGAATGTCATAGAACATCAGGGGCTGGAAAGGACCTTAAAAGATGATCTCGTCCACCCCCTTTTACCCCCCCCCCCCACCCAGATGGTTCTTGAATATCTCCAGAGAGCAGCACTCCACAGCCTCCCTGGCAGCCAGTTTCAGCACTCTGTCACCCTCACAGTGAAAAAATTCTTCCTCAAGTTCACGTGGAACCTCCTATATCTCAACTGCCACTCATTGCCCCTTGTCTTGTCACTGAGCATCACTGAGAAGATGGCTCCATCCTCATGGCAGTCACCTCTTAGATATTTATAAACATAGATAAGGGCACCCCTTAGTTTCCTCTTCTCCAAACTGAAAAGCCCCAGCTCCCTCAGTCTCTCCTCATAAGGAAGATGTTCAACTGCTTTAATTCTTTCTGCTCCTTACCTCTGTCTTTCAGCTCAGAGGACTGGTTATCTAGAAATCAACTGGTCTTGCTACTAAAGTCTGATGCAAAGAAAGGCATTGTGTATCTCAGCTTTGTCCTCATGCTTGATCACTCTCTTTCCCCTGAATCCAACAAAAGGACAGAGAGTCTCCTTAGACCTCTTTTTGTTGCTAATTGTGCTGGTTTGAGGATAACTGGAATATTGTAATAAGAAAAATTAGATTATAGGTTGTGAAAAGAGAACAATGGTGATGTCTACTTCATGTATAGATTTGCTGGGATGTATAAAAGCAAGGATACAAACTTAGATAAGAGAGTCTGTCTGTTGGAGACTGTCAGCGTCTGTGTTTTCTCCATGGGCTTCTGCTCTTCTGCTTGGATCTGTGTAACCCAACTAATCATTCTGCTTCTAATCCATTTTACCAATCCTCCCAACTCTCCTTGCACTTAAGACAGATTCTGATATATGGTAGAGCGGTGGAAAGAAGGTGGAAGGGTGATTGGGAGCCTCTCCTGGAGACTGGTTTCTGGGAGGGAATTGTGTTTCTGTATTACTTTTAACTTGTATATTTCTGTATATAACTGTAAATATTTGTAATATAGTGTAATATCTGCTTATGTGTTGTGCTAAAATATGACTATAAAGCTTCATTCCTTAACTTCCATGTGGATGAATCTCATCTGGGTGAATTCATTGGGAAGGAGAGGCAGGTAACACCCAAACCATCACACTAATGTATTTGTAGAAGCATTTCCTGTTCTCTCTAACAGCTGAAGCCAGATTACTGTCCAGATGGGCTTTGGACCTTCTAATTTTCTCCCTGTGTAGTCTCACAACAACTTTGTAGTCAGCCCCTGTGCCATGCTCCTTATTCCAACGTTGTAAACTCTCCTTTTTACCCCAAGCTGCAACCAAATGTCTGTATTCACCCAGTCCAATCTTCTTCACTGCTGACTCAACTTTCAGCACATGGGAACAGCCTGTTCCTGCACCTTTAAAACTTCCCTCTTGAAGAATGTCCAGCCTTCCTGGACTTCTCCATCCTTCAAGACTGCCTACCAAGAGACTGGCAACAAATCTTGTAAACAGGCCAAAGTCTGCCTGCTGGAAGACCAAGCTAGCAGTTCTGCTGACCCTCCTTCTTCAACAACTGAAAAGTCTGTCATTCCATAATTACTGTGCCCAAGACAATTCCGATCCATTACATCACTCACAAGTCCTTCTCTGTTCACAGCCAATCTAGCACAGTGCCTTCCCTAGTTTGCTCTATCACCATCTGTGAGGGTGCCAGCTAGTTGTTGGTTAAGAACTTGCCATTTGCAAGATGCCATGATGCCCAGGTCTTTGTGTTACACCACATGCGAAATGCTCTTCATCTACTCTGAGAGCTGAAGAAAACAACTGGGGTCAATTGCACTGCCAATTTTTCTGCTCTTTTCATGCTGAGCAAAAAGCAGCACCGAGCACACTAATCACCAATCAGGGTCACATTAAAGGACTTACAATGTCTCCATATCTTAAATTGCTTCCAGTGCATTTAGGTCTGTCTGTACTTCACCTTTGCAGCCTATTTTCTGTCTCTTGTTTACAGAATAGACTACTAAGACTATGCTAGTTATTTGATAAGTTATAGAGGATAGGATTGTTACAAAATCCTTAAAACCAATTCACAGACCACAGAAAGCTCAGTTTGAAAAAAAAATAAAATGCAGAGAGAACTGCAGGTTAATTTCTAGACATTGAACTATGCTTTTAAATATGCATTTGCATTTAATATATGAAAGCTGACAGTAGTTTCACGTTCTAGTAAATTGCCATTAGACTGTATAGTTAAATGTTATTGGGAAATAAAATTTTAAAAGCAGTAAAACTCAAAGTGCAAAATGCTCTCTGCCCTGTTGTGCTTAGGCATTGGACATTGTTTTACCTCTCAGCATATAATTTCTTTCTTTCCTCTGTCTTGTTTTCACATCCTTTTACCCTGGGCACTCTAACATCTCTGTGTGGTCATTTGGGTTTTATTTGTTGTACATTTAATTGCAGATTATCTGAGGGTGGTAAAACATTATGATTCACTTACTAGAGGAAAAGGCAAGTTGAGTCACTTTGCAATAATTTGTTTTGCTGTTGTATAATAATAGCCATGTTAGGACATGTTTTGTTGTTGTTTAGACTTCAGTATATTCTGTAATATGTACTGTTCTCCTGTGTTATACCACACCGTGCAATTTATACATTGTGGAAGCAATTATTACCAATTAATACTGTGTTAAATGGGTAAACTGCTGCGCACAGTGCTTCAGCAAAGAAAGCGGGAACGCAGCCCTGCATTCACGGAGTCAGACTCAGCACTGCTGTACCTGAATGTCATTAGTTTATCCCCCTGTGCAGTATTTTCAGTGCCTCAGAGTGGCTTATGACAAATACACCTTGAATTTGTTCTGCAGTCCTCCTGACCTTCCACAGTTTGGTCTTTTCTGTAAGGCCATAGGTTTTGCCTGATTCTTCAGGGGTTATGGATTTATGACTGTTCTTTTCTTAGGCTATCTGTTGATCATAATGTTATTTTGCATTTATATAAGTCAAAGAAGGCATGGAGGGTCTTATGTGACAATTCCTCCCCCAGTGTGCTTGTTTGAGGCTAACTGGAATATTTTAACAAGATAAATTAGAGAAAAATAATATAATGGTAAAGTCTGTATCATTCATTGTCTTGCTAAAATGGATAAAAAGCAAAAGTGTAAACAATTTGTCCTTCTTTTGTCTTATTTGCTCCTGAGCATTGGATCTCTTCTCTCTAATTTACTCTTCCACTGGCACCAGCTAACATTTCCAGATAACAAAGTAAGTTTGCTTGTTGTTTTGCTTTCTGTCTGGGAAAGAGAGGGAGAGAGAGTGGGTGCCTTTGATTCCCTTCTTGGCAGTTTCTTTGTTTGGGATGGAATTGGCATTTCTGTATTATTTCTAATTTATATATAATTGTAAATACTTGCCAATATATTGTGCATATATTTGTAAATTTAGCTTTTGCAGTAAATACAGCTTTATCTTACTTCCAAGCTGTTTGAGCTGGTCTGGTAAACTTTAATAGTGGGCAGAAAAAGTTTCTCAAACCACCATACCCAGGTAATACTCGGTTATGAAAATGTAATCAGACACACATTGAGCCTTTACAGACTTTCTTTTTCCAATTTGGTTTCTAATAATGATGTTGTTGTTGTTATTATTATTATTATTATTATTATTATTATTATTATTATTATTGTAGTTATTAAGAATAATTATAATAAATGTTATCATTATTATTATATGACAGCAAATCAAATGTACCAGAAGAAAGAAATATAGAATCAGCACTACATGAGCTGTTGAGAGGTTTTTCTGTGGCACTGATGGTCAGCAAGTGAGAGGGACAACTTAGATTTTCTGTTAGGTAGGCTACACAATTAACCTCCTAAAAACTGAACATTTGAAAGTTGTCATCCTCTCACCTCTGTAGACAAATTAAAAAAAAAAAAAAAGTTCAAAAAGCAAACATAAGACTCCTATTTGGAGAGACAAGAAGTCGTAGAGCAAAATAAAACAGGGTGTCAGAAGGACACAGACAATGAATATAGGCTATTAAAACAGACAATGAATATAGGCTATTAAAACAGTGGAATTTTTGGAATGCCCAAAAGTCAGGATGTCATGGTTGTAAAAAATGTGAAAGAAAAAAAAAAACTGCAAGAGCAAATACCACAAATAATTTGAGCATCAACATGTTCAAATATTAATCTTAGAAGGCTTCCATCATACAGATGGGATACTCAAGGAGAGATTATTCTGAAGAAACAATTCAGATTTTTTTTTGTACCATCATTTTATTTCTTCACTTTCCCACAGGTTTTGTGCCTGTGGGGAAAAAACCAAGAGCTGTGAGCTATTGAGAGGTGGGAGTGGTTCTTCACAGTCACTAATAGTGCTGTCATGCACTAGCATTTACAACTCAACCATGCCTTTGGCATCCCCAGAGCACTGCCCTGCAGCCCCACTGTGTTCCAGGGGGAACCTGGGATCCCTACTGCTAACTGTCAGAAACTGCTGTTTGATTGCTGCTGTGTGATTAATGAGTAATTTATTTGTTACTCAGAAATATCTGGGGTTTTTTTTTGTTTGTTCATACAAGTACTCAAAATGGACAGGGAGAGGGGAAAGGGAAGAAAAAGTGTAAAAAGATCTCAATTAGCATTGAACTCAAGTAGTTTTGTCAGAAGAAGGGAGATTTCAAAATGTCAAAACATTACATTTCAAAAACGTGTAAGTAAAATGTTTTGACATTTTCAAAGTGAAATGCTGCACTAAAGAAATGGTGAAACCATTCATTTTTAGAAACAAACCTTATCAGCTTCATATTTCAAAACTCCCTCTCCATTTAAAAACTGTCTTCATTAGAAGAACAAAGTCAGGAGAAGATCAAACCATTCACAACTAAAATAAAATGCTTTTTAGTTTGGCTGGAGCTAAGATCTTTAATGTGTTTGTTCTGTTTATTTGAAAAACCTTAAATATATTGCCCAGCATCCATTTTACTTTGATTGTTTCATGCTTGTACTTCCATGCCACCATTGATGTGAAATTCCTTAAAGATCCAATTCTGACCTTCCATTTTTCTTCTTGTCCTTATATTCACTATTTTACTTTTGTTTATTCTTCTGTTTCCTGGAATGAATATTTTATCTTATTAAAAAAGCTAGTGCTATTTATTCTCTGTAGCTGAGTCACTCTTAATCACTGTACTTGCCCATTTTCTTGCACACTTGGCAGAGACATGAGGCTTGAGTTATGGTCTACAGTCAAGACCAGGGCAGAAGTTACACAATATTTGGAGTCAGCATAGGCTGCAGAAGACAAAGTGTATTACTTTTTCTATTTTTTAAAGTCAGATTTATGTGAAGTATTTCTAAAATGCTTGTGCCTGGTAGTTTCCAGACTTCATCAGCTGACCTACCCAGATACAGCCTAGTCATGATCCCAGTGTCTGATCCATGGACATGAAGCTGTCCTATGATTCCCAGTTTATCCAGCGATAACAATCAAATTTCTTTCTGTCTAAGAAATGATCCATCAAATATTCTTTACTTTTCTATCTCAGTGAAGGTACAGCAGAAATGTAAACCACTTCTAGTCAATTTAAAACCCATTGTCAGGATACTTTCTATGGCTGAAACAGGTGCTTGGTAGCACTGAGCAACCTTAATCACTGAAAAAAAAATGAATTGATCCCTGTAGCCTGAAGAAATATATCCCACAATTCAGAGAGAAGCACTATATCAGGGATCGCTTTTCATTTTGGGCTTGCAGGATGCCCAGGGGGGTTGTGGAATCTCCCTCCCTAGGGATATTGAAGACCTGCCTGAGCACACTCCTGTGTTATCCAGTATAGGTGATCCTGCTGTGTCAGAGGGCTTGGACTGCATGATCTTTTGAGGTCCTTTCCAGCCCCTGACACTCTGTGATGCTGTGATTCATTGTGTGCAACTGAGGCAGATGACCCTGCTTCCTCTAGCTGTCACAGTCTTTCTTTAGGGACAAGTAGACAGGAGTAGGGAAGAAATATATTATTATAATGGAAATTACTTTTAAAAATACATGGAGATACACGAAGACAAATATTTCTGTGAGAACAAGTATTTCTGTCACACATTTTTCACAGCGTCATACAGGACCTATCCACTGTGTTCTACAAAACACCAATGTTGTAACTTCATTTTCATCTTCTGTACATGCTGAAAAGCCATTTTTGTGGTAAGACTTTGAAAGGCAGTTGCAATTCTGCACTTGACAGAAGTTTACAGGCAGCATTTTTAAATTGTGATTTATTTTCAGTTCATTATTTCTGGGCAGGGACAGAGAGTTTTGCTAACTGACCATTTTTCAGAAGTGTGAGGCATTGATGGCTAACTATGACATGATGTTGATTTTTTTTTTCTTTAGTGTTGGTCTGTAATTGTTTTAATTGTGGAAGGTTGCATGGCAGCTGCTTTGCCTATTTGGTAAGTAGGGTTTCTTTTCAGTCCTGTGAATATCTGGAAGGCATAAGGAGCAGCTTTTGGGCATGATTGCCAGAATGTGCAAATCTGTTGGGTATTTATCTCTTCACACTAAACTTTACATCAATATATAGGTACAAAAAGGCTGTCTCTTACCTCCTCCAATTCCAAAATGAGGGGCTTGCCCTTGTGTATGGAGTAAAAGATGAAGACAGCAGAAGTGAACCATAGCTGTTAATTTTAGTCTGATCTAGCAGGCCTGCTGCACATATCTGCCTGTTCACTACAATGCAGTTTTCAGGGTAATTAAACTATATATATATTTTTTTTTTTTTAATTGAATGGGGTAAGAATATGTGTCAGAGTTTGGATTGCAGGATCTATCTTGTGTGCCTCTTTCAAGGCTGCACATACATGCAGCAGTGGTTCCTTGAGGTATTTTGTATAGCTTCTGCCAGATAACAGTAGAATAAAGGTGATGTGGCACATGAACAGAAGAAACTGGCATGCACTGTTCTTCTTCTATCCCATGCAAGTACACAGGTCTTGGATATGCTTTTCACGAAATGTATCTAGACATAGCAACAGCAAGCCTTGGCGAAACACCAATCTGAGCAAACTGAAAATGGCAGGCATTAGCTAAAACAAACTCTGCTATAGGTTTATATCATGAAACTGCCTCAATGTAAGGCCACTCCCTTGGAGATCCATCACAAGGAATGGATTTTTCAGTGAGAAAATTCATCATCAGCCAGGGAGACAGATCTGTTACTGGTGATGAATACTTACAGAATGGAAATTTTTATAATTGCAAAAATCTCTGACTCCATGAAGTTAGCTAGAGAACTAAAGAAATTCTGACTTATTTCGGTTTTTTTTTAAAGGTTTTTTTTCCCAGATAATTATTAACTAATAGTATGTACTTTTTCTCTTTACCGGTAGTTAATAGCAAGTTTCAACCAGGTGGCATAATTCTAACATAGATGAAATATTACAATGATATTTATTTGTTAATTTATTGACTGACTGTAATTTAATAAGGAAAAAAAAATCTATTTAACTGGAGAAAGGCCTGGAACACAAACCCTATGAGGAGAGGCTGAGGGAGCTGAGGTTGTTTAGCCAGGAGAAGAGGAGGCTCAGGGGTGACCTCACTCCTGTTTACAACTACCTGAAGGGACATTGTAGCCAGGTGGGGTTGGTCTCTGTTTGGCAACCAGCAACAGAACAAAGGGACACAGTCTCAAGTTGTGTCAGGGAAGTCTAGGCTGGATGTTAGGAGGAAGTTGTTCACAGAGAGAGTGATTGGCATTGGAATGGGCTGCCCAGGGAGGTGGTGGCGGCACCGTCCCTGGAGGTGTTCACAAAAAGCCTGGCTGAGGCACTTAGTGCCATGGTCTAGTTGACTGGCTAGGTCTGGGTGCTAGGTTGGACTGGATGATCTTGGAGGTCTCTTCCAACCTGTTTGGTTCTCTGATTCTATGATTCCAGCTTTTTTTTTTAGTTAATGATAACATTATTGCCATTTCTTTTTTTTTTTATTTTATTCCAATATTTTCCTAAAAGTTTCCATCTAAAATTAGCCATCACATGGTTATTGCCATAGAATTCTGCAGAGCTGAATGGAAAATTTGTTTTGCACCAAACTGCTATGGTGGTAGGTATGGGAGTGTGATGGTTTAGGTGCTCCTTGCCCCCCCACACTTTGTAGAAACACCCAGACTAGACTCAGCAGTTTTAAGGACTGCTTCAAGATGCGGAAATCTGTGCAATGAAAAAGAAGCTTAGAGACTGAGTGTTGTTAGGTAATATAGGCACTTAAAAAATGAAATCTCATTGGGGTCAATGGTATTAAAACTCTTAAATCACTTCTATGCTTCAAATTTGTGCTAGGAAACCACATAGAGAGCTCAAAGGGTTTCACCCATTGACACTGCAGAATCTATGCAGGAGGACATCTCCTTTTAAACATATGATTCCCATGAAACTGCAGCTATGGTTTTAAGAGTTCTGTGAGAATTCTGGTTTCATCTATAGCTCTTAATATTTTCTAAAAGCTTTAAGACCAAGCATGAATTCAGAATTATTCAAAAGGCAGTAGCGCTTCATTCTCCATCTTGTCTTCCACTTACATAAGAATTGTAGAAGACAGGGTTATTGGATAGAATCTAAATGCACATCTTAGAGTAGAATTTTGACCAAATACCACTTCGTTTTTGTTTTCATGCATCACCTATATCTGCAGTTAAAATCAGAAATTTCTCTTGCCTGTTTCCAATGTAATTACTTCATTTTTTCTGAAACAAAACTCCCAGCACCCATTACTCATTATTTCAACGTGCTAACCTGTTAAGTTTCTGATCTCCTTTCAGCTCTTGAACTTCTTCAAGTCCTTGATTTTGGAAGACCAATCATGCCATGGAGAGACCTGGCAGAAAAGACATTGGGAACCAACTGTAATTCTTCATCTGATCATCGTGAAGAAAATCCTATAGTGGAAAAAAGAGGAAAATAAAATGCTTCATGGCTGTTTCAGACCCCTTCCACAGGGAGGTCTGCTGCCTCCCTGGAGCCCGGGTCAGGGATGTTACCAGGAGGCTGCCTACTGTAGTGCAGCCCTCTGATTACTATCCCTTATTAGTTATACAGGCAGGGAATGATGAGATTAATAACAGAGGGCTAAAAGCTATCAAAAGGGACTTTAAGACACTGGGGAAAGCAGTTGAGGGAGCAGGGGCACAGGTAATCTTTTCATCTATACCCTTAGTCACAGGCTGGAATACAGAGAAGAATAGGAAAGCATATTTGATGAACAAGTGGCTCAGAGGTTGGTGCATCCAACATAACTTTGGATTCTTTGATATTGGGGAACTTCATCTTGCCACAGGTCTGCAATCAGCAGATGGGACACAACTATCACAGAAGGGGAGAAGGACCCTGGCACATAAGCTGGCTGGGCTTGTTGAGAGGGCTTTAAACTAGAATGGAAGGGGGAGGGGGTTAAACATGACAGCACCAGAGATAAATCAAAGGGAATTGAGGATGGTAGGCTAGAGCTAGGAGTAAAAGCAGCAGCCCAGCTGAAGTGCATGTACACTAATGCACGCAGTATGGGTAACAAACAAGAGGAGCTGGAAGCTCTGGTGCTGGAGGAAAACTATGATATTGTCGCCATCACTGAAACGTGGTGGGATAGCTCACATGATTGGTGTGCTGTAATCAATGGCTACAGACTCTTCAGAAGAGACAGGCAAGGGAGAAAGGGTGGGGGAGTGGCTCTGTATATTAGGGATGCTCTGGATGTCGTGGAGGTAGAAATCAAAGATGATCAAGTTGAGTCATTATGGATGAGAATTAAGGGGAAGGCCAACAGGGCTGACATCCTGGTAGGAGCCCGTTATAGACCACCCAACCAGGAAGAAGAGGTTGATTTATTACTCTTTAAGCAACTGGAGGCTGCCTCAAGATCACCTGCCCTTGTTCTGGTGGGTGACTTTAACCTACCAGACATCTGCTGGGACTTAAGCACTGCAGAGAAGAAGCAGTCTAGAAGGTTTCTGCAATGTGTGGAAGACAACTTCCTATCCCAGCTGTTACGTGAGCCTACCAGGGGGGCAGCCCTGCTTGACCTGCTGCTCACAAACAGAGAGGGGCTGGTAGGGGATGTGGTGGTTGGAGGCTGCCTGGGGTCCAGTGACCATGAAATTATAGAGTTTTCAATACATGGAGAAACCAGGAGGGGCATCAACAGAACCTCCACACTGGACTTCCGAAGGGCAGACTTCAGCCTATTTAAGGAACTAATTCAGAAAGTTCCTTGGGAAATAGCCCTTAGAAACAAAGGGGTCCAGGAAGGTTGGACCTACTTCAAGAAAGAACTCCTGAAGGCACAGGAGTAGGCAGTGCCACTGACCTGGAAGATGAGCCGATGAGGGAGGCAGCCAGGCTGGATGGGCAGGGAGCTGCTGAAGGAATTAAAGATTAGAAAGAGAGTGTATCACCTTTGGAAAAGAGGGGAGGTGTCCCAGGAGAAGTTCAAGGAGGTTGCTAGGTCTTGTAGAGGAAAAATTAGAGAGGCAAAAGCCCACTTGGAGCTCAGGCTGGCCACGGCTGCCAAGGAAAATAAAAAGTGTTTCTTTAAATATATGAATGGCAAGAGAAGGGCCAAGGACAACCTCCAGTCCTTACTAGATAGAGATGGGAACATAGTGACAAAGGATGAGGAAAAGGCAGAGGTGCTTAACACCTTCTTTGCCTCAATCTTCACTAGTGGGACAGGTTGTCTCCAGGACAGCTGGACTCCTGAAGTGGTGGATGGAGTCAGGGATCAGTACAGTCCTGCTCTTAATCCATGAGGAAGCAGTAAGGGATCTGCTAAGTTACTTGGATCCTCACAAGTCCATGGGACCGGATGGGATCCACCCTAGGGTGCTGAGAGAGCTGGCAGCTGAGCTGGCCAAGCCACTCTCCATCATTTATCAGCAGTCCTGGCTCACTGGAGAGGTCTCTGAAGACTGGAAGCTGGCCAATGTGATTCCCATACACAAGAAGGGTCGTAAGGAGGAGCCAGAAAACTACAGACATGTGAGCCTGACCTCAGTGCCAGGCAAGGTCATGGAACAGGTCATCTTGGGTGCCATCACAAAGCACCTACAGGATAGCCAAGGGATCAGGCCCAGCCAGCATGGGTTTAGGAAGGGCAGGTCCTGCCTCACCAACCTGATCTCCTTTTATGATCAGGTTACCTGCCTGGTGAATGTGGGGAAGGCTGTGGATGTAGTCTACTTGGACTTCAGCAAAGCCTTTGACACTGTCTGCCACAAGAAGCTCCTAGCCAAGCTGGCAGCTCGTGGTTTGGACAGATTCACTCTGTGCTGGATCAAGAACTGGCTGGATGGCAGAGCTCAGAGAGTGGTGGTGAATGGTGCCACATCCAGTTGGCAGCCAGTCACTAGTGGTGTGCCCCAAGGATCAGTGCTGGGCCCAGTCCTGTTCAATATCTTTATTGATGATCTGGACGAGGGCATTGAGTCCAGCATCAGTAAGTTTGCAGATGACACCAAGCTAGGAGCAGGTGTTGATCTGTTGGAAGGTAGGAGAGCCCTGCAGAGGGACCTGGACAGGCTGGATGGGTGGGCAGAGGCCAATGGGATGAGATTTAACAAGGCCAAGTGCAGGGTTCTGCACTTCGGCCACAATAATCCCAAGCAGCACTACAGGCTGGGGACTGAGTGGCTGGAGAGCAGCCAGGCAGAAAGGGACTTGGGGGTACTGATAGATAGTAAGCTGAAGATGAGCCAGCAGTGTGCCCAGGTGGCCAAGAGAGCCAATGGCATCCTGGCCTGCATCAGGAACAGTGTGGCCAGTAGGACAAGGGAGGTTATTCTTCCCCTGTACTCAACACTGGTCAGGCCACACTTTGAGTACTGTGTCCAGTTCTGGGCCCCTCAATTCAAGAGAGATGTTGAGGTGCTGGAACGTGTCCAGAGAAGGGCAACAAAGCTGGTGAGGGGCCTGGAGCACAAATCCTATGAGGAGAGTTTGAGGGAGCTGGGCCTGTTTAGCCTGGAGAAGAGGAGGCTCAGGGGTGATCTTATTACTGTCTACAACTACCTGAAGGGGCATTGTAGCCAGGTGGGGGTTGGCCTCTTCTCCCAGGCAACCAGCAATAGAACAAGGGGACACAGTCTCAAGTTGTGCCAGGGTAGGTATAGGCTGGATGTTAGGAAGAAGTTCTTCACAGAGAGAGTGATTTCCCATTGGAATGGGCTGCCCAAGGAGGTGGTGGAGGCACCGTCCCTGGAGGTGTTCAAGAAAAGACTGGATGAGGCACTCAGTGCCATGGTCTAGTTGATTGGTTAGGGCTGGGTGATAGGTTGGACTCGATGATCTTGGAGGTCTCTTCCAACCTGGTTGATTCTATGATTCTATACTAATCAAAAGTAGTAATTTGTTGTTTCAAACACCCACATGGCTTGGAATGGCCCACAGTTGTAACAGTAATAATAACAGGGCAAACTCAGATTTACAAAATATCCCTGAAGCAACCAACAGCTGCTTTCCTTCTTTGCCCAAATTTTGTCTTGCTTGAAGCTGGGCCTCACACTACAGGAAGGACATTGATGTGCTGGAGCAAGTCCAAAGGGCAACAAGGCTCTTGAAGGGCCTGGAGCACTTGGCCTAGGAGGAACATCTGAGGGATCTGAGGCTGTTCAGCCTGGAGAAGAGGTGTCCAAGGGGAGACCTCATTGCTGTCTACAGCTACCTGAAGGGAGGTTAGAGAACGGAGGGGACCAACCTCTTCTCATTGATGGCAAGTGATAGGACTAGAGGAAATGATTACAAGTTGTGCCAGAGGAGATTTATTCTGAACATTTCTTCACTGAAGGGGTTATAATATCATAGAATCATAGTGTGGTTTAGGTTGGAAGGGACCTCAACAATAATCTAGTTCCAAGTCCCCGCCATAGGCAGAGACATCTCCCACTTGAACAGGTTGCTCAAGGCTTCATCCAACTGAGCATTGAACACCTCCAGGGAGGGAGCATCCACAGCCTCCCTGGACAATCTATGCCAGTGTCTCACCACCCTTGCTATAAAGAGCTTCTTTCTAACATCTTGTTTAAATCTCCCTTCTTCCAGTTTAAACCCATTAATCCTCATCCTATCATTACAAGACATTGTAAATAGTCCCTCCCCAGCCTTCCTGTAGGCGCCCTTAAGATACTGGAAGGCCACAAGAAGATCTCCTCAAAGTCTTCTCTTCTCCAGGCTAAAGAACCCCATCTCTCATAGCCTGTCCTCATAGGAGAGGTGCTCCAGCCCTCTGATCATCTTTGTGAACCTCCTCTGGATTTCCTCCAACAGTTTGATGTCCTTGTGTTGGGGGGTCCAGAACTGTACACAGTATTCCAGGTGGGTTTTTAAACACTGAAATGATCTGCCCAGGGCTGTGGAATCAGCACCCCAGGGGGTGTTCAAGAGACATGTGGATCTGGCTCTTAGAGACATAGTTTAGTGTGGAACTTTCACTGCTAGATTAAGGATTGGACTGGACAATTTTTGAGGTCTGTCTCTTCCAAACAGATATGCTCTGTAATTCTGTGACCTCAAATGCAGTCAAGTCATTCACCCAGATCTTGCATACTGAAGAAATCCTGGTGTCTGTATTCCAGATATCATCTCACTTTTCACAAAGGAATTTTGCCTTATCGCCACACTCAAAGGAAATATTATAAAAGTTGATATGTTTTTGAAAACTTATATTCTTTCCAGGCCAACATAGTAGCAAGATGTATGCACAGAATAAGTACTGCCTTCAGTGAGATTATAATAAAGAATGGGAAGTGTATGATGAGAGCTTTGAATATTTATCAATTAGAAGGTATAGACATTAACTTTTATCTTTTTATTTTTCATGATGTCACATTTTTTAAAATTTGGACACATTGCAAAAGGTTTAAGTAAATGTCCTCATTTATGTGGGATACAATAGTAACTTGGAAAAATGTTGTGCCTCAGTGTGACAGTTTGGGTATTACCGACCTCCCCACTCTTATGAAATCACCCAGACTAGACTCAGACAAGTTAGAAATTAAGAATGAAGCTATATTTATAGCTTAGCACAATATACAAGCATATATACTCAAATATATACAGTTACATACAAATTAAAAGTAATATAGAAACACAATATCCCTCTCAGAAACAATTAAAGTCCCCAGGAGGTCTCCCAAGCCAAACCCCATTCCCTGTCTCCCATCCCTCTTTCCCTCCCTTCAGAAATAACCAGATTGACCCACATATATCTCACATGATGAATCTGGAGATATGAGGTAAGAGGTCAGAAAAAAATATGACAAGGAGGTTAGAGGAAAACAGGGTTAGATGGATTAGAGAGTTAAAGGCAGAGTCAGACACAGAGACTAGACCACCAGAAAGAAGGCACAGACAGAAGTGAGAGCTAAGCAGTGTGTGAGAAGTGACTGTCTTATCTATATTTTGACTAGTTGCATTTCTCAGCAGAAAAACTGAGGGATATAGAATACTGTTGCTATTTTTTTCTTCTCATAGCTAAGGATTTAATTTCTCTCAATAAAAATTAGCCTCCAACCAGCACATTGAGGCATGTTTATGCGTCTATCATGGAAACAGAGCATCTGCGAAGCCACACAGACAGACACAGAGGGACGCACAGAGCACAGGACTGGCTGAAGTGGACTATCACCTCCAAAGATGCTCTGCAACCATTTTTTTCTTTTTTTTTGGTGGTCATTTATTGATCGTAATCATTGGCAAGTTCTCAGTCTTTCCCAAAAATGACTACTTTAAATTGAGCAGAAATAACTGAGAAAATCTTTATGTGAATTTTAACAGTGTAGCCCACAGGTATGCAGAGAATCAAATATCACAGAGAACACAGGTTTATATTTGAGAGGAAAATATTCAGGCTAACAAAAAAACCCTTGTGGTACTTTCACTAAATATGCACCAACCTTTTTAAAGTGAGGGAAAAGGTGGAGGCAAAGTGAAAAGGAAGAAGAAAAGAAAACAGCAAGAGGAGTTTCTGTTTCAAAAATTCCTCGATGTAATCCCATAGTACAATGAATTTCTTTTAGAAGAAATACAATCTTCAAGGGCTGCAACAAAATGTTATTCCTAAAGGAAATGACTGGGAAAATATGTTTTTTTCTTGAACAGAAGGCTTCTATCTGCTAAATATTCCCCATTTCTTCTTGTTACATTCTGCCATACATGCATCAATCTCTTAAACTGAGACAATTGTCTGAAGGAAACTTTGCCCTTCTGCAGGAACTGATGAGCGCTTTAGTCAGCTGACAGAGACAAATTAACTGTAGGCAGTGATTCATATTTTTGCTTCATGACTTTCAGTTCTATGTGTTAATTTCCTTCTTTTTAAAACTGGACTAAATCCAGGTTCCAAACAGTGAGGTATTCTATTTTATGCAAAACAGAATAGCTCACTGATAGCTGCAATTATCTAAACGAGGCTCCCTACAGAGCTTTGTGCTTTTTGCTGTTGATGCACTTTGCTGATACATGTCCCGGGAGCATGTTTTTAACTTTTTGTTTGTTTATTTTCAGGCCATATCAGAAATAGTAGGAGCATCAAGACTTGTCCTCTGGGGTGTTAATAGACAAGCAGAGAGATGACACTAGGCAGAAAGGGCAGCCTGTGAAGGAGCAGCCTGTGGATTAGTGTGACTCAACTCACTGTGCTTTCTGCAGCAAATCAACAGGTTAATGTAGACTCCTGGTGGAACATGTATTCAATTTTTATTTGCCACAGCAGCAGCACTCCCTGCTGTATCAAAAAACACACTGTCACCAACAACCACCAAAGAAGCTACACAGAGTCTCTTGTGTAATTTTACAAACCTTCTTGTACCAAATATATCAATGCATTCCTTTATATGTTTACTACAACCCGACTTAAAATGAAACATGGGAAGTTGATGCACCAGATAGTAACACGAACTTTAGCAAGGTAGCCCTGATTCTTCATAATTTCTTGTGTGTGAGTAGTAAAATCTATTAAACCAGTGAAATCTGCCTGACCTCAGAAAGACAGTTTATATTCCCTTAACCAGAAATAAAAGAGAATTCTGTAGTCCTGTTCTTGTAAGGAGATGACCTCCTTGGCAGGATGAAGAGGCTGCCATTTTTCACATCATTCAGCTATCTGTCCATGTATTTTTTTCCTCCTGCTTATCAAGGTTATTCTGCACATCATACTGGGGATGGATGGAGGTGATGCTCCTCCTTGGAAAGATTCCTCAGTCTGTCAGTGTATCTAAGCTGAGGAAGCCAGATGTTTCCAAGCTTGCAGAACAGCTTTTCCTGACTATTCTCTGGACCATTAATTACTGAGCTTAAAAAGATGTCTAGTCTTTGCCTCTAGCTGGCAGAAGGGCTTTACTGGCACAAAATATTACTGTGTTTGTGATAGTTACAGCCACACAAATCCAGCATGCAGTTTTCATAGTAAATCTTACACTACTGCAAGATACCTGCATCTCTCCCATAACTATAGACTTACAGAAGTTCATGGGTGTGAAAAAACTAATGACAAATTTCAATTTAAAGCAGTACATAGTATTTGTAGAAAAAGGTGTTCAGCAAGGTCTATTTGTTTCTGTGTCATTAAGCTCCTTCATTCAGCTTTACTTTTTCAAATTTTCTTACAGGGACTATAAAAACACATCACATCAGATTTCTAGCCATATGGACTTGAATGCATACCAAAACCATACTGTACCGTGGTCACAGAATCATAGAATCATAGAATCAACCAGGTTGGAAGAGAACTCCAAGATCATCCAGTCCAAACTAGCACCCAGCCCTAACCAGTCAAAGAGACCATGGCACAAAGTGCCTCAGTCAGCCTTTTCTTGAACACCTCCAGGCACGGCGACTCCACCACCTCCCTGGGCAGCCCATTCCAATGCCAATCACTCTCTCTGCCAAGAAATTCCTCCTAACATCCAGCCTACAATTCCCCCGGCACAACTTGAGACTGTGTCCCCTTGTTCTATTGCTGGTTGCCTGGGAGAAGAAACCAACCCTCACCTGGCTACAACCTCCTTTCAGGTAGTCATAGATAGCAATGAGGTCAGCCTTGAGCCTCCTCTTCTCCAGGCTGCACACCCCCAGCTCCCTCAGCCTCTCCTCATAGGGTTTGTGTTCCAGGCCCCTCACCAGCTTTGTCGCCCTTCTCTGGACATGTTCCAGTACCTCGACATCTCTCTTGAATTGAGGAGCCCAGAACTGGACACAGGACTCAAGGTGTGGCCTGACCAGTGCTACGTACAGGGGAAGAATAACCTCTTGTCCTACTATCCATGCTATTCCTGATCCAGGCCAGGATGCCATTGGCTCTCTTGGCCACCTGGGCACACTGCTGGCTCATGTTCAGCATACCACCTACCAGTACCCCCAGGTCCCTTTCTGCCTGGCTGCTCTCCAGTCACCCTGTCCCCAGCCTGTAGTGCAGGGTTGTTATGGCCAAAGTGCAGAACCCTGCACTTGGCCTTGTTAAATCTCATCCCATTGGCCTCTGCCCACCCATCCCTATATACACTAAAGCAAAGGGGAAAAAAATCCCCTTGAATTCTAAAAGAAAACTTTATTTTAGAAACATTCTCCTGAGGAATAATAAACTAATGAGACTGATGTGTAAAATCTGTATATTCTTATGTTATAAAAACTCCTTTATAAATTCAAGAAATTTTCTTTGGAGTCACTCCTGTAATTTTTGAAAAAATGAATAAAGAGGTCAAATACAGTTAAAGGTCAGTAAAGACTAACAGCAGAAAAAAAAGACTGATGCAAGGAAACATGAAATTTGCTAATGTGGGTCTATGGATTACCTAAAATTCACTTTGTGTCTTCAAATTACTATCATAGGTGTATTTGTGGGGAATGAAAATATCTGATGTAAACTGTTCAATATGTTGAGATAGATAATGCAAAGTTGTGTTTCAAAATTGAAAGGCTTATTTGTAGGGCATTGAAGACTTTCAAGAAAAAATGTTATCTGATTAAGTTCCCATGACTACAGCTCAGTCTTTATGTGATTGCATGCATTTGGTGTGTCATTTAATAATGTGACCACAAAAACAAGCAGTCAGGGGCTATGACTCAAAAAGTTCACAGCTGTCAAGCTGTGGATCTGCAAGCAGCTGCCTGCTCCGCAGAAAAGTCACCTCATTGCAAGTATGCTCCCTTTCCAAACAAAGGAGTAGTGCCAGCTGAAAAATGGAAAACTTAGAGGATCCAAGAAATTCTTTCTTTGCTGCAAGAAAACTTGAACAAAACAGCTGAGTTGTTAAAGAGACTTGATTAGACTATTAGGATGTCTGGCATGAGCAGAATAAGGATGCAAATCAGGTGATCTTGCTCAGAAAAGTGATTAGAGGGGTTGATAGAAGGAGATGGGAATGCTGTGGGTGTCTGGGTTTGGCAAGAAACAACGTTTACTTTTCTTGTTTAGGTTGTTTACCCCAGAGAGAGTTGAAATTATATTACATGATTTAAGCACAACAAAACAAACCAAACAAACAAAACCCAGAAAAAAAACAAAAAGATAAAAAGACAAATGCACTAGGCAAGAAGGCAATGCTCTTAGGGAGTATATGAGGTCCAGCAAGTTCCCAAGAAATTATTTTGGTTTTGCTGGTTTGATTTTTGAATTTTAATTCTGATCTTGCCATACAAGCCATACATTGCTAAAGTATGACCTTTGTCTTTTAGGCTTTTGGTGTAAAGTAGCACTGATCATTTTCTGATGAGGTGAAAAAAAAAAAAAAAAACAACCAAAAACACATACAGAGACTTAGATGATGAAGAGTTCTAAAGGTTATTTTTAAAATTAAAAAAAGCAAACCATTATTATTGCAGTTATTAATATAGGCATAAGACCATAAGGTAGTAATGTAAAAAATAAGAAAGACCTTTTTTGTGGACTTAAAAATGAATAAGAAACCAAAGTGATAAAAGATAGTCATGTTTCCTGGAATGAGATATCAACTGGGACTTCTTGACATTTGAAACGTAGGATTTTAGGAGGTTTTACAGGAAGGAACTGTAAGAGTCCAGGAGAAAAAGGCTAAGTCATTTATTAGGGGTTACAATGAAGTAAAAAGGAATTTGGCAGTGAGACAGCAACAGTATCTCACTAATCACCTTCATAAGCTTCAAAGAAACTATATTTGGATTACATCCATTCAAGTACCAACGGAATCAGATGTGTAGAGATGTGATAAAGAAAATAAAGCCTTAAGTGAGAAATGCTGGAATAATTTCTGACTAAAAGGTAACCCCCATTACAAGAAGGATGTGGACGTGCTGGAGTGTGTCCAGAGAAGGGACACTGGGACAATCAGAGGGCTGGAGCACCTCTCCTGTCAGGACAGACTGAAAGAATTGGAGCTGTTCAGTCTGGAGAAGAGGAGGCTCCCAGGTGATCTTATTGTGGCCTCCCTGTATCTGAAGAGGGCCTACATAAAAGCTGGGGAGGGACTTTTCAGGATATCAGGTAGTGACAGGACTAGGGGGAATGGAGCAAAGCTGCAGATGGGTAGGTTCAGGCTGAATGTGAGGAGGAAGTTGTTCAGCATGAGAGTGGTGAGAGTCTGGAATGGGTTGCCCAGGGAGGTGGTGGAGGCCCCATGGCTGGAGATGTTTAAGGCCAGGCTGGATGGGGCTCTGGACAGCCTGATCTAGGGTAGGGTGTCCCTGCCCATGGCAGGGTGGGGTGTAACTAGATGATCCTTGTGGTCCCTTCCAACCCTGACTGATTCTATGATTCTGTGATTTTAAGTGCACTAAAGTCAGCTTTCTCTGCTAAAAAGCTTGAGAATAAGAGCTTTGAATCTTATACCTGCACACTGACTCAGTGTAACCAGCTCTTTCCATAACACTTCTATAAATCATACATCTAGTTACAATATCTTTTTGATGGGAACAAGGAGATATAAGAATTATCTTGAAGTTTTATTCCTGGTTCTGTTTCTACTTGTGTGCCTGATATAATTTATAAAGCTAACATTACTGAGTTAGTTGTGAAGGCTGGTGTATGACCTGGGTTTCATCAGATTTGCTCTGCAAAGCCATTTACTCTGTGTATAGTGATGAAACGAATTAGATGATTGACAATATTACTGTTATTACCAAACTCCTTCCTTAAATAGTAGCTATGAAATTCCCTAAACCAGCTCAATAACACTGCTTAAAAAGTATGCATCATGGTTCAGCAAGCCTATAGACAGCACTTTTCACTATAGCTACAATGATCATCAAATCAGCACTACAACTATGGTTCTGCCTTAATAACAGCTTACGTAAACCAGGTTTTCTTCTGGACTGTTGTAAACAGAGTGCTCTGAAATTAAGTGGTGCAGCCACTCTATCAGGATTTCTGCATTGAGCATTATCCAGCTTCAGTGGCAGGTCTGAAATACAGGTGGAGACTGTTCTGGTGCATGGTGGTGCTCATGTTTTTATTCAGAACCCCAAAAACAGCCTGAACTAAGACTTAGGAAGACTTCACAGAGTATTGTGAAATTCACTTGGACTCCACCATCCCACACATAGGAGCTGACCTTGAATTTAACTTAAACTAGAATTAAGAGAAGCTGGGCATGGTGCACACAGCTTCAGCAAGGTTCCCCAGTGGAATAATTTGCTTAGACTTTTTGACTCTTTCAGAAATTGGATTGCAGTAAAAATAAAGTTTGCATTGCTTTTTTTTCCAAGTTAGGGTCAAGAGCAGTTTTTGTAACTCAGCCTGCTCTAAAATGAGAAATCCTAGCAACTGAATAAATAAAGGTCAACAGTCCAAACTAAATTAAAATTTGAGGATATATGAATCTTTAATGATTTCATTCTCCAAAAGTTCAACAATAGGTGCTCCTTCAAACGATTTTCTGAAGAAGATGATACATGAAAGTCCAAGAACTTCTTAGCATTTGTCATAAACTGCATTTTTAAATGAAATATTGTGCCAATTTAAGCTCCAAAAGCATCACAAAGTCACAAGGTCTGTGGGATGCAGCACAGGATACTGAGGCACAAGATGTATAGTAGCCTAATCACCTTTGAGAGATCTGCTGAAGGACAAAAAATTCTTGATGTGCCTGGGAAACTCTGTGCATTACACACTTCTTCATTAGCTGAATCAAGGCTCCTTTCTCCCTTAGTTGATGCTCGGATCCTGTATTTGTCTGTGCCTATTTTGTTTGTTTGAAACAAATGATATTGCAATTCTATGACTCCATTTCATTTTAAATTAAATAAATTCCTTGGGTATCTATTTTACCTCACAGATAAAAGATGCTTATTACCCAAATGAGCATGCCTGCTGCCTGTGATGATGCTTCTAATATTTTTTTTTGTATTATTACTAGTGGGCTGTTATATTTAGTGTTAGTATATCGTGGCAGGTGCAGAAGCAGGAATCTGACTGTCCAAAGCCAACAGTGATTTATTAAAACTTTGTCTGGATCTAAAGGACAAGAAAGATTTGAAATAGTATTAAATATATAACAGAAAATGCTTATAAACCTTTGAAACAAATGGATCAAATAAAATTATTTTAATACAGGTTTCTTCAGAAAGAGAATATCTACTGGTGGCTTACCACACTAAAACCAGATTCTTAATAGGACACTGTCATGGAGGGGATTTTGCCACCTATTCCAATTGTGGCAGAGGGGAGAAATTAATTGGTGTGAGATGATGTTCTATAAAAATATATAATTTATTAACTTCAATATTCTGAACTCTCACCACCCACAACCACTGAATTTAATATTAATAGGACCTACACAGTTATGAAAGACACTCTAGGAATAACATCAAACAGTAACTTGTTAATAACTAGCAGACATTCAAACTATAAACAGAGAGAGAAAATTCCCTGCAGCAAATACTGCTTGGGTTTAATATGCTGCTTGCCCAGCAGGTGGGCTGAAGTTCTTTCTGCTTTATGGCAGGAGGCAATAGAAACTACAGAGGCATTAAAGCATTTACTCACAAATTCTTACTCATTATCAATCACCCTCCAGGGCTACATCACAACCTATTATAAATGTCCAATCTTCAGGGAAACTTTGCCCATGGATGGTGTGGCTGGAATCCTCCTGGCTTCAGGGGAAAGGAGAATCTTCCCGACCTCTGGGGAAAGGACAGTCTCTGATCTTGTTCTCCTGGCTTCTTCTGGACGATCTGTGTGTATGTCCAGGGATTCTTAGGCAGAACCTTCAGGTGCAGAAGGAGTATGATGCTGTGCCATCTCAGCATGGTCTCATGCTGGCTATATGGGCCAGTTGTGTGCAGACAAGTGGGGTCTGCTCCTGGTAACTCAGCGGCAGTGGCGAGCACCAGGCAATAATAAGGCAGCAGGTGTGCAATAGGGTGCACAGCTGCATGGGAGTCTGAACTTCATAGATAAAGGCAGGAAATATAGGATCTAGTCCTGGTAACTCAATGCAGTGGTGTGTAAGGTGTGCATGACTGTCTGGGAGCCTATGGGAGATTCTGTCTCCATGGAGTAGATGCACTGCAGGCGGGCACGCAGGCAGGCAGGCATAACAGGCATAAGCAAAAGGCAGTGCGGGTGAGTCTAAGCGAGCACTTTGTTTGCCTGTGTACCTCTATTTATCAAATGTGAGCCGAGATTAGTGGCCCTTTGGACACCAAAATGGCCAATCAGCTTTTGGCAGTCAGCCAAACCTCACCATAATAGGCAAAAGCCACAGGCCTGGACCTCCCAAATATGGGGATAGTATGGGCCTAGCACCTGGCAAACACGAGCTGGTCGCATGGGCTTATACAACCATGTTTACACAATCAGGGGCCCTGGGCAGGACAGACTTTATGGCACCAGGTTTGTAAGGCCCCTTTTGTGTTTCCCCCTGGTGGGGGCAGAAAAGCATGTCCAGGCAAGACAAGGCATATGTAAGCCTATTTTGGGCCTATGGGCCCTCCACTACACCTGTACAATGGCTTCCATCTCATCACTTTTGATGCTCACTCTGTGTGCATAGGTGTAGATACTGCATTTTAAACTAGCTTATAGACTGATAAATTATGCATGCATTAACTCAATTAACCCTAATAACAGCTTAACACAAAACTAATGGAACAAATGAATTATTGATAAGACAATTCTATATAATTATATGACATTATAGGTAGGAGCAATGCACCTCAGGGATGTGAACTTGCCTGTCTGAGTCTCAGTTTTCAGTTACACATGAAAAGATCCTTAAGCATGTGCATAACTCTGAGTGAATCTTAAACACATGTATAGGCAGCTTCCTAACCTGAGACAGGTCCTGGTCAGTGGAAGTAGGAGAGGAAAAACTCCTGTAGGGATGTCTTTAGTTGTTCCATATGTGGCATTCTTTGTTATTGGCTAAATGATTCACCTTAGTGTAAAGTATTTGAAAGGCTTGTTTTTTCAACTCAGATATAAACTCAGGGTTCCTAGTGACTCCTAGATTTTGTAGTTCTCGTGGCAGTCTGGAAGTACTGATACTGTGGACAGCTGTGCATGAGCTGGGCTTTCTTATCATAGAATCATAGAATCATAGAATCAACCAGGTTGGAAGAGATCTCCAAGATCATCCAGTCCAACCTATCACCCAGCCCTAGCCAGTCAACTAGACCATGGCACTGAGTGCCTCATCCAGTCTTTTCTTGAAGACCCCCAGGGACGGTGCCTCCACCACCTCCCTGGGCAGCCCATTCCAATGGGAAATCACTCTCTCTGTGAAGAACTTCTTCCTAACATCCAGCCTATACCTACCCTGGCACAACTTGAGACTGTGTCCCCTTGTTTTATTGCTGGTTACCTGGGAGAAGAGGCCAACCCCCACCTGGCTACAATGCCCCTTCAGGTAGTTGTAGACAGTAATAAGATCACCCCTGAGCCTCCTCTTCTCCAGGCTAAACAGGCCCAGTTCCCTCAACCTCTCCTCATAGGATTTGTGTTCCAGGCCCCTCACCAGCTTCGTTGCCCTTCTCTGGACATGCTCCAGCACCTCAACATCTTTCTTGAATTGAGGGGCCCAGAACTGGACACAGTACTCAAGGTGTGGCCTGACCAGTGCTGAGTACAGGGGAAGAATAACCTCCCTTGTCCTATTGGCCACACTGTTCCTGATGCAGGCCAGGATGCCATTGGCTCTCTTGGCCACCTGGGCACACTGCTGGCTCATCTTCAGCTTACTATCTATCAGTACCCCCAAGTCCCTTTCCTCCTGGCTGCTCTCCAGCCACTCAGTTCCCAGCCTGTAGCACTGCTTGGGGTTATTGTGGCCGAAGTGCAGAACCCTGCACTTGGCCTTGTTAAATCTCATCCCATTGGCCTCTGCCCACCCATCCAGCCTGTCCAGGTCCCTCTGCAGGGCTCTCCTACCTTCCAACAGATCAACACCTGCTCCTAGCTTGGTGTCATCTGCAAACTTACTGATGCTGGACTCAATGCCCTCGTCCAGATCATCAATAAAGATATTGAACAGGACTGGGCCCAGCACTGATCCTTGGGGCACACCACTAGTGACTGGCTGCCAACTGGATGTGGCACCATTCACCACCACTCTCTGAGCTCTGCCATCCAGCCAGTTCTTGATCCAGCACAGAGTGAATCTGTCCAAACCACGAGCTGCCAGCTTGGCTAGGAGCTTCTTGTGGCAGACAGTGTCAAAGGCTTTGCTGAAGTCCAAGTAGACTACATCCACAGCCTTCCCCACATTCACCAGGCGTGTAACCTGATCATAAAAGGAGATCAGGTTGGTGAGGCAGGACCTGCCCTTCCTAAACCCATGCTGGCTGGGCCTGATCCCTTGGCTATCCTGTAGGTGCTTTGTGATGGCACCTAAGATGACCTGTTCCATGACCTTGCCTGGCACTGAGGTCAGGCTCACATGTCTGTAGTTTTCTGGCTCCTCCTTACGACCCTTCTTGTGTATGGGAATCACATTGGCCAGCTTCCAGTCTTCAGGGTCCTCTCCAGTGAGCCAGGACTGCTGATAAATGATGGAGAGTGGCTTGGCCAGCTCAGCTGCCAGCTCTCTCAGCACCCTAGGGTGGATCCCATCCGGTCCCATGGACTTGTGAGGATCCAAGTGACTTAGCAGATCCCTTACTGCTTCCTCATGGATTAGAGGGGGACTGTACTGGTCCCTGACTCCATCCACCACTTCAGGATTCCAGCTGTCCTGGAGACAACCTGTCCCACTAGTGAAGATTGAGGCAAAGAAGGTGTTAAGCACCTCTGCCTTTTCCTCATCCTTTGTCACTATGTTCCCATCTCTATCTAGTAAGGACTGGAGGTTGTCCTTGGCCCTTCTCTTGCCATTCATATATTTAAAGAAACACTTTTTATTTTCCTTGGCAGCCGTGGCCAGCCTGAGCTCCAAGTGGGCTTTTGCCTCTCTAATTTTTCCTCTACAAGACCTAGCAACCTCCTTGAACTTCTCCTGGGACACCTCCCCTCTTTTCCAAAGGTGCTGTTCAGGTAACGCTTCTAGGTAATGGATAGTTCTACAGTGTAGTGGGAACAATTATATTGTCCTAAGGACGTTTCAACTGTGGATGAAGTAACTCCCAAGCACACTGTGTTTTAGTCTCAATAACTGCTTTGCATCTGTGAGAGTCTAAATCCTCTCTCTGGTTCATCAACACAGATAAAGATTGCATCGTCTCTCCCTAATCAACAAAGACAGAGATTGCCTTTGGTAACCTCCAGGTCTCAGACTATTTGCTTGGCCTAAAGCTCAGGGATGCAAATCAACAGACAACGCCTTCAAAACTCCTGCACTTCAGCCTGGCTGGAATGCTCAGGATGCCTACATCTTATCTCATCTACCCCAAGGGAAAAGGCTTGTGTGTATTCAGGGCATGGACAGGTGCAGCCAGGGAGGGGGCGGAGGCCCTCTCCTCAGTGGCGCTGGACACCTGTGAATGCATGAGAATACACAGGAAGATGCCCTGGGGAGCTGCAGCTGGACACTGAGCAGAAACTGTATGAAAGGCAGGAGGATGCCTGCCAAAGGGTGGCATTCCCACCGGACCACCAGTGGCACCTCCACCAGACCACCAGTGGCACTTCTACCAGACCACCAAGGGCGGACCACCACCAGATCACCAGAGCTGCATCACCACCCGAAGAACCCCTGACGAGCTCCACAGAAGATCATCCCTGGGCCACGCACCCGTCTCTCTCTCTGTCTCTCTGTCTGTCTGTCTCTCTCTCTCTGTCTCTCTCTTTCTCTCTCTCTGTCTCTCTGTCTGTCTCTCTCTCTCTCTCTCTCTCTCTCTCTCTCTCTCTCTCTCTCCCTCCCCCCAGCCTGCGACTGAGGGTAATATGAGCACGGCTCTTTTTCTTCCCTGCTTCTTCTCTTCTCCTTCGTTCTCTTTATCTCTCCCTCTCTTCCCCCTCTCCCCTCTCTCCCTCTGTTTTGTCCAACCTTATCTTTTAATAAATAGTTTCATGGTGATATCTGGTCTCGTCTGCACCTTAATTTCACAACACGGAAATCCATAAGAACGGATCTTGCTCCTCTGGGCAGAGATACTGTTCGTCTGTGTTCTCTGGACCTTGTCAGAATCAAACTATGCTGATCCAGAGAGAAAGCTGCCTAAACAAAAATGTGTGGCTCAGAAGAGAAGCTCTCACACTGTTAAGATTTCTGAGACATGGCTCATCAGGAGAGGAGCTTTGTGATGCTGCTGGATTCAGCACCACACTTCCCACCTTTGCAGTACGGAATAAGGCTACAGTCAGCATTTCCAGGGAAATAAAAGGGCAGCTGCTCTGAGAACTGCAATGTTAAAGTTGAGAAACACAGATAGTATTGCTTAGGAAAAGATTATCAAGATTGCATGTTATTAGTGCTGGCTATTTTTTAAATATCAGAATAAAACCTGTCTGTACAACCTCGCTCTAGTGATAGGTAGAGATACTGAAAAAAGGGAAAACATCCTTGTGATAAATACATGGCATAGAGGGTGGTGCCACCAACAAAACTTCATTTTTTTTTTCACCATAGGGAAGTTTTCTCAGCACTGGGTCTAGTGGCAACACATTGAGTTCATCTGTCCCACAAAGGGAAAAGAGTCCTTGCACATGAGTTGGGTGGGTTTATTGACAAGGCTTTAAACTAGCTATGACGGGGGATGGGGATGTAGCTGACCTTGCCGTGGATGTAATAGCCCAGCATTTGTAGAGCAGTGTATTGGCAACTTCGATAACCAGAGGGTCTAATCCCCTTCAAGGCTGAAAACTACGTACTCGACTCCATCCCTGCATATAATATATATAATATATAATTTTAACAGTTGATACTGCATGGAGCTATGATGGAAAGGGGAGATGGAAAGAAAGAAAGAAAGAAAGGAAGAAAGAAAGAAAGATTGATTTTAAAAAGGCATGTTATCAAAACAGAAAGTGTACCAGGCAGCAAGAAGCCAGCTACTTTGCTTTCTACTTTGCACAAACATTTCACTGGGTCCAGCCTTTACAGAGTCAGACACTAATAACTTGTGATAACTTTGCAAACCTTACAGCTATTCAGAGAAAAGACTTTGAGTAAAGTCCTTGTAAGTCACTGAGGATGCAACTTCATAATCGCATTAGGCAGCCTTTACAGGGCATTAAAAATGACAGTTCCACTCTCCTTCTGTCCTTCCCTGCCCACTGCACTGATCCCACTGCTCTGATGTTAGATGAGTAACCTGGCCTGAAGATCTATGTTACATTAATGTTTTCCCAGTTCATGGTACCTGTGGGACTTAACTTCCTAAACACAGAAAAGCAGAAAAGCAAGAGTGGAGGTGAAAAGAGCAGCATTATAGTCTTGCAGTAGACAGAGTCCAATGGGCTCAAAGGTAACATCAAATCACATGTAAACCTGTTCTGATGAGGTAGTTTGCCAGTCAACATTCTTTAATTGCAGCTCTCCATTACAGCTGATTCTACCGCACTGTGAGCTGCTGCCAGAGGTTGAGATCTGTATTAGTTTTTTGTTTAAGAGTGCAACAGACTTATTTAAGGGAAAAGGGCAGTAAAATAATAATGTCCTTGCTGAATTGGAGAGGAATACAGAAAGGTTGTATTTAAAGATGTGCAGGAAGATACATGAATCCTTAATACCTAATACAGATATGGGATGCATGAGAATTCCCCCAAAACCTTTCCCCGCACTGAAGCTAAAGTCAGCAAAACACCAGCGCTCATTTTCTCCTCCTCTCCCCCCACCCCCCCCCCCAACTTTTTCTCCCAGTTTGGCCCAAAACAGGCCAAACTCACTGCAGCAGCATCCTTGAAGGCTGTGAGCCACAGGGTATTCCTACACAGACAAGAATCCCTCCAAAGAGCTGAAAAGGAAGGGACAAAAGAGAGAAAACTGACTTTGCTGCTCTCTTATAAAGTGTCAGCACGATTATGTGATGGGATAACAAAACTACAATATCCAGGATGACCAGTCTATCCCCTCAGACAAGTCCTGGTCTCTGTAGTTTTCTTAGGAACCTGGGACACACTCAAACCACCACAACATCTCAGTTCCCAAAACATAATATTAGGGACAAGAGGAAGAATAAAGTCAGGACAAACAAAGGCAGACTGTATCCTGCAGGGTGACTGAGGAAGGCAAACAGAAAGCAATGTGCCAACAAATTTTTCTGTTTACTTCTTTTTTACGCTGTGGATAGATGTCATGATATGTGTTCAGGTCTTGAGATCCCTTCACATTTCATGTGATGCAGGTGCTGTGGCTTTGCTTTTAGCCTGACGTGGGAGTAGATCCAGAAGAATCAGTCATGGCATTTTCTGAGTTATCTTTCACAGCTAATGTAATACCACAGGATCAGCCACAGACTGGAGAAGGCTTATTCTGTTAAGCAGGGGAGAACTCATTAAAACAGCACAGTTTTAAAGGCACAGGAGGAGGAACAAGAATTTAAAATAAAAATCACATTTTAGTTAACATAAGATTTTGTCCAAGATCTAGAATAAGAAATATATGTAGCAACCACAAATGTAATATACTTCAAAGACTGATTTTTGCTGGATATAGCTACAATTCTAATAGAATCTCTGAAGACTCAGAAACAGACTGTGAAGGCTTAGAGCTGATACAAGTCAGTATAGTTGCACAGACACGATTTAGCTACCTAGTAAGTGTATTTCAAAAACCCAACACTTCACTTCAGTGTGGCCGAGCTGTTTTTAATAGCTGGTAGAGACACATTTCTTACCACTGGCCAAATGTCTGTGTACAGATTGCTGTTGTGGTGCAGATCAAGACATGCTTTGACAGAGGCAGGAAACTGCTCAGGGCAGTGGTACCTGCATTTGTGATAGGGCAGTCGGAGATATTCTCTCTATACTGTCCTCCTGTGTCAAAGCGCAGGCTTGGAGCTGCCAGGAAGGGAGTCTGAATCATGACACCATCTGCCACAACAAGCGCCTGGCAAAGCTGGCAGCTCATGCTTGGACAGATTCACTCTGATATGGGTCAAGAACTGGCTGAAGGGCCAGGTCCAGGGAGAGGTGGTGAATGGTGACACATCCAGTTGGCAGCTGTCACTGGTGGTGTGCCCCAGGGATCAGTGCTGGGCTTGGTCCTGTTTAATATCTTTATTGATGATCTAGACCAGGGGATTGAGTCCAGCATCAGTAACTTTGTAGATGACACCAAGCTAGGAGCAGGTGTTGATCTGTTGGAAGGTAGGAGAGCCCTGCAGAGTGAAATTGACAGGCTGCAGGAGTGGACAGAGGCCAATGGGATGACATTTAACAAGGCCAAATGCAGAGTTGTCCACAACAACCCCAAGCAGCGCTGCAGGCTGGGGACAGAGTGGCTGGAGAGCAGCCAGGCAGAAAGGGACCTGGGGGTACTGGTAGATAGCAGACTGAACATGAGCCATCAGTGTTCCCAGGTGTCCAAGAGAGCCAATGGCATCCTGACCTATATCAGGAACAGTGTGGCCAGTAGGATGAGGGAGGTTATTCTTCCCCTGTACTCAACATTGGTCAGGCCACACATTGAGTGCTGTGTCCAGTTATGAGCTACTCAATTCAAGAGAGATGTTGAGGTACTGGAATGTATACAGAGAAGTGTGACAAAGCTGGTGAAAGGCCTGGAACACAAACCCTCTGAGGAGAGTCTGAGGGAGCTGGGCCTGTTTAGCCTGGAGAAGAGGAGGCTCAGGGGTGATCTTATTACTGTCTACAACTATCTGAAGGGGCATTGTAGCCAGGTGGGGGTTGGCCTCTTCTCCCAGGTAACCAGCAATAGAACAAGGGGACACAGTCTCAAGTTGTGCCAGGGTAGGTATAGGCTGGATGTTAGGAAGAAGTTGTTGCCAGAGAGAGTGATTTCCCATTGGAATGGGCTGCCCAGGGAGGTGGTGGAGTTGCTGTCCCTGGAGGTGTTCAAGAAAAGCCTGGCTGAGGCACTTAGTGCCATGGTCTCTTTGACTGGCTAGGGCTGGGTGCTAGGTTGGACTGGATGATTTTGGAGGTCTCTTCCAACCTGATTGATTCTATTCTATTCAATTCTATTCAATTCTACTCTATTCTATTCTATGTCTGGTGCCAGTTATGGCTAGAGATGAGGGAAAGTCCACATCCTCTTCAGCAGGACTACCTATGCTTGGGAGCTGCTAGCTTACCTTTCTGTCTGTCTCATGATTCCAGCTCAAACCTTCATCCTCCTAGTCCCCTTTCTGTTTCTGGAGTAGATACAGGGAGTGCTTGCATTTAGTTTTACATGTAGTGCATGAAGTCCTCAGTGCCACACTTTTTTATTGTTTCTGTTGTCTGAAATTCTTCCTAACTAAACATGATACTATTTCCTCTCACAAAATGTCTTCTCCTCTTATTCTCCTTGACAAGATTCTAAATATCTCAGGTATTGATCAGCAGAGGTAAATCTGCCTTACTGACAAACTCATCTCAAAGTAATATTGTTATCAATGAAAATTAGCTGCTCTGGCTACAGTATGCGCAATGGAAACAACAGAATATCTCAAAATGGTAGCAAGACACAAGAGAAACCAAGGGAAAATGCAGGCATAAAATGGAATTGCTCATGTACTTGGTGTTTAGCACTTAACTATCTCACTGTAGTGCTTCTACACAAGTAATTGGACTGGGAAAGTCAATCTCCAGACTACAGCACGAATCATGATACTGTGGTCTCAGAAGTAAAGCAAGAAGGGAGCTCCAGTAAGCACTTCTTGGTTTCACACAGGGCCAGGGAAATATTCCAAACTTTTCTCTCCAAGTGAAGGAATCAAGGACACCACAGTGTGCATTCTAATCTTGGAATTATTTTGCTACATGAGCACTGACTCTGTTTATTCTATGTTTACATCTGGATCTCTAGGACAACATCCAATGAAACTTCTTTGTGTCTTTGAATGTTTGTTTCTAATCACAATCTGATTCCAGATGGACTTCACATGAAAAAATTGAGAGAAGAGATTCCAGTACAACCCAGCTGAATAAGCATAGTGCAGTGTAAAGATGCCCAGCAGGATTGATTTACAAGGCAAATAAATAAGAATGTGAATCTTCTATGTAACGGAAGATATATTGCCAGCACATAAATATGAATGCCTGGGAAAAGATTACATACTTCATTGCCATTAAAAAAAAAAAAAAAAAAAAAAAAAAAAAAAAAGACGAAAAAAAGACAAAAAAGGAAAAGTATGTATTATTCATTTTAACGGATTAAGTTACAGGAAGATAATGATGATTCCCAAACTCTATAAACATCACACAAAAGGACACTTTAAAAAAAAAAGTGTTCTGTATTAGAATTTAGAGAGCTTGTTGCAATGAAATATGAATGATGTCAAATATGCACTGAAGAATGGTGAATGAGGTTACAGGAAAGTCACACACAAAGTGATGCTTCTGAAAAGACAAAGTGTTTGGATCTGGAGGCTTAAAAGTACGCATGTTAATAACAAGTTCTGTTCAAGCACTGACAAGCTAAACGGTCTCTAAGGACAAGATCTGCAGGAGAGTTCAGCACCTATTAGTTCCTGAGGAAGTTATTGTGACAGCATTCCATGTTACAGTAAATTGATGGATGCTGAATGTCTTCCTACATCTGAAATGTTCTGTAGATGTTTAAAGTAATAGCTCCCTCTCTTTCCTCACCCTCAATTCAACCTTACAATCTTACAAACCACACCTGCCCTTCCCCTGCCAAAACCATCTTACAAAATAAAAACCACACAAAAACCCTTGATGATTTTCCTTTGCAAAATGACAGTTGGCAAAAAATGCCTTGTAAAAGTGTTCACTTTTTGAAGTCTCTTTAGTTAGTCACCTCTAAGTCTAGTGACACATAAGGTCAGTTATCCAGGGTTCAGCCACTGAAGTTCTTTGAATCAAAACTTACAGTGATTTAACACCAGGGAATGAATGTGCAAGGATAGGACATCTGAATTACCTGAACCTCCTTGGCACTGCAGCCTCTTGACATAAAATGTATACCATATAGGCTCTTCAAAAGCAAATGCATAACACTGACCTTACATCAAAGAGTTTGTTACTATCAGCAGACATTTCTGTAGCCCTCAACAGTATTTATAAATCCATCCCAAATTTCTGTTTTGCCCACATAGGAATTTATTACTTCTATGATTGATTTTGTTAATGTTTGTATTATTTTCTTCCTTATTAGCAATTTGCATTATGGAGTAAATAGTTTGCCTTTCTACTCCAAAAAACATACCATGATTCTCACAGTATCTATCCAATAACTCTTCAGAATAATTTCAGTCCATATTATGTGAAGGCATTTGAAAATGAGTCCATCTGGATCTTTATGAAACAATTGAACTGGAGTGTCATGCTCACCAGGAAATGTCAGAGAGAGAGAGGAGAAAAACATGAGTGCAAGTATTGATGAGTACAAAGCTGGTATAATTAACTTCTGTATCTTTTTTTTTCTGAGTGTGTTGTCATGATGCACAGTATTTCAGTCTTCCAGGACACCTTCCATACCTCTAGACTTCACACTCAGGTTTATAATTGCAGTTATTTAGAATCTTCTGTAATTTTCTTCAGCTGCCTCCTTTTTTTTCCACACAGAAAAATTCTGTGTCACTCAAAGTAAGAGCACAGAGTTTGCCTGTTAGATAAGGACACAAGCATTTCACTTTGAAAACTCGAAGCAATCCATGTGTATTAGTCATAGTAAGATTTCTTCTCTTACAGCTACTCAAACTATTCAAGAAGACAGATTCCACTTTGACACATCTTCCACAGAATAGCCTGACATGCACTAACAGAGGGACATACAACTCCAGCAATAGACAACAGGGACAGAACACCTCAATTTTCCATTGGATTTGCAGAGCTGGCAAGACAGCCTTTGACCTGTAAAACAGAAGCAAATCTGTCATAACAGCCAGTGAGAGAGAATAAATCTGGAGCTCTATATAATTCATAGAGTCTCTCTTCCAATCAAAAGAGCACTTCTTAAGAGTAGGACTGACTTCCCAGTTGTCCTTGCATTTTATGCTAATGTTCTCTTTCTCATCTTTGCCAGAACTCTCCTGTACAGGATACAAAAATTGTAAAGTTAGAACAGAGTCTGATGGAAAAAAATTATCTCCTTCAAAGCCATTAAAATTTACTCCTTTCTTATTCCTCATAATTTTTTTTAGAAGCATCCCAGAGCTGAGGAATTTTTCCTTTCTTTAAATTTGATTTTCTTTTTTTTTTTTTTTTTTTGGCAAGAAGTTTTGAAAAGGAAATCATGTTCCTCTTTATAATTCAAAGTGGAATTTGAAGATTTGTAGCAACTTCTATTTTTCTCAAAGGAAAAGATACTAAGGTACTTTCTTGGATGGGTACCATCTGAGGAAAACCAAGCCTCTGAAGATAGAGGTCCTGATCTTTCTAATGTTTTCCACTTTTCTGTAAAACACTAGAATTTCTCTGGCCATGCTTTGCCAACTAAACCATAGTTAAACTCTTTGTTGGAATGCTGACATCACATTGGGAATAGCGTTAAACCACAAGAGACACTAATTTACACTTATTTAGATGTAATAGTAAAAAATTCTCTTTACAACTCTGTTTCATAGTCCTCAATTATTAAGTGCAGCTCAACATCCATCTCTGTCTAGGAGCACAGAGAAATGTTTATCCTCTCAAATCAAACAAATTTGGTTTCTTTCTTTGTCTAGGCAACTTTTTGGTTTCCATCACTTAAGCTTTGGGCCCTAAGAGCACATGGCTGTACCTGAAAGTGCTTTCAGACTGCAGAAATGGCAGTGGCACTGGGATCTGGTTCCATCTCATCCAGATGGAGACATCCCCATCTGTGAAACAGAAGAATATTTGCCTTGCCAGTAGAAAACAGCCTTCAAATTCACTGTAAAGCAGTGAGAAATGCTGCACACTTCCAAGTAACACAGCTGAACTCACCCGGGAAATGCAAGGCAGGACTGCTGCTCTAGCAGCCTTCTCACTGAGTAGTAATTTCTCTGCATGATCCTGAAAAAGCTATGCACATTTTGAACTGTGGACCTGTGTATTTCTTACCTGCAAACCATAAATACCTGCTGTTTCATACAAAACGCCATGAGAACAATCTGCATGGCCTAGATATGCAGTGTAGTAAGATATACAACAACGTGATATGAAGTCAAAGAATGTACTCCTGTTACTTAGTTACTCTACAGTCACAAATAATTCATATTTCTTTGGTAAAATGCCTAAAAAGTTTTAAGACCTACAAAAAAAAAGAAGTTACAAAAGTGATAGATATTTTTCTGATCCAAGACACCAGAAAGTGCTGCTTCCAGAACATTCCTGGCCCCTTCTGGATGCTCCATCAACCTAAAACACACAGTATCACAGAATTCTCAAGATTGGAAGGGACCTCGAAAGATCATTAGTCCAACCCCTCTGCCAGAGCAGGACCACTTTGAGTAGGTCACACAGGAATGTATCCAGGTAGGTTTTGTGTCTTTTCAATGTCTCTGGGCAACTTGTTCCAATGCCCACTCAGTGAAAAAGTTTTTCCTTACATTTATGTGGCTCCTATGCTTCAGCTTGAACCTATTGCCCCTTGTCCTGTCATTGGAGATCCAGCTTGTTTCAGCTCCAGAAAGGCTGTACAAGGTGACCTCCTCCTTGTACTATTCTGAAACACAGCACAGTGAGTACACAAAAAGTAATGGAGCCATATTGCTGTTACCTAGTGTGCAGTGTTTATTGTGCAGTGTTACGTTCAATAAAAGCTGCTCAAGGCAGAACAGCAAAAATAAATGCTTTAGGAAGGAGGTTAACATGCAATCTCCAAACAGAGAAACTGTGTATTTTCATTCTGAATAGGTTTTTCTGAGGTTTTGTTTTGCTTAGCTTTATAAAACTGCCTTTCCTATCTTAAAAAATAGCATTTTTGAGCTATGTCAGTTAATTAATCTCTGATGAACATAATATAAATGGGTGAAAAAGAAAAAGCTAACCAAAATCTCACAGCATCCTAACACAGATGAAGAAATGCATGATAAGAGCTGCTCCTAGCTGCTGTCACTGAGATAGCTGTGAGAAGTTACAGATTCCCATCCTGACAAAAGCTGGCACCAAACAAATTGAAGTATTAAACATTACCAGACAGCAGCGGAAAGAAACAGTGTGGTAGGCCAAATAGCAATCAGTCTAATGCTTCTGCAAAGAGAAAAAAAATACTGAAAAGCAGGGAAAGAGTATTTTATACTTTCTTTCCAGAGGCCAGAGCTAAAAAATTCTGCTGAGAAACAGGAAGCTCTTGACTTGGCCACACCCATGGCCATCTTTAATCCTGCCTGCTGGAAGATTTCTAAACTCTATCTCTCAGACTCTTCATTCTTCACATCTCTGATAATGTGGAATTTCAATCCATTACTTTTATTTTCATGAGTCTATAAATGACAGAGTAAAATTTGTTCCTTGCTGAGTAAATTAAATCTTGTGTTTTCCACTAAAATACTGCAACATCATAAATTACTGCATTTTTGGTTGTTTTTCTTGGTCTTTTGCTTCTGCCCTAAACAGCCAAAAGCAGAATAATGAAGAACAATCTCACAAATTTGCAAAATCAGTCTAATTCAGTTCAGATGTTGCAAATGGGTTTCTTCCTGAGACTTTTTACAGCATTAATAGTGTACTGGGGAAGTCTGTCGGTTTATAAAGGTAAATCCTCCGCAGAGGTTTTGCCTGAGCAGCAGCCCAGAGGCATTCAAAGAATGCTGTTGCAGCCACAAAGAAACTTGAATATTTCTTCTCTATCTCTGCTGTCTCTAGTCCAAGATATAAAACAAAGAAGAGCTTTGTATTAACTGCTGTAGCTTATTCCCAATTATCCAAAATACACTTCAGGTTAAGGAACTACACAGGCAATTTTTTTGTTTTAATTTGGGTATTGCATAAACTAAAAGATTTTTTAGCATGAAATACAACCAGGCTTCCAATTTTTAGTCATTCAGACTAAAGAGAACAGCCCAGCCCTTATGCTGTACATGACAAAGTTTCTAACAGAAACCAACATGTTATTTCTAATCAGATTAATAAAACAACAATAACATAGTCTATCTCTCTTTTTTTTTTTTTTACTTTTTTTATTAGTCATGGCTAACACATGCAAGTATATGAGAGACATTTTTCTACCTTCCCCAGATGGGCCAGGTTTAGATATGAACTATTCATCATGCCCAACCCTCAGCTTTCCAGTCAGAGATATGTAAATTCACCCTTTTAATTTCTTATGAGGTTGCTGTGAGGAACAGCAACAAGATGTTCAGATACCGTTTCAGAATGAGAGTTCATTTACAACAAAAGCAGTATATGTCAAAAAGCAGTACTTGTACCAAAGAAGAAACACAAACTATCTCCTCTACTATTCACAAAATTCCCAATTGTTTTTAGGAAGGAAAAAAAAAAAAAAGCTGAGTGAAGGAAACTAATAGGTTTTAACAAGCCACTGCACAGGATTCATCTGATTGCCATGTAGTGGAGGGCTTGTAGGCCCGAACAGAGGCTTCTTTATGCCCCTACATGCCTGGACATGTTTTTTTCTGCCAGGACTCCTGGTAGTTAAAAGGGTTGTGTAACAAACATATACCCAACTCGTGTATCCCTGGGGTCTGCCCATGTGATCCCCATATTTGGGAGAGTCCAGGCAAGAGCCTCCTACCTATTATGGTAAAGTTTGCCTGACTGCCAATCTGATTGTCACTTTGGATGGCCAAAGGGCACATTAATCTTGGCCCACAGTCTATAAAGAGGGGTGCACAAGAGTACCACGTGTTCAGATTCAGCTCAGTTCAGATCTGTTCAGACAAGCTCTCTGACCCACCTGCAAGGATCAGACACAGAGTCTGACCTTCACCTAAGCGCTCAGCTGCTCATACACACACTCTCGGAAGCCATTGCAGTGCTCCGATGCTTTCTGAGGCATAGACCTCTTTGATTCAATTAGCAGCTAACCTGACTGCGTACTTTAGATGCAGAAGCTCATTCAAGCCTGCACCCATTTTTATATATATGGAGCCGATAGCCTCCTAAGAACCAGCTGTGCGTATCTGCAAGCTATATTACTATCAGGACCTGACCCTGATCTTGATTTATCTATGGAGCTCAGTCTCCCAGCAGCCTGGCACACAGCATGCCTGCTGCTTTTGCCTGGTAAGAGAACCAGGAAGGCAGACATTCTGGACTGTCTGCCAATACACACACCCATGGCCTGAATCTGTGAAGGGACCATGCCAGAGCCAGCACGGACATTCTCCTCCTGTTCCTGGAATCCTGCCAGCTGATGATCCCTGGACACAGTATCCAGAAGGAGAAAACAGCAGCAACGAGGCAGAGACCATCCCATGCCAGGAGAACAAACGTTCTGCCACAACAAGCTCCTGGCAAAGCTGACAGGTCATGGCTTGGATAGATTCACACCGATATGGTTCAAGAACTGGCTGGAGACCCAGGCCCAGAGAGTGGTGGTGAATGGTGGCACATCCAGCTGGCAGTCAGTCACTAGTGGTGTGCCCCAATGACCAGTGCTGATCCCAGTCCTGTTCAAAATCTTCACTGATGATCTGGACCTGTGTAGGACTCTGCACTTGACCTTGTTAAATCTCATTCCACTGGACTCTGCCCACTCATCCTGTCAAGGTCCCTCTGCAGGGCTTTCCTACCCTCCAGAAGATCCACACCTGCTCCTATCTTGGTGTCATCTGCAAACTTACTGATGCTAGACTCAACTCCCTGGTCTAGATCATCAATAAAGATATTGAACAGAATTGGGCCCAGCACTGCTCCACTACCTTCATAAAAAAAGAGATCAAATGCCCCACTACTGTAAGCCCCAAAGCAGCTTAAAAAGCCCCTCTAACTGAATCTCCATCTTTCAGGATTGCTTTAGTTCAGTGGTATTTGGTATTATGTCCTCACAGTTTCTCTCAGAAAAAAAAAACAAAAAACACCAAAACAAAACACAACATTCAGCATTTTCATCTCTCTATAGATAATTTAAGACATTTGTTTTATTTATCATATATTCATGCAATTGTTTTGCAAATTTTCCCCCCCCAATATTAAAATATGCACAAAATGGGCTATGTCCTCTCATTAAAGTGAGCTGCTGCCTGAAAAAAATGAAGGACAGTAATGTCAGTAACAGGATAGACCTCTTTCAACCAGTAGGAAGAGGACTCTGCTTATGAAAGCATGTTCTGTTTCTCTCTCTTCATAAAAGCTGAGGAATTTCTCAGTATTACAATTGAAGCTCTCATTAACACCAATAACAAAAAATAAAACAAATGATAAATTAAAAATAAATGAATTTAAGAGGCATTTGCTGGACTCACAGGTGCCTACTATCCACATGGGAAATGTCAAGTGGGACTCGAGTCCACTTGGCTACTCTCAGCAGTTATCTGAGGAGGTTGAGAACTTGGCACTGGGAGGGCAAGAAGGAGCAGGCCTATGCTTGTATGAGTTTGCTTAACACAAGGAATATTGACTAAAAGCAGAATGATGTTAGCAAAGTCCTGAAGGAACTGAAGCAATGTTGTATCTTCAAATAAGTAAGACTAAAGAAAAGCAAGCAGCAATGTAATGACTCAGCTTTTCAGGAAAGATTTTGGCTTTCTCAGAGAGGTAGGTGTGATCCCAGGGAAAGCAGCAGCTCTAAAGGGCCATAGAACTCAGAGACTTAGCAGGGCTTTAAAGACAACATCCTCCAAGGGAAAAAGTGATATATCCCCTACTCAGGCAAACAAGCAGATTTATTAGAAGACCTCAGTCTGCAGATGGGCATCATGGACAGCTTCAAGCCCCTGTGTGTGACGGTTTGGGGCCATTACTAGCACACTGTGGGATAAAGCGCTGGGTAACCTGTTATGACCCCTTAGCTGAACCTAATGTTCTGAGTGGTTGGATAGGACAAATCCAGGGACCCTACAACCAGCCCTGGTTGCGCAGGGATGAGGTCAGGGAGGCCAAGGCATGTCTCAAATTGAGCCTGGCAAAGGACGTAAATAGCCTCTAAAGAGCATCGAATACAACTTCCCTCTCAAGGCAAGTCCTTCTAGAGAAGATCACACAGGACCACTTACAAATCAATGGCGCACTAGGTGTGGACCAAGAGGGTAATGTCCCTCCCACCTTAAGAGAAGATCAAGTTCAGGATCACATGAGGAATATGAACATACATAAATCTATGACACCTGATGAGATGCAGTGTAGAGTTCTGATGGAAACAGATGGTATAGTTACCAAGCCACTCTCCATAATACTTGAAAAGACCTCATAGCCACAGGATGTCCCTGGAGTATAGTTGATAGGACTGAAGGACAAGATGCCATCCAGAGAGATGTGGACAGGCTGGAAGGGAGGATTGAGAAGAATCTCACATGGTTCAATAAGGGAAACTGAAAGGTTGTGCACCTAGGTCCAGGCAATTCTAGATATTAATATAGGTGGGGGGATGACAAAGTTGAGAGCAGCCCTGCTGAAAAGGACTTGAGGGTACTGGTGTGTTGCGAAGAGCAGGAATTAATACGTGGTCGAGTCGGGAATTTATCAAAAATAGTTATTTTTTATTTTCCCAAAAAACCCGCCCCCCACAACTATATATACAAAGATTAATTTAGTTTAATAAGCAGATTCAGTTGCATGAGAATTAACCTACAAGGATACCATCAATAATCTGACTATATTGGAAGTCAGAAGTTGGAAAAGGCCTCAGCTGTTGATTAATAGCGGTTTCTTACTAAATTAAGCTAAGCCAAATAACTCACTCAGGCTGACTCATGCGGTCTGTGTTCCTCTTCCTTTCAGAGGCTGCAGGTGAATCGTTAAGGGTCGTTAAGGGTCGTTAGGCACACAAAGGTGTCAACAGGAAAGTGAATGCTTTGAAGGTCTCTCTGCAGTCCAGGCACAGGGGAGTGAACGAGCTCAGGCAGAGACATACGTCCAGGCACAGGCAAACTCCAAAGCGGGAACCCCAAAGGCGAGAAGACTCCCAATATTTATAACCTTCGCTAGACAAAGGGCAGAGTTACCACACCTTAGGCGCGAAAGCGCACGGCCAATCCCAGCCTGGCTCCAGCGCGGGAACTCACGGGGCAGTCCTCCCCCCCTTCACAGCTGCAGGGCAGGCAAGGCGGGGAGGGAAACCAGGCGGCTTTTCCCCCTTCCCCCCGAGGTCCTGGCAGGAGAGGAATTTAGGGGTACAGGACTCCAGGACATGGTGGATGAGAAGCTGTGCATGATCCAGTAACACACACTTGCATCTCAGAAGGCAAACCATACCATGGACTGGATCAAAAGAAGTGTGACCAGCAGGAGAGATGATTCTGTCACTCTGCTTTGGTGATCTCACCTAGAGGACGGTTTCTAGCTCTGGGGGCCTCCAGTGCAAGACAGACATGGACCTTGAAGCACAAAGATGATCAGAGAGCTGGAACACCTCTCCTGTGAATACAGGCTGAAATAATTGGAGGACAGCTCAGAAAGACTTGTAGCAAAAAAAGGAGGAGCAATGGTTTTAAACTGGAGCAGGGTAGATTTAGGCTGGACATAAGGAGAAAGCTCTTTACAGTGAGAGTGGTAAAATACTGGATCAGGCTGCTCAAGGATGTGGTTGAAGTCCTGTTCCTGGTCACAATTAAGACTAGATTTAAAGTGGCCCTGGGCAACCTAATCTAGTTGGGGATATCCCTGTGTTGTTTTCTGTGTAGGACAGAAAGTATTCTACTTTTTTATAAGACAACAAAAGAACTGCAATATTTATACAACTGTATAGACTGCAAAGACTGTAAAGACTATGTAACACCCCTTTATCTTCTCACAGAAGCGTTGCTCCCAGTTTTTACCTTCTTGCCACAATGCAGTATATAAGAATAAAAAGGGATTTCCCCAATACACACTTCTGTCATGGAAGGCCAATATAGTCCTAATGCACGTCCTGTCTTGTCCAGGCATGATTCCATGATCCCCTTCACTCTACTGAAGTAGGAAGCAGAGCAAGGAAAGAAGACAAAAGGCTTGAAGACACCAAGTCTGCATTGCTGGAAAAACAAGGTGCATACACTTACTTATGTGTGGCCTGTATTTTTCCAGATAAGGGTAAAGCAAGCCCTGGTTTCACCTAATACCATCTTGACAAAGTGCCATTCTGATTGGTGAATCTCTGGACAAATGAGTCATTACATGAGAGCAGCTGATAAAAGATATGGGAAAGATAAAGCAACATGCTTTTCCTTGTCGTGCTCTGCTTTGGTCTGCCTAGTTGTGCTCTGCTGTGCCTCATTTTGCTATGCTGCCACATCCCAGACTGGCTTTGTTGTGCAACAAGTTTTGATGCTACAAGCTTGTCCACCTGGAAACTGCCATGCCTCCGAGAGAGGCATGGAATGCCTCCACGCTGTAGGTAAGAATTAGCCATCAGCAAGACATCATGTCTGCCTGCACACTATCCATCCAGGACTGAACCAAGACCAGGTCAGAGACCATCTAACCCACAGTGCCCTGCTAGAGCCCTGGGGAAAACCCCAAAAAGCCTCCAGTGGGTACCAAACCACTGACAGCACCCCTCTACTTGTTTGGGTACTGTCTAGGACTACAATGCAGCCCCAGAAATCTGGAGATACTAGTTTGTGGGTAAACATCCTAAAAGCCTCATTGCAATTAAATATTTGGTTTGGCTCTGTAAACTGAGCATGTCTTCTCCTTTGGCAGAAAGGAGCCTCTCAAGCTCACCTAGAGGGCAAGATGCATATTGACCGCAAGAATCTCCAGTTTAAATTGCTTATTTTGCTTTTTTTTTCTTCTTAATTGTTCTAAATTGCCTGTTCTCTGTGTGTAAATACCCACAACCATGCATTTGAACCTTGTAAATGAGTTTTCTGGCAAGATTTAATGTTAATAAATTACTTTTTGTATATTAATTTTTATTTGGATAGTAATATCAAAATTAATAAATCAACTTCACACAGCTTGTTAAGAGGTGTGCTAGAAATAATTAGTTATTGGTGTACAGGTCAGCTTGTCCAAAAAATAATTTAAATTTAAAAAAAAGGATAAAAACAAAGAAAGGCCAAAAAAAAAATCCAACAACCAATAAACATGCAAACAAACAAAATTCCCCACAAACAAGCAAAATGAAACACAACAAAACCAACCAAGCAAACCAGTGGCCAGGAAAACTAATAAATGTTGAGAACATTCCCTTGAATCTTTAATGGATTTAAATTCTGTTGACTCTTTACAGCAGCCAGCAAAGTTCTGAACAGTCAGGCAGAAGAACAATTTATTATATTGTTTTTCTGGTTTTGAAAAATGCTAGAGCAAATCACAAAATAAAACCAGCTTAAATGTCAGTGCTTAGGAGCAGGCTAAGCACAGCAAGCCAACTATTATCCACCTCCTCATCTTCAAAGTAATGATTCATTTCTGACAGCCAACTTAATTACAAATAGGAATAACTATTAGACCAAAAAATTGGAAGGTTTAAGCTTTGTCCTGCTTTAAATGAGCTCTGCAAATCAAAGTGTGTCTTCTGTCTGGAGCCTTACAAAAAGATCCTTCAAAAACAAACCAAAACCAACCAACCAACCAAAAAAAAAAAAAAACCCACCCAACCTTGTTCCCGTTACTTTGACTGGAAATAATGTTGCAGAAAGAGAGATAAAAGAATGAACCTATTTCATAGGTAAAATGTGGCTAAAAGCTGAAGCTCAAATCTCTAAATTAATACAAATCTGGTTTCTTAATTGTTCATGGAATATCAGAGAATAAACAAATGAATGCATAAATCTTGACATGAAAATCATTAAGAAACATAAATGTCTATTTTCTCATTCTGCAATAACTCTATGCATGAATTTTGATCTCCACTCAAATAACAGTTCTCCCAGTAACCCATGCCAGCTCACATGAAAAAACAATCATAGAGTCATAGAATGGTTTAGGTTGGAAGGAACCTCAAAGATCATCCAGTTCTAACCCTCTGCTATAGGCAGGGACACCTTCCACTAGAACAGGTCACTCAAGGCCTCATCCAACCTGGCCTTGAACATCTTCAGGGAGGGAGCATCCACAACCTCCCTGGGCAACCTGTTCCAGTGTCTCACCACCCTCACTGTAAAGAGCTCTTTCCTAACATCTAGTTTGAATCTCTCCTCTTCCAGTTTAATCCCATTACCCCTTGTCCTGTCATTACAAGACCTTGTAAATAGTCCCTCTCCTGCTTTCTTATAGGTCCCCTTCAGATACTGAAAGGTCTCCTCAAAGTCTTCACTTCTCCAGGCTGAAGAGCCCCAATTCTGGTAGCCTGTCCTCATAGCAGAAGTGATACAGCCCTCTGAGCATCTTCGCCACCCTCCTCTGGACTTGCTCCAACAGTTTGGTGTCCTTTGAGTGTTGGTGGCTGTACTGCACACAGTACTCCAGGCAGGCTCTGATGAGAGCAGAGTAAAGGGGGAGAATCCCCTCCTTTGCCCTGCTGGCAATACTTCTCTTTGATGCAGCCCAGGACATGGTTGTCTGCTGGGGCTGCAAGTGCACATTGCTAGATCATGTTGAGGTTTTCATCAACCCAGAACCCCAGGTTCTTTTCCTCAGGGCTGCTCTCCCGACATTCACCATCCAGCCTGTATTTGTGCTTGGGATTGTGCTGTGCCAGGTGCAGGACCTTACACTTGGCCTTGTTGAATGTCATGATGTTGGCCTGAGTCCATCTCTCCAGCCTATCCAGGTCTCACTGGATGGCATCCTTGCCCTCTAGCAAGTAGACTGTGCCACACAGCTTGGTGTCATCCGCACACTTGCTGAGGGTGCACTCGATTCTTCTGTCTATATCACTGACAAAGATGTCAAACAGCACTGGTCCCAGCAACAACCCCTGAGAGACACCATTTGTCACTGGTCTCTGGGTGGACATTGTGCTGTTGATCACCACTCTCTGTTTGTGACCATCCAGCCAATTCCTTATCCATCAGTGCTCCACCCATCCAGTCTGTGTTTTTTCCAGTTTGATGACCAGGATGTCACGTGAGACAGAGTCAAATGCCTTACTCGGGTGCAGACAGATGATGTCAGTTGCCCTTCCCTTGTCCACTGTTGCTGTGACTTCATCATAAAAAGCCATCAAATTTGTCAGGCATGATTTACCCTTGGTGAAGCCATTGCTGGTTAGCACCAATCACCTCTGTTTTGGTTTCTATTTACCTTAGCAGAGCCTTCAGGAAGATCTGCTCCATGATCTTGCCAGGCACAGAGGTGAGACTGACTGGTCTGTGGTTCCTGGAGTCATCCTTTTTTCCTTTCTTGAAGCAGGGTATTATGTTTGCCCTTTTCCAGTCAGCAGGAACTTCACCAGTCTGCCAGGACCTTTCAAATATGTTGGACAGTGGTTTAGCAATTTCATCCACCAGTTCTATCAGGTCCCGTGGGTAGATCTCATCAGGTCCCATGGACTTGTGCATGTTCAGATTCCTTAGGTGCTCACAGACATGATCTTCAATTATAGTGGACAGATCTTTCTTCTCCCAGTCCTTAATTTTACCCTCTGGGACTTTGATATTGTGGTTGAAGCCCTTGCCATTGACGACTGAGTCAAAGAAGTCATTGAACACCCCAGTCTTAACCACATCCCTTTGGCACCAGCTCTCCATTTCTCTTCTGGAAGAGTCCCACGTTCTCCTTAGTCCTTTTCACACTAATATATCTGAAGAAGTTCTTCTTGTTCCCCTTAATGTCCCTAGCCAGGCTTAATTCTAGCTGTGCTTTAGCTTTCCTAACCAGATCTCTGGTTGCACAAACAATTTCTTAGTATTCATCTCAGGTTATCTGTCCTTGCTTCCACTCTCTCTAGGAATTCTTCTTGCATCTGTGTCCAGGACCTCTCTATTCATCCATACAGGCCTTCTGGTGTTCTCACCTGCCTTCCTCTTTTTTGGGATGCATTGATCCAGGTCCTGGAGGAGGTGATCCTTGAATATTGACCAGCTTTCCTGGGTGACACTTCCTTCCAGAGTTTTTTTCCCATTGAACTGGAGAAGAAGGTTCTTGCATCCCTATACCGCTTGTTCATTAAATGGACTCAAGAAGCTCCTTTCCGCTTATGACAGAAGGCAGTGTCGAATTACAGGAGTGTGATGGTTTGGGTGTTACTCACCACCCCACACTTTGGATATCACCCAGAGTAGACTCAGCCAGCTCTGGAAATTTGAATGAAGCTTTATATTTACAACTTAACACAATATACAAGCAGATATTTACAGTATATATATATATTTATATATAAAATATACAAGGTAAAAGGTAATACAGAAACACAACTGCCCTCCCAGAAACCTGAGTCCCCCAGGAGGGGCTCCCAACTGCCCTTTCACCTTCTCCCACCCCTCTACCCCACACCAGTTCCAAGGAAGAATGGAGGTTTGGCCAGGGGGTTAGGAAGCAAAGTGGATTAATTAGAGAGATGGCAGAGAAGCTAGAGAGAAATGCAGCTCAGCCAGTTCTCCCAGAAGAAGTACCTTATCTGTGTTTAGATTCTTGTTCTTGTATCTCTCAGCAAGCCTATGAGTGAAGCAGACATCATTCTGTTTTCCTTTTCACAGCCTGTAATCTAGTTCTTCTCACCAAAACATTATAGCTAGCTTCAAACTAGCACAAAGAGGCTTTAAATATTTGGCTTTAAGTATCTGTGATTTACATAATTATCTATTATTTACTCACAAAATATTAGCTCCCGACTTGTGGAGCTAGCTACAGCTTCAGACAGTACCCAAATGCTATCAAGGGAATCCTGTTACTATCTTGTTGCTGAGGTTTTTGATTCTTTTCAGGCTTCTCAGAGTGCTGAGAAAGCAGGAAGACAATCTCTGACCTTATCTTTGCTTCTCTGGACAATCTGTGTATCTCCAGGATTTCCCGTCTTGGCAGGAGATTTTCAGGTATAGGCAGTCCCAGCGCAATGTCACACTGACCATGCAGGCCAATCACACAGAGGCATTTAGAGCCCGTTCCTGGTAAACCCAAAGCAGGTAGTTTCCAGGCAATTCAACAGAGGTAGCTTATAGCTTTAGCATAGTGCTGCAAAAGGCAACAGCAGAATCACTACCATAAAGAGAGAGCAATAGCAGCAGACAACAGCAGGCATGAATACAATGGCAGAGCACAGTGCATTTACCTGCATATCTCTTTTCATCAACGTAGCCCAAGATTAATGGACCTTTGGACACAGAATAACTAATCAGAATGGCAGTAATCCAAGCCTGACCATATTAGGCAAAACCACAGGCTTGCTTTACTCAAATTTGGAGAAAGCACAGGCCTTGCACAAAGCAGGCACAAGCTAGCCATGTGTACCTTGTTTACCACAGGTTGTAAACAAGTCTGGGCAGGCCAGAGTCCTCAGATTCAGTGGCTCCAGGTTCTCTGTCCTCTTTCCCATGGTTGTTTCTCCCCAGAACCAGAAAGAGGAGAGCAGAAAAACAGGCCTGGGCAAGTCAGGACATGTATAAGCTTATTTTTGACCTCTCAGGTCTACCACAACACACATCATGACAAGATAAATTCCAGGTAAACACTGAGATTCTGATTTCTGTTTTACATAATTCACTGTTTTGAATTCAGTAAAGCTTCTCACAGTGTCATGTTTCACCCAATAGAAGCAAAAATGAAAAATTTTAGTTCAGTTATATATCTCTGAGCTTAAAAGTTCTAGGAATTGAATAGTATAGTTTTGGCATCATGTTCGGTGCTAGTTTCAGCACCAGAGGCCATGGGAAAGAAGACAATTTTTTGACCCTATCACAGTGTTAAAATCAGAACTAAAGAAAATATTAGAATGCCCATCCTGAAAGCTGAGATATACGCTCGAAAGAATGAGGCAGGAAACAGGAAAATAGAGTCTGATGAAGGCTACACTTTTCTCTGTGGTCTTGGGACTCCAGAGTTGGAATACTCTGTCCAAGAAGACAGCAGCTCTAAGATGCACATGAAAACCAATAAATCTGGCTAGTTAAGCAGGGATTTACTATGATTGTTTGGAAAAAAAGCAAACAATGAAATGAAAAAAAATGTTCCTGTAATTATTTACGTTTCTCTTTTTCATGCCAGTTATGAAGTGTGTGTAGAAGTGGTGCACTGCCTTGGACATAACAAGATAGTCTAAAAATTTGTGAAGGTTAAAGTGGAAACTCTGACATAGACCATTGTGATTTCTCTCATGAGACCAGTTTGGCAGTCAAAGTAAATTCTTCCATGTTCAAGTTTAGAATACAGACCATACTATAGGATAAAGATATTTATTTTGGCTATTATTTGTTATTGCATATGATTAATCAAAAAATTCATTAAAACTGTAAGAACAAGAGCACAGCATTTCTAAGTTATAGATGGAGCAAAGGAAGTATTATAGCTTCCATCTCTTGAGGGCATTCGGTTTCCATAAATTCAGTTACACTGGAAGAAGGCAGAACAATATAATATAAATGAAACTGACATCATGAATGTGGCCTTTCAGACTTCTGCACTAGGGCGAATTCCATATAATTTGACATCCAGAAAGGATTTTTTTTCAGCATGGACTCTCAAACAGAAAGCTTCTTCTGTTCTGTGTTCCGTTTGAAATAGGATACCTCAATAGTTTCAGAGAGGCAGCAGGTTAACAGAAGTCTTCTTTGGTGTCACACAATATTCTATATTTACTAATACTATCCCTAAGAATGTTACTATCTGGGAAAACTCAATCTTATACGTGTCATCTTTGAGATACATATTCTTTACAACAGTAGCATAGGAAGATAGTAGCAGGATAGTAGCAGGAAGAGTTTAAGGATGTGGCTAGGTCCTGTAGGAAAAAAAAACAGAGATGCGGAAGTCCATTTAGAGCTTAGGCTGGCCGTGGCTGTTAGGGAGAATAAAACATGTTTCTATAAATATAGTAATGGCAAAAGAAAGGGCAAGGACATCCTCCAGTCCTTATTAGATGGTAATATAGTAACAAAAGATGAGGAAAGGGAAGAGGTGCTTAACACCTTCTTTGCCTCAAGCTTCAATCATGGGACAGGTTGTCTCCAGGACAACTGGCCTCCTGAGATGGCAGACGGAGTCAGGGACCAGTATAGTCCCCCTGTAATCCAGGAGGAAGAAGGGACCTGCTGATCCACTTGGATCCTCACAAGTCCTTGGGACCAGATGGGATCCATCCTAGGGTGTTGAGAGAGCTGGCAGATGACCTGACCACTGGAGAGGTCCCTGAAGACTGAAAGCTGGCCAATGTGGTGCCCATCCGCAGGAAGGGCCAGATGGAGGAACCGGGAAATTACAAACCTGTCACCCTGACCTCAGTGCCAAGCAAGGTGATGGAACAGGTCACATTGAGTGCCATCACCATTGCATCTACAGGACGGCCAAGGGATCAGGCCCAGCCAGCATGGGTTTAGGAAGGGCAGGTCCTTTTATGGTCAGGTTACCTGCCTGGTGAATGTGGGGAAGGCTGTGGATGTAGTCTACCTGGACTTCAGCAAAGCCTTTGACACCAACTGTCACAAAAAGCTCCTGGCAAAGCTGGCAGCTCATGACTTGGACAGATTCACTCTCATATGGGTAAAGTTCTGGCTGAAGGGTCAGGCCCAGAGAGTGGTGGTGAATGGTGCCACATCCAGTTGGCATCTGTCACTAGTGGTGTCCCCAGGGATCAGTGATGGGCCCAGTCCTGTTCAACATCTTTAATGATGATCTGGACCAGGGGACTGAGTCCTGCATCAGTAAGTTTGCAGATGACACCAAGTTAGGAGCAGGTGTCGATCTGTTGGAATGTAGGAGAGCCCTGCAGAGGGACCTGGACAGGCTGGATGGGTGGGCAGAGGCCAACAAGATAAGATTTATCAACACCAAGTGCAGGATTCTACACTTTGGCCACAATAACCCCAAGCAGCATTACAGGCTGGGGACAGAGTGGCTGGAGAGCAGCCAGGAAGAAAGAGACCTGGGAGTACTGATAGATAGTAGTTGAACATGATCCAGCAGTATGCCCAGGTGGCCAAGAGAGCCAATGGCATCCTGGCTTGTGTCAGGAACAGTGTGGCCAGTAAGACAAGGGAGGTTATTCTTCCTCTGTACTCAGCACTGGTCAGGCCACACCTTGCTGTGTCCAGTTCTGGGCTCCTCAATTCAAGAGAGATGTTGAGGTGCTGGAACATGCCCAGTGAAGTCCAACAAAGCTGGTAAGAGGCCTGGCTATGAGGAGAGGCTGACGGAGCTGGGGGTTGTTTAGCCTGGAGAAGAGGAGGCTCAGTGGTGACCTCGCTGCTGTCTACAACTACATGACAGGAGGCTGTAGCCAGGTGAGGGTCAATCTCTTCTTCCTGGCAACCAGCAACAGAATGAAGGGACAGCCTCAAGTTGTGCCGGGGGAGGTATAGGCTGGAGATGTTCAAGAAAAGCCTGGATGAGGCACTTAGTGCCATGGTCTAATTGATTGGATAGGGCTGGGTGACAGGTTAGACTGGATAATCTTGGAGGTCTCTTCCAAACTGGTTGGTTCTACAATTCTGTGATTCGATGATTCTATGTTTCTATGATACCTGATTTCCCAAGAGATGGCTTGAAAGCTTCATCATCAAAACCTATTACAATCCATCTGGATAAAAGTCTATTACCCTACTAGCAGTCATAGGTCATCCTGCTTTGAGGGGCTGGAGTGATACTCCAGGTCTTTTCTATTTTATTTTATTTTGTTAAGTTCTAGTTCTAGCAGTTACTGATAATAATGACTTAGTTTAAAAAATAGAAATAAAGACTAAGAGGGGCAGAGAACCCTTCTGATCTAAAGACATATGCCCTTGGCTTTCTAATTTCCCCTAGTAACTTAGTGTCATATAATGACTTAAAACAGATACAGAGTCTTTCAATCTTCTCTGCCTATTAGCTCCAAGCTGCAGTGATGAGAGTTTGAAAATAAGTAGACAGATATGAATCTATACAAAGAACAAGCATAAAACATGCTTTGGGTCACACCTAAGTCACAAGAATGATGCTAAAAATTAAAAAAGTGATAAAAATATCTGAACATTTTTTACCTTCTCTGCTGTTCCTACAGCTTGGAAAACTTGAGTGAAGATTATAAGAAAAGACTCCTTAAAGGGGCAAAAATCTAGACTGACAGATACAAAATTAAACTGTTTTATAGTACTGGCATGACTTAGACTTATTTCTGTGTGATTTAAGACAAATCAATTTCCCAAACCATAGTATTGTGGAATCGTGTAGGGTGGAAGGGAACTTTAAAGGTCATTTAGTCAAAATTAATCAAGTAAATATATATTTCAAAATCATAGAATCAGTCAGGGTTAGAAGGGACCACAAGGATCATCTAGTTCCAACCTCTCTACCATGGGCAGGGACACCCAACCCTAGATCAGGTTGTCCACAGTCTCATCCAGCCTGGACTTAAACACCTCCAGGGATGAGGTCTTGTGATGGTTTGGGTGTTACCCACACACACACACTTTGTAAAATCACCCAGAGTAGACTCAGATGGCTCTGGAAATTGAGTGAAGCTTATATTTACAGCTTAGAACAATATACAAGCAGGTATTTACAATATATACAGTTATATGCAGAAATACACAAGATAAAACGTAATACAGAAACACAACATCCCTCCCAGAAACCTGAGTCCCCAGGAGGGGCTCCCAACTGCCCTTCCACCTTCCCCCACCCCTCTCTACCTTACCCTAGATGTTGCCTTGTGCCCAAGAAAGAATGGAGGGTTGGCCAGGGGGGGTTTGGAAGCAGGTGGGTTAATCAGGCAGACAGCAGGTTAGGTTAGAGAGAAATGCATCCCGAAGCTCAGGCAGTGATTGAATGTCTTATCTTTATTTACATTCCTGTTCTTATACCTCTCAGCAAGCCTATGAGTTAAGTAGACATCGTCATTGTTTGCCTTTCACAGCCTGTAATCTAACAAAACATTTTAGCAAGCTGCAAACTAGCACAGGCTTCAACCACCTCCCTGGGCAACCCATTCCAGGCTCTCACCACTCTCATGCTCAACAACTTCCTACTCACCTCCAGTCTGAATCTCCCCACCTCCAGCTTTGCTCCATTCCCCCTAGTCCTGTAATTCCCTGATATCCTAAAGAGTCCCTCCCCAGCTTTTCTGTAGGCCCCCTTCAGATACTGGAAGGCCACAATAAGGTCACCTTGGAGCCTCCTCTTCTCCTGACTGAACAGCCCCAACTCTTTCAGTCTTTCCTGACAGGAGAGGCTCTCCATCCCTTTGATCATCCCAGTGGCCCTTCCCTGGACATGCTCCTGCATGTCCACATCCTTCTTGTAATGGGAGTTCCAGAACTGGATGCTGTAGTCCAGGTGGGGTCTCACCAGAGCAGAGTAGAAGGGGAGAATAACGTCCCTCAACCTGCTGGCCACACTTCTTCTGATGCAGCCCAGGATCTGGTTGGCCTTATGGGATGCAAGTGCACACTGCTGGCTTGTATTGAGCTTCTCATCCACCAGCACCCCGAAGTCACTCTCCGGGCTGCTCTACAGCCAGTCATTGACCTGTCTGTATTTGTGCTTGGGATTGCCTTGATCCAAATGCAGGACCTTGCACTTGGTGATGAATCTCATGAGGTTGGCTTGTGCCCACCTCTCCAGCCTCTCCAGGTCCCTCTGGATGGCATCCCTGCCCTCCAGCATGTCTGCTGCACCACACAGCTTGGTGTCATCAGCAAACTTGCTGAGGGTGCACTCAATGCCTCTGTCCATATAACTGACAAAGATGTTGAACAAGACTGGTCCCAGGACTGATCCCAGTGCAACTTCACTTGCCACTGGCCTCCACTTGGACATGGACCCATTGACAGCCACTCTTCGGGTGTGGCCATCAAGCCAGTTCTTTATCCATCTCCTGGTCCATCCATCAAACCCATGTCTCACCATCTTGGAGACTGGGATGTGATGCAGGACAGTGTCAAAGGCCTTGCTCAACTCCAGGTAAATGACATCAGTTGATTACCCCTCACCTATTAATGTTGTGAGCTGTTCATGAAAGGCTACCAGGTTTGTCAGGCAGGATTTGCCTGGCAAATGAAATGAAAAATAATTTAAATTATCTTAAAGAGCAAGAAAACTTTCTGACCCTTTCTTTGGGGGAAGACACAAAGGGAATCTCCCTTTTCATAGTAGTAAAAAGAAAACAACAAAACAAAACAAAAGACATTTCAGCTGATGATATATATCCCCAAACAGGCTAATAGCACTCAAAATTCATCCTTACTCTTTGGATGAATTGTAAGTTAAGTTCATTGCCAGCTAAGCCACACAGATGAGGTTTTTGCTCATCTGTTATAGGTTGCCTATTAGACTGAAGTGCCCCTCCTGTTTCCAGATGGAAACCTTTTTTTTTTTTTTAAAGACTCTTGTGTAGGTAATACGTTGAGTCAGGGTGATCAATTTAAGCTGCTTGGATTCTGAAATGAAGCCTCAGTGACAAGCTGTTTGTCACCGAGAAAAAGGCAGAAAATTATAGATGAGATAACTCTGTAAACCTGCAAAGCCTCACATAGGTACTTAATTCAAGGGAGTTATTGAGTCTGAAGTACTGGAAAGGGATGGGATTTCAGGCGCAGCCAGCTCTATGACACTGGCTGTAAGGTGACTTTGTTACTCTTTTCCTGAAGCATGAAGTCCAGCACAAAATGGGTTTAGAAGTCAGCAAGCACATTTTGAGTACAGTACACTTCTGTTGTACTTCAGAGAAGAACGCAAAATAGGATAATAATTTAGGGCTGCTTTTTTTACATTGGAAACCAGATACCTGGAAGGCAGGCCTCCCACTTTTGGATCTAGGCAAATTCAGTCTGTGTAAGTACAACCACCAATAAAAAGAGCCCTGAGATATGATCCCACTTTTCCTTAGACTCCTTCTGCAGATGCTAGAGATACTCTGATCACTTTCTGCTAGTGTCTATATATGAACATTAAAGAGAAATGAAGAGCTGTAGAGTGGTTATTTAACCAAGATGCCTCAAATACTTGATCTAAACCTTTTAACAAGGAAGCAAGCCTCACATTTTTCAACTCTCATTCTGCATTGAGCAGTAAGTGATTCTGCACAGATGCCTAAGTTGCACACTGTTGTCAGCAGGAGATATGTAAAATACCCTACTCACCTGCTTTTCCTGCAGCCTTTACAAAATAGCTCTTAAATCCTTCTTGATACATCTTACCCTGTTATCCTCTTGAACTATTGGACAAACATACTGCCAGAAATCACATCTGTACAGCAAACAGTCACTGTTACTTAAGATAAGGAGTATATTTTAAACTAAATAGTCTGAAGGAATGAGGAGAACATATACTTGTGAGAGATTTGTTTGTCAGCACTGAACTCCTGTGGTCCTCAGAGTAAAATACAAAACTACTTACTTAATGACCACAAAGGATTTGATCCAGAACGGTCCTCACTTCAAACAGCAGCCCTGCTGAAATTAAGAACTGTTTTGATTAATCTGTTTGCAAGAGCAAACAGCACAGCAGCAAAACCTCTTCCATGTAAAGGCAATCTAATAAAAGACTAACTGCAGATGCTCTCAAATCCTATTGACTTTATGGAATTTCCATAACATCCTTAGATCTTTAAAATCTGCTTTGCACAGCCACTGTGCATCCAGGATCCAGCTGAAGTCCTTGGGAACAACAGAAATCAGTATCTGAAAATTTAGCAGTCATCTCTGGTGTCCTTTCCCCTTGAACTCATTGGTCAGCAAAGGAGATTGAACAGGAAAATCAAAGCCCAAAATGACAAAACTTACGTAAGTAGGAATGGAGAATAGTAGACCAGGTTTATAAAGTTTGCTGTCTCTGGAAATTTTATCACATGAGGAAAACCTCCTATGGACGAAAAATGGGAACCAATTTGGTGCTAACCTATGTAAAATAGTTGTGATTATATTTCTGGACTCTCAAAACCAGGTCATACTTCCAGTCACATAATGGGCATGAACCAGCATGCAAGAACCCCAAGCATATCCTATGTTCCTGATTACATCAAGTCTGTGTGTATCTGCGAGTTCTGTCTACAGATAAAATGTGCAAGCAACATAACATATCACCCACTCCAACACCATACATCTCTGAGGAAAGCAGGGATGGGCTTTTTGATTTTAGAAGTTATTTCAGTAGGTTTTATATGGCTCACAGATTGAAAGCTACTCAATCTCTCAGTTTAGTCTCAAATACTTGGTGCATGTCCTGCTGCAGCTTGAGGAGAAGGAATGGATACATGTGTGGATCATCTGTCGATGCAAATATGAGCTATTCATAACTACTGCCATGGTGAGCTGACCTTTGCTGGATGTCAGATGACCAACAAAGCTGCTTTATCCATCTGCTTCTCATCTAGACAGGGAGAGCAAATATAACAAAAGGGTTTGGGGTCAAGAAAAGGAGACACCACTCACCAATTACTGTCACAGGGAGACCACAGAAAAATCAGAAAAACATTAGGCTTAGAAAAATTGGTTTCACTTATTACCTCTCAAATTGGAGTAGAATAATGAGAAATTTAAAAAAAAAATCCCAAACGATTCTTAAAACACCTTCCTCCCACCTCTCCTTTCTTCTTGGGCTCGACTTTATTCCACAATTCTCTACCTCCTCATGTCAAGCAGCACCAGAAGATAAGCAATGGGGCTTGTGGTCAATTCATCACACCTTTCTGCCACTCCTTCCTCATGCTCTTCCTCTGCTCCAGTATGGGTTTCCTACCACAGGAGACAGTCCTACACTATCTTCTCCAATGCAGGGCATTCCCATGGGCTGCAGTTGTTCATGAACTAAGTTCTGCTAGCAAACCTGCTCCAGTGTGCCCTCCTCTATAAACCTCTAACAGTAAGATATATTTTTCTATAGAGCAAGCTGTACCACAAAAACAGATATTGTAGTGTTTTTTTTCATGCTAATCCCATTTCCAGGAGAATTGCTGTAGAGTCATTTAAGAAGTAGAGCTGGATACAAGAAGCACCCTGGAGATCTCTTTCAGCCGCTTCCGAAATTTCCAGTTCCTATTATTTAATCAAAATGTAAAACCTGGACTGTAGAGATTTTGAAGGTTGATATTTGTTGTGGTTTGGTTTGGGAGGCTTTGTTGTTGTTTGTTTGCTTTTGGTTTTTTGTTTGGTTTTGGTAGGGGTTTTGTTTGTTGTTGATTTTGTGGTTTAGGGTTTGTTTGTTTTACATAGAAAAATAAATTGCTTACAATAATAGTAAAACAGAGATATCTTTATGTACTGATTATTTGAATACAGAAATATTGATAGCAGTTTGCCTATACACTAAAAATAGAATCAAAACACACAGGCCTGTATACTAAAGGTATTTAGATTGCTAATTTACAAATAATTTAGTATAAATTTGAATTCTAAATACTAACATAACTCAAATAGGAATTAATTGTGTTGAGCTCCATGAAAAATACTGATGTCTCTGTTTGCTAAAGATTCTCAGAGACTAGAAGTAGAATATTAAGTTTATTTAGAAATGAGTTTTTCTTCTTTCTCCAACAGTGTGGCTATTCTAAAGTATCTGGATCACAAAGATCAGGTCCCAGTGGCCATTTGTTGGCACATTTGCCCTGGCTTTCACACAACACTTGAGCAAAATGAAGGATCTGTATTGTGCATGTCTTTGTGGCACAGAGGTACTGTTGCGGAGGGGGTTTCTCTATGCCTCCCTTATTAGGGGGAGGTGAGAAATTAATTTGAGGTGGTAATTTTTTATAAAAAATATTTATATTTACAAACTCTTGCCACCCCCAACCACTGAATAGTTCTTTTGTGCAAAGTTATGAAAACAATTAAGATATGATATATGTACAGGGATCTATTATTAACATCAAGTTATCAACTATAGACAGAGAGAAAGATTCCCTTAGGCTTAGTGCCTGCTTAAGAACTATGCTATTTGCCCAGCAGGGGCTGAAAGCTGTCTGTTCTAAGGCAGAGACAACTTACATTACGAAGGAATCAAGGCTTACTTAGAAGTGCTGCTCTTAATTATTAATCACCCTCCTGGGGTTGTATCACAGCCTGTGCCCAGTGTTCAGACTTTGTGGGGCTGGAATCTTCCCGGCTTGATAGGAAATGATAAGTCTTCCCAGTCTCTGGGTTAAACAGATTTTCTGTAACCTTTTCTCCTGGTGTGAGCTGGTCTCTGCCTCGATGCTGCTGGTTTTCTGGATGCTGTGTGTCCAGGGATGGTCAGCTGGCAGGATTCCAGGAACAGGAGAAGGATTTGTCCGTGCAGCTTCTGGCACGGTCCTTTCACAGCTAGCAGGCTGTGTTTGTGGGTTTGCAGACAATCTAGAAGGTCTGCCGTCCTGGCCCTTCTTACCACGACGAAACTGGGAGCCTGTGCTCCATATATAAATCAAGATAGGTGGCCGGTATGAACGGTTGGCTCTCAGCTTAGGGAGCTATTGGCTCCCCATATATGTATCCATTGCAGGCTTGAATGTGCTCTGCTTCTAAAGGTATGCAGACAGGTTAACTGCAAGTTGAGATCAAAGTAAGAGTTCTGAGCCTCAGTGAGCATCGGAGCAGTGCTTTGGCTTCTGAGCACGTGGATGTGAGCGGCTGAGCGCTTCGGGTGCAGGTCAAAGCTGCAATGTGGATCAGAGAGCTGAACTGCACTGCAGGCAGGGTCAGAGAGCTGAATCTGAACAGCTAAGTCTGAACACTCTGAACAGCTAAGTCTGAACACGTGGTGCACCTTTGCACCCCTCTTTATAGACTGTGGGCCGAGATTCATGGCCCTTTTGGCCATCTAAAGTGACCAATCAGGTTGGCAGTAAGCCAATCTTTACCTTAGTAGGCAGGAGCTGTTTGCCTGGACCCTCCCAAATATTGGGATCACCTGGGCGGACCCCAGGGATAGACAGACTGGGTGTATGTGTGTTACACAACCTTTTTACTACCATGGGTCCTGGAAGAAAAACATGTCCAGGCACGCAGAGACATAGGGAGACCTCTATTTTAGGCTGCAGCCCCTCCACCACAGGTACAAATTACCCAGTGCACAGTAAAGCACCACCCCAGACCTGTTCCTATCTGAAAAAAAATACCAGTTTACCACATACACAAATTCAGAGCTCAAGGTTTCTTTTTCACAGCCTCACAAAGTTCCTTTGCAGCTCCTCAAAAAATAGAAGGGAAAGGACATGCTGCAAGCTTGCTGACTTCAGTGTGCTCTCCTTTAAGATTTAAACAGGCCTTTTGCAATTTGATGCTAAACAAATACTGTTTTCTTTAATAAGAAAAAAAAGTCAAGATCAATTTGTTGTGTCTGATCTGAATGATACATGTTCTTTCTGGAGTAGTAAGAAAGGTTCTACAGATTTGAGTGAAGAAGTTAATTATTAAATGAATTGGCTCTGATTAGGAAATAATTTGACAGGATTTTCTCTCTGAGTAACATGATAGATCCAACACACTGATGAAAAATTGATTTATAAATAGTTGTGCTTGTTTTGGTTGGGGTAGAGTTAATTTTCTTTGTAGTAGCTACTATGAGGCTGTTTTGCATTTATGCTGGAAACAATGTGGAAAACACAGGGTTGTTTCAGTTAACTGCTGAGCAGAGGTTACACAAAGTCAAGGTCTTTTCTGCTCCTTGTACCATCCCACTAGCAAGTGGGGTGGAGATATACAAGAGTCTAGCAGGGGACACAGCTAGGACAACTGACTACAGGGATATTCCATACTGCTACCATGCCATGCTCAGTGTATAAACTGTCAGGATATGATTATTTAGCTGGGGTTTGCTGTTTAGGGACTGGTTGGGCACCAGTTAGTTGGTGTCGAGCAGTTATTTTCATTTGCATCACTTGTCCTTTTTGGGTTTTGATTTTCTCTATCTTTTGATAGAGATTATCTCTATCTCTTACTTCCCTTTCACCTAAATTATTGTTGTTATTATTGTTGTTGCTGCTGCTGTTGTTGTTGTTGTGGTTGTTACTATTACTATTATCACACATTTCTTGTCTCGGTCTACAATTTTTCTCACTTTTACTCTTTCAGTCCTCTTTCCCCTCGATCTACAACAGTAGAAACCGTGCATACATGTGTATGCATGAATTACACACCTAGCTCCTGAAGATGAATAGGGAATTGTTTGGCTAACAGTCTGCATATAAACTAACTGTAATACTATAATTTTTGCAATTGTCAGACACACAAAAAACATCCCCTTGTATTCTCAGCAGGGACTTCATATATGGTTGGACATTCATTGATTTTTTTTTCCCCCAAGATTCGTAATTATCTTCAGAGTGTTTCAGAGTAGTATCATGTTTAGTTTATCTGCTTGTATAGGCATAAAGGATCTGTTAATATTAAAAGTAATCAGCCAAAATATTTGACGTTAAATGTCCTTGTAAAAAGAGTACAATATGCACAATATCATAAAAGTATAGCTCTAACAATGATTGTAAAAATAAGATGACAGTTACAAACAAGTTAGACTATGCACATTCTAGAAGCACAACTATTCGATGTCTATACATCAATTGAGTGTTCATACATGTTCCATGCCAAACAGCGGCAGTGATGGAACCTACTGGCAACACGTTTCTGATTTCCACAAACCCAGACAACAACAGATTTCTGTGTCTGTGTACACACATATGTAGGCAAATGCATTAGTTTTAGCCCCAAAATGCGAAGCTGCTTTCAAAATTCCATGCTCAGTGGTTACACAGAACACAGAACTGTAGGGGTTGGAAGAGACCTCTGGAGAGCATCTATTCCAACCTCACTCCTAAAAGCAGGTTTGCCTAGACTGGGTTGCACAGCCATATGTCCAGGTGGATTTTTAAATTCTCCAGAGAAGAAGACTCCACAGCCTCCCTGAGCAGCATGTCCCAATGCTCCATCCCTCTTAAAGAATACCTCCTGCGTTCTAATTTGCATTGTGTTGCCCCTTGTCCTATGACTGGGCACCACTGGCTCCATCCTCTTGACCTTCACTCTGTAGACATTTATATGTATTGATAGGATCCCCTCTCAGTCTTGTATTTTCCAGGCTAGAGAACCCCATGTCTCTCAGCCTCTCTCCATTACCATTTCAGTTCACATTTAAAAACATGAGGGTAGACTGAAGTACCTAAATATGAGTCACAGATGTATTTAGGAGCATTTGAAAACTACATTTTGCATATTTTCTAGGAGATGTAATCTGCTGAGTTAGCCTAATGCAATATGTAGTTTTTGTCCTTGTCACTCAGGGCCATCAGTCCTTTTCTTATTACAACTTATACTGCAATACACTCTCCGCTAGCCAGAAGCACCGATTCTGGTAACCAGATTGTTCTGTTTCCAGTGAACACTCCAATAATCAGATGCACCAGTTTTCATTGCTAATCTATTCCTCTGGAAAGAATAAATCCCATTGTTTTCATTTTCTTCCAAAACACCAGAACTTGGCAATATCCCCCAACACAGGCACAGCTTTGGTTGTGGGGAACTGTTGCAATAAGGTCAGGAGTATTTTTTTCTCTGAAATGCCTTCTCAGGAAATAAAAGAGTACAGATTTTTGTGACGGGTTCTTAGCTTTGCCAGGACAATCTAAACCTGTATTTTCATGGCTCTTTTTTTTTTTCCCCTTTTAAATTTTTTTATTCTAGTTATGACATTTTGCTTAGTTTATCTTAAGTTCAATACAGACTGACCTAATGAGCTGTCTTATTGGCTCTTCAAAACTGCTGTTTAGTGCTCTGGTCTCTCCTGTATACCAGACCTTCCCAGAAGAAATGGTGACAGAGATGATCTTCTCTCAAAATCACCTGTCTGACACTGCATCTGTGGCACTGAGATACCTATTATACTTGTCTCTTATGCTCCTAAGCTAAATACATTTATGGATAATTATGCCTCAGGAGGAATGTAGGATGATTTGCTCAGTTTAGTGTCTGAAAATAATAAAAAAAAAAAACTTTAAACATTTAAATTCCGTTAAACTTCACTTAATTCAGAATTTCATCACCATAATTTTTTGCCAAAGATTATATTATGACAGATTTTGTCATTTTTCAGACTGACATTTATGATGTTGAACTTCAGGAATAATAACTGATACTTTGTGCCAGTTCTCAGTGAAACCTGGTAACAGACTACAATACCGTCCCAGAGCACCACCCACTTGCACTTCTTTGACTGTTCCATATCAGCTGAAGAACAAATTAACTGGTTTGATGCAGGAATTACTGCATAACATTTTCATAAACCTGCTTCTGCAGAAGATCTCAAAAGACATTTCTAATCACCACTTGTGAAGCAAGGAGGAGACCCAAGATTCTGTTCCTTTCTCGAGCCCTGGGAGCAGCTAACATCCATAAAGACCACTTTTATGTTGTCCTGACAAGTGACTGAGTCTGAGCAGAACAGAATCCAAGCATCACAAATGTATCTTGAATTTATCTCACCTCCTTGCAGTTCACATCTCCTGACTGCTCTAGGATCAGATTAATTATTTTATTTGTTTAAATTTAATTTGAAATAATATGGGTTTTTTTTTTTTAGTTTCCCAAATGAGAGTGAAATTGTCATTAGCCTAATTGCTTGTAAACTTTCCTGAAAAAAATACTTCCTAGAACTTATTCTGTGCATGCCTGGTTAATGACAAACACAACCTACCAGCTGTTTTGAGTTCTGAATGTTCTGTCTTAGGCATTTCCTCCACCCTGTGTCAGAAAGAGTGTGGCCAGTAGGACAAGGGAGGTTATTCTTCCCCTCAGTGTACTCAGCACTGGTCAGGCCACACCTTGAGTCCTGTGTCCAGTTCTGGGCTACTCAATTCAAGAGAGATGTTGAGGTGCTGGAACATGTCCAGAGAAGGACAAGAAGGCTGGTGAAAGGCCTGGAACACAAAGCCTAAGAGGAGAGGCTGAGGGATCTGGGGTTGTTTAGCCTGGAGAAGAGGAGGCTCAAGGCTGACCTCATTGCTGTCTACAACTACCTGAAGAGAGGTTGTAGCCATGTGGGGTTGGTGTCTTCTGCTAGGCAACCAGCAACAGATGGGGCACTTAGTGCCATGATCTAGTTGTTTGGATAGGACTGGGTGCTAGGTTGTACTGGATGATCTTGGAGGTCTCTTCCAACCTGGGTGATTCTATGATTCTGTGATTTTAACCACAATTTGGTACCCCAGGGTGTGTACTAGGAATGAAGGTGGCGTCTCAGCTAAATGTGTAACTCCATTATTCTACCCAATAAAAAGGCAGACAGAACTGAAAGATCCAGAACAAGAATGAATTATTTTTAATTTGTGATTGAGGGGTTTATAAAAAAATATCATGCTAAGTAAAAAATGTAGTTTAGATTTAAAGAGATTTGAGGATAAGATAAGCTGATAATAAAGATAAGCAAAACTGATATCAAAAAATATAGGTCATTCCTTACTGTAAAGTTTAAAAAAGGGTTGCAATAAAACCATAATTTTCATAATAGGTGTATGCTTTTTTTGGTTGAGTTTTTGATATAGACCTCCACTAGAAATTGATTTAAACTGTCCTTTCAGTCTAAAGGGAAGCGTTTTATTGGTTGTGGGGTTTTTTTGGTTGAGTTTTGTTTGTTGTTTTTTTTTAATCTTACGAACTCTGGAACATTGATTTTCCCTTGGTTCAAGTTTCTTACAAACTAAAAATTGGAGGAGAGGAAAAAAGGATAAGGTGAAGAGGAAAATAATACTAAACAATTATGCAGGAAAAAAATATTTAAAAGAATCTGAGTGCTCATTTTCATGGAGGGCCTGTAGGCCCAAACAGAGGCTTCTTTATGCCTCTACCTGCCGGGACATGTTTTTCTGCCAGGATCCCTGGTAGTAAACAAGTTGTGTAACAAACACACACCCAGCTCGTGTATCCCTGGGGAAAAGCCCATGGGATCCTCATATTTGGGAAAGTCCAGGCAAGAGCCTATTAAGGTAAAGTTTGACTCACTGCCAACCTGATTGGTCACTCTGATGGCCAAAGGGCGCATTAATCTCAGCCCACAGTCTATAAAGAGGGGTGCACAAGAGAACCACGTGTTCAGATCTGTTCAGCTCAGCTCAGTGCAGCTCAGCTCTCTGACCCACCTGCAAGGATCAGCCATAGCTCTGACCTTCACCTGAAGCGCTCAACCACTCATACTCACACGCTCGGATGCCATTGCATAGCTCCGATGCTCACTGAGGCACAGACCTCACGCTTTGCTTCAATTCGCAGCTAACCTGACTGCGTACCTTACATGCAGAGCTCATTCAAGCCTACTCACACACATATATATAAGAAGCTGATAAAACCTCCTAAGACCAGCTGTGCATATTTGCAAGCTATATTATTATCAGGACCTGATCCTGATCTTGCTTTATCTACGGAGCTAAGTCTCCCAGCAGCTTAGCACACTGCATGCCTGCTGCTTTTGCCTGGTAAGAGGACCAGGAAGCCGACTTCTGGACTGTCTGCTAACCCCCCCACACACACACGGCCTGAACCTGTGTGAAGAGGACCATGCCAAGAGCCAGCACAGATATTCTTCTGTTCCTGGAATCCTGCCAGCTGATAATCCCTGGATGCAGTATCCAGAAGAAGGCAGCAGCAGCATCGAGGCAGAGATCATCTCATGCCAGGAGAAAAAAAGGTTAGAGAAACCTGTTTACCCCAAAGACTGGGAAGATTGATTTATCATTTGCCCTCAATCCAGGAAGATTCCAGCCCCACAGAGTCCACAGGCAGAGCCCCTGGAAGTCTGGACACTGGGCACAGGCTGTGACACAACCTCAGGAGGGTGATTAATAATTAATAGCAAGACTTACAAGTAAAGATTTAATTTCTCTGTGATATAAGTTACTTCTGCCTTAGAGCAGAAGGAGTTTCAGCCCACCCTGCTGGGCAAGTAGCATAGCTCCTAAGCGGCACTAAGCCAGAAGGAAAATCTCTCTCTGTGTATAGTTTGAATGTTTTGGTAGTTATCAACCAGATCCCTGTATATATTATAGCCTAATTATTTTCATATCCTTGCACAAAAGAACTAAATATTAACACACAGTGGTTGAGGATGGCAATAGTTTGTAAATATTAATTTTAATAAATTATATTTTTATATAAAATTTATACAGCCTCAAATTAATTTCTCACCTCCGCCGAATAGGCGTAGGCACAGAGAACCCCCTCCACAACACTCATTCATAAGGAAAAACTGTGAAGCTCTGTTAGAGCCTTCTCAGGAATCTGGGAGCACCTGTTCAAGCTGGACTAGGTCACATGTATAATCCTCCTCACTAGCATGAGAAGTTTCATGAGGAAAGTAGGAAGATCACACGTTTTAAATGCCAAAACTTGTAACATAAATGCAACTGCTTTCTCTATATTGACAGAAGTGTTTAAAATAACTTCTTTCCTCTTTTTTTCTTTTCTTTTTTCTTTTTTTTTCCCCAGAGTAATGTCAAATAACCTCGACATGTTGCAATTGCTCTGTCAGAACTGGAATCCATAATTAAGAAGCTGGACAACTTCCATTCCTGCTGTTTGTTTGTTTCTAAAAGGCTGCATTTCCACCATCAGTAGTCATCACCAGAACTTTCTAGTTATTTCTTTGTTGACTTGAACTCTAAGCTGTTTCCAATTGCCTTTCCACGTTTTCAGTGAAGAAATTTCTAACACTAAACTTAGAATGAATTGTTCATCCCAATTTATAGAGGTCACTTTGGCATCATAAATCCCTGTGCCCTAGTACTAGAGCTGCAGCTAAAATGTATTCATTGATTTTAAAATATCCTGTGTGGCAATGCTATTCTCCCTGAACCACACTGATACATAACTTAATTGGTTTGTATATAAAAACACATTTGTCCTATTTTAATTCCTTCTGCAGTGATTAGTCTCCCATCGACCATCTGATTTAGTTCTGTCTGGTTTTAAGTCTTTTAGCTAAAGGACACCATTCAGTACTGGAATTAGAAGCACTCTTTTCTTTTGTCTTTTTCTCCTTTTCCCTTTCAGCCTGAGAAGCAAGAGAAGCAGAGGGTAAAGAAGCAGAAACTCAAACTCAAACAAATCTAAAGGCAGCAAATTCTCCAAACACTGCTTCATACTCTGCTGGAGAACCCATTCATCTTAATCTGTCTGGAAAGAAGTCTACTTACAATATTTCACTATCTAAGTACTTTCTGACAAATTTATTAATTATGCACTCAAATTATTTGCTGCCTGTGGAGAATTGCTACTCGATTTTTTTTTTTAACTTGTGCAAGAATCTTGGCTTTTTCCTCTCTTTTTAACTCATTGGTTTCATTACTACAGTCCAATTACCATCACCATTTTTTAGTGCTATTTTCTTATCTTACACCACAAATTCCTTGGGGGAAGGGATGTAAAGAGGTATGATAAGTAAAATAACAACTGCACTATCAAATGGGAATAAAAATCTTTTATCACTGATAACCTTTCTCCTTACCCTTTACTTTTCTTATCCTGTAATTCTAACATTTGGTGGCTAAATAAAGCATACAATATTCAGGCAAAATCTTCTCCATTTAAGATCACATTAGCAACATCAACTATTAGAAGATTGTGAAACATTTTTTTTTTTCAGGATAAACCAGCCAATGCACTGAGCATCACAGGAAATTCAGGTCAGTGGGTACCTCAGGAGTTCCTCAAACCTCTGTCCTACTAGACATTTTGCCAGCTTAGTTATCATTGCTCTCAGATGGTGCTGTTCTTCTTGATATGATCTTACTCTTCTTTGTAAATATGACCAATTTGAATTGCATGCCTGTGCTAAGGAAACAGTCTTTGCACACTCTCACCACACACATTTTCATCAGTGTATCTGGCCCTAAAAATACATAAGAGAGTTCAAGTATTGAATAAGTCAGGGGGATGCACCAGATTTTTCTTTGCAGCATTCTAGTCAATTCATGTCTTGGTTTCCTTTTGAGTCAGTATAATGACACAAGATGCACCAGGTCTAAGATATCTGAAGAAAGTTCAGGGCATGGCATTGATGCTTGGTAACACTGTGGGCAGTTATATACAAAGGTGTTCAAGTAAGGCAACTCAAAATGAAATGGAGCAGAGAAAAGGTTGCAGAAATGGTCAAGTCATTGGAGTCTACTTCACAAAAGGAGCCTAATAAGTCTTCTTCACCCTCAGTTGAAGAGCCAAGAGGGATCCCACAACTAAAGAAATCTAGGAAGAAAGAAAATGTTGCTTGAAGTTTAGGGAAGAAAAACTGTTGTTTGTGTAACACTAAGAAAAGCTGTCCCAATACACGTTGGGACTTAGACAACAGTTTTCTACCTATGGAGAAAGTCAGATTTTAAGAGCTCTACAACTCTACAGGTCATCCTCACTACTTTCAGGGAAGACCTTTGTTTTACTGGAGTGCCCGTAGTAAAACCGGAAATCGAACTCAGTGCTCATATAAATTATCTCCAAATTTACATTAACAAAACAAAAACAAACACACAAAAAACCAACACAACCCCACCCACACATAGATCTTCCCACGATTGCAGCAGAGATTATATCTCCATGAACAGACTGAAGGCTTCTGGCATGTTTCATTTCTCTTTCATCTGTGCTGCCACTATCCTGACCATTCTAGAATACGCCATTAATATCACTAAAATTGACCCTCCAAGTCTGCCAGACTCCAAAATGCTCTCCTGTATTTCTTCTCCCTTCACTCCAACTATGTGTTGCAGCTCCCTTGTGATCCTGCGAACTTCCTAGCAATTCTGATTAAAAAATTTCTAGCTGTTCTTCCTCAATATCCCTTCCCAAGTACCTCCCTGCCAAGGAAAGGAGAGAGGAGGCTGAAAAATTCAGATCTTTCATATGTGCAGGTTAAAGGGGAGGAGGCATCTGGAAAACAATAACTGAATTTAGGCGCTTTCTGAAGTAGCATCACATGAGACCAAACACATAGAGGAAATTATTGCTTTGATATGCATGACAAATACTACCAAGACACGTCAAGAGAGTAAAAGATTTTGCTTTAGCAGCCAGAATCTGGTTAGTGACTAGAATCACTTGTACCCAAAATTTTAAAAAACAAAAATGTGAGTTTGAAAGACATTTAATGCTTAATTCACTGCTGATTCAACGGTGACATACACAGGTTACCGCCTGGGGACCCTGTTATGGATTCTGCTCTACCAAGAGAGTAGGCATGGTTTCACACAATCACTGTCTGTCCCACTCCACCCTGGCCTTCACAGTGTACATTTAATTCCTACCAGTCTTCCATAGCCCCTGCTGCACTTTGCAAAGGAAAACATAATGGCAACCAAAAACATAATGGCAACCAACAATGCTAACCAACTGAAAAACAGAAATGCCAACTGCACTTGTTACTTACAAGTCTCTGCTGCAGTTGCTGCTGATCCTCATGTGAAGACTTACTATTTCCAGTGTAAATCACTGCCCATACCAATATACTATGATTTTTTTTTCACTGAGCAGATGACACATACATTCTGCTCTGATATTACAGGGTGAGGCTTGGTTTCTATATCTGCATTTGCAGACACATAGGAGCAGCCCAATGTCAAAAACTGTGGTTATGTGTAGCTTTCACCAAAATCAGTGGAAATTTGAAGTGTCAAGCATTTGTGAGAATCAATCTTTCTTGTGCTATAGAAATGGAAGTAGCAGTAAAAGACACATTTTCTCCTCAGCATCCAAACTATTTTCACTTGAAGTGAGTTGCTCCATTTCCATATTCTTTAACTGCAGAGGCAGTGAAGGGCTGAAGCACTGACGGAGCAGACTTGCTTTGCAGAGCAGGCAAGCCTTTAGAATTTGTGTGTAATAATGGGATGCAGTAGAGGGAGAACAGTCAGAGATCTAAAACTTCTCCCTCTGAACTGAAGCATCACAGAAGTATTTCTGGGCAGACATATAGGTATATTACAACAGAGAAATTCTCTTGTTTTATTGAAATGAACACTGAAATTTCCCAGAGATAATTGTTTGGGTATTTATTGAACAATGAATCAGACTTTTTCATTTTCAAGTACATACAATTGGTTTGAACTATCTACATCATCCAGACAAACAAACTCCAAAACAACAAAATACCCAAACAAAACAACCAAAACCAAACCAAACCACTTTTTTAGTCCATAAAAAGGACATTCAACGCAAACACATATGTAATTTTCATATTCTGGTTATGACTGATGGCTCCTGGGGGACAGGGTTTATATTCTGTTTCATGCAGACCTTGAGGGAGGAAGAGATTCTTCCAGCACCATAAGTCAGAGCTAACCATGAAGTAACATCTCAGTTTCTATGAATATTTGGTCTAATCCTACTTCCATCTGCAGAGGGTTTAGCATGTGCCCTGGCACAATGCACACCCTCTCATTCTTGTTTACTAGAGCTCTGCTTGTTTGGCAGGATAATTTGGAAACCTGAAAAACCTAGCATGAGAAAGAGAGACAGAACAGCTTTAAATTCAGCAATTTGCCTACCACCTAACTAAAACTGTGTAGGGTGGGAAGAAGAATTGCTTTGTAATGTCAGTACACAGTCTGGGCTGGCAGCCAGGATAACAGATTTGTGAGAAAGAGATGAGAAAAAAATGTTTTAGTATTTTGGTAGAGATGGTGACAAGCAAGGGCTATGTACAGATGAAAAGAAAGTGTGGAAGTGAAAATCAGTGCCAATATCTGCCTTCCATAGCATGCTTCTTCTCTCAGGAAGCATAATATGAGAACTGAAAATTTCAGAGGTATTTAGTGACATTTCTTCGTGTTCCATCTGAAGAGGACAGAGAATTTCCTAATCATATATGCAAAAAAAACACAGGAGACAGAAAAATGAAAACTTAGGGAATTTCAGTTAGATTTTCTGTCCTGTTTCATAGAAATACAAGCTTGAACCCTGCTTTCACACATTCAGTCCCAGTTAAGCTGTGGTTTAAACTGAGTTTAAACTAAGGCACCTAGTATCTCCAAGTCAATTTTAAAATAAGTAAATATTTTTAAAAATAAAAGTCACAAACAAATCCACAACCAAACTCCTCCCTACTCCCCATCAAAAAAAAAACACCTAAAAGTGAAAACATCCTCCCCTAAAAAATCTGCAACAGCCACAAAAAACATACAAACAAACAAACAAACAAAAGAAGCCCACAACAAAACCAAAGCAAAAGAAACTAGGTGGGTGAAAACATGTGCTGATGGACAGATCCAGCACTCATTTTTTTTGTTTAAGCAAAAAAATATTTCATTTGAACCAATATATATGTCATATAAAAAGGAAAAAAAAACCAACACCACAAAACCAAAACAAAACCAAAGAAAAACACCAGAGCAAAAGTGTGTGCCAAAAAGTATGTTTAGATACTTTTAGTAAAGGGGATATGTTCTTATGAACATAGAACTTAGACTGAAATACTAGAATGCTCTTCCACACTGAGTTCAGGGGGTTTATGCAGAAGACACAGAGAAAAAGAAAATTCATCCAACAACATATAAGGTAGCTTATTCATAGAGTCATAGAATCAACCATGTTGGAAGAGACCTGCAAGATCATCCAGTTCAACCTAGCACCCAGCCCTAGCCAGTCAACTAGACCATGGCACTAAGTGCCTCATCCAGGCTTTTCTTCAACACCTCCAGGCACGGCAACTCCACCACCTCCCTGGCAGCCCATTCCAATGGCAAATCACTCACTCTGGCATGTGTGGGAGGCCACCTGGCAGTCGTTGAGCTCCTTCTGGCTCATGGAGCAGATCCTACTCACAGGCTCAAGGATGGCTCAACCATGCTCATTGAGGCTGCCAAGGGAGGACACACCGATGTTGTCTCTTACTTGCTGGATTACCCTAACAACTTTCTGTCAGTTCCAGAAGCAGACTTGTCACAGCTCACACCTTTGATCCTGGCCGCCACTGCTGGGCATGTTGGTGTAGTGGAAATTCTGCTGGACAATGGTAGGGATATCGAGGCACAGTCTGAGCGCACAAAGGATACTCCGCTTTCATTTGCATGCTCTGGTGGGCACCAAGAGGTGGTTGATTTGCTGTTGGCCCTGGGAGGTAATAAAGAACATAGAATCATAGAATCATAGAATCAACCAGGTTGGAAGAGACCTCCAAGATCATCCAGTCCAACCTATCACCCAGCCCCATCCAATCAACTAGACCATGGCACTAAGTGCCCCATCCAGTCTTCTCTTGAAGACCTCCAGGGACAGTGCCTCCATCACCTCCCTGGGCAGCCCATTCCAATGGGAAATCATTCTCTCTGTGAAGAACTTCCTCCTAATATCCAGCCTATACCTACCCTGGCACAACTTGAGACTGTGTCCCCTTGTTCTATTGCTGGTTACCTGGGAGAAGAGGCCACCCCCCACCTGGCTACAATGTCCCTTCAGGTAGTTGTAGACAGTAATAAGATCACCCCTGAGCCTCCTCTTCTCCAGGCTAAACAGGCCCAGCTCCCTCAGCCTCTCCTCATAGGATTTGTGTTCCAGGCCCTTCACCAGCTTTGTTGCCCTTCTCTGGACATGTTCCAGCACCTCAACATCTTTCTTGAATTGAGGGGCCCAGAACTGGACACAGGACTCAAGGTTTGGACTGACCAGTGTTCAGTATTTTACATTTTACATCTTCCAAACATTCAGAGAAGGATAATGCAAATTTAAAACAAGCAAGCAAACAAACAAAAAAACTCCTCCTCAAGTTAAAAGCTCTGAAAACGGAGATGTCACAGAGTGATAAGTGTTGATGGCTCAGTTCAGCCTCCCTGCTAAAGCAGGTTCAACTAGATCCAGTTGCAGAGGAACATGTCCCAATGGGTTTTGAAAGTCTCCAGAAAAAGACACTCCACAGTGTCTTTGGACACTCTGTCCCAGTGCTTCATCACTCACATTTAGATGGCACTTCCTCCAAATGCATGCTGCCCCTTGTTCTGTTGCTGGCCATAACTGAGAAGCCTTGCCCCATCCTGTTGACAGTCACTCTTTAGGTAATGATAAGCATTGATAAAATTCCCTCTTATCACAGGTACTTCTCTGCACAGCTGTTTTCCAGCAGCTCAACCCCTAACCTTTACTGGTGCAGGGGGTTATTATTCCTTCTTGAGGTTCATCTCTGCCCATCTCCCGAGCTTGCCCAAGCCTCACTGAATGGCAGCACAGCCTTCTGGTGTGCCAGCTGCTCCTCCTACTTCTGTATCAGAAGCAAACCTGTTGAGAGCACACTATGTCCATTCACCCAGGTGATCAGTGAAATATTGAACAAGACTGGATCCTTTATGAACCCTTGGCAACACAAGCAGCTATAGGCCTCCAACTAGACTGCACCAATGATCACAACCTTCTGAACTCTGTCTTTCATCCATTTCTTGATCTACATCGTTGTGCATTCATCTAAGCCACACTTCCTAAGCATACCTATGAGGATATTATGGAAGTGTCAAAAATCTTGCTATAGTCAAGGTAGGCATCATCTACTGCTCTGCCCTCATCTACCCAGTGATGTCATCGTTGAAAGTCTATCAGATGGGATCAGATCAGCAAGCTAGTAAAAAATATCAGTCAAAGAAGTTATACTAATAAAATACTAAAATCAGGAACAAATAAAGGCTGCAGGGGTTTTTTAACCTGTAGATCTGAATAATCCCTCTTAGTACTGACTCTTGAAGCTGAATTGTCACACACCCATTATCCTCATTTGTTTCAACAGGTAACACAAGGAGAGGTTGTCACTAGGCAAAATCATAGAAATGGTGTCAAAATATGCTTACTGATGTTCCATGACTTGATGTTTAATGACTCGTTAATTGCCAGTCTTTATGTCTTTCACAGACACATATCCAACAGTAGCCAGAAAAGCAGAATGTTATTGAGAATGGCAGCCTTAGAGGAGCTTGTGAAAAACCTAATGAAAAGCTTAAATCAGCTAATTCAGTTTTGTGCCACTAGACAGAATTCTCTGCATGGTTTATTCATGTCGCTAGGAGGGGGACAAACAGGCTTGTAGGCATTTTTCTCTTTGCTTTTGAATTTTCTGCTTCTGGAGGTCTTGCTTTTTTACCTTATATGAAGCACTAATCAAACAGAAAGTTTCTTACATTCTCAAAGTCCAACGTCTCCTCTGCACCAAATAGCTTAAGAAGGAGAAGCAGCATGCTAGTTCAACTGAGGAAGAGATGGCTTTAAAATGTAGACATACCTATCTGATGAAAATGCACTCCCAGCAACCCAGCTGTGGCATGTAAGGCTTCTTTGCTCCTCTAATGTAACACAGGAGCTGAAAAATATATACCATTTAATGTATAAGTTGTACCATTTAGTATGCACTTTTTTTTAATAATAAGAATCCCAAACTAAATTCAACAGGCTTATTCCAGATGCAAAGAAGAGTTCAGGAACCTACTACTGAATTCAAAGGGACTGTGTATCTAAATAGTCTGGAAAATCTCTGTAGGGACTATCTGCATCCTCAGATGCTTCCATTGTTAGAAAATCTTTCTCCTTTCTTCAAAAACACATGCTTACCTAATCCACTGAGCTCGCTTTATTTAGCTACATATTTGTTGTGAAGAGGTTTTGTCTGCGTTTTGAGGTAAGGTGTGAGGCTGAATTTTTGAAAGGTTTTAAAATAATTTAATAATATATACAAAGAGAATTCCCCCCCAAACCTTATATACAGTTAACCCACACAAATTCTTTGCATGCGGTTTGTGAAATTATTTTACAGAATGTCTATTTACAGTGGGATTAAGGAATTTGGTAGAGGCTTGGAAAGGTTTTGGATAGAGAGTCTGGTGGCATAAAGTGCCACAAGTAAAGTCACTGAAACTCTTAGCTGCTCAAATCGAGATTGTTCAGTTACTCACTAATTGGAGTCACACTCTCTGTGGTCCCAAATATGCGTGGCAAAAGCCACGTGGTTGATCCTCATGGATCTGAATAGTTCAGTTTGGATATTGGGGTGCACTGTCTGAGAAGGCTCCACGGGCACGAACGGGCTGGGAACAGCGAGCTGGAGCAGCAACGGGCTCGGAGTGGCAGCTGGCTGGGAGCGCCTTGGTCGATCGTTCCACTGGATTGGTGCCAAGTACCTTGGGATGGAACCATACAGTGGTAGTGGCCCCAGGTGACGATGAGGCTAGGAGATGTGGGTGGAGGAGGGGGTGGCAGGAGTACTAAATTGTCTTATTTATGAGATGTGGGCCGAGATTGATGGTCCTTTGGCCACAGTACTGTCCAATAAGCATCTGCCTGCAGGCCAAAACATGCCAAATAAGGTAGAGTCTACAGGTCTGGTACCACCAAATATGGAGAGAGCACAGGTGGGCCACACGCTAAGCGCATGGGCTTATGCAACTTGTTTACATCAACCATATAACCAGGGCAGACCAGACACTAAGTCGCCAGGCTTATTGTGCTCCTTTGTCCGCTCAATTTGTTTTCCCCTGGTTTAGACAGAAAAACACCTTTCGGCAGGAAAACACACCCAGGCAAGCACAGACCTGTAAACAAACCTATTTGGGCCTATGTGGCCCTCCACCACAATATGTTAAGTGAAGTATCATCTATGTCTTTCAATAATCATTCTGTACATCTTTCTCACCACCCTCTAACTCCCATCTTTTATACATACTGAATTTCAGATTTTAGACATGCTAGAGGCAAAAGTGACTGAGACAAATATTCCTTCCCCTTCTAGCTGCAATTAGTAGCAGAAGTGGGTGGGGGAAAACACTGAAGAAATTAGTTCTCTTTCTATATGCAGCTCAGTTTTATAAACCAAACCATTTTTTAAATTCAGAAGTCAGTACTTTTAAAAATCTGCCCAGATACTTCAGCTGTCTGTTGCAGACATAGGTGTGAAGAGGATTCTTAGGAGTACTGAGCATAACTAAGCATCAGCCAGAGCAGGAGCAAAACCTGTATCAGGCAAAATTACCATAGGCAGCAAAAGCTGGCTGACAGTGATATAATTCAAAGGAAACAAAATTATGTCATGACCTTCATTTTGTTCCATCCTCAGCAGTTGGATATGGAGTTGTCCTCATTGAGATTCTTTTGAATCCTTCGTCAGACATTTTCTTAGCTGCATAAATGTTCTCACTTATGATGAAGCAAAGGCAAAACATTCATGTTGATCACAATCTTGTAGATGTTGAGTTGAAGAGGAAAGTTGGGTCAGCATTAGGCAGTCAGGTAAGGAACTAGCCAGCCCAGTCATGACCACGCCACTTAGTTTTGGGCTGACCAGCAATGAACTTAGGATAACACATGTCAGCTGTCATGTTTCATGGGCCCATTGAGGGAATAAATGTGTAAAAGCATCTGATACAATTCTCACATATTAAGGCATTGGGAGGGAATGAGGTCCTGTGGTATTTGGGATGGATTAAATTGACTGTGCTGCTATTTAGTGGTTCCTTATCTGTTGACATATCTTTTCATACAGACTTTTCAAGGAAATATATCTTTGCCATTTAGCTAGTGGCAGCGAAAAATTCCCATAAGAGTGCATGTATCCTGAATTACCCACATAGTCCTGAGGATTCTTGATCACAGCAGCTGTGAGTGCTGTCCAGCCAAGGTTGCTTGCTACTTGGCAGTTTTTATCATGACACGTTTACAATTTGCTTAAGTACACAGCATGTACAATAATAATAAAGTACAGTGATAAACAGTGTTTATTACTGTACATGTTAAATCTCCAGAAAAACAATCTGGACAGTGACAGCTTCAAGGTATTAGTTTTAGGAATGCACAATAAATCATGTTCCTATAAAATGGATTGTTGTAACAACCAAGTAACACTGCCACAAAGGGTTTTTATCATGTTGGTCAATAAATTCAGATAGTTTTTTAAAAAATCCTCAACAAATAAAAATTCAAATAAGGAATAAGTCCAAGTAAGTTAACAAAATTATGTTCCATTTTCTACCTTGAAAGTTGAGCTTGTTCAATCCCATGTCGCTGTAAGAAAACACGTGTACTGCAGTGAATCCAGGAGCATTTTCAGTATAGTTTGTGTTCAGTTTTATAGAACCCAGAAGAAACAAAACATAGAAAACAGTCCTTATCTCTTCTACCATTATGGTGCCATTAACCTGGTACAAGGGCTATTCTGAATAAAGGCCGTCTCAAGATCAAAAGAGTGTGTGATTGACCCTACTACCCTCTCCCTGCATTTCTCATGTTTCCAGTACAGTCAGTTCACTGTTGCCCTGAGAAAAATGTCTATAGCAACATTTACCATCATTTTAGCTGTCAAGCTAAACACAAAGGCTCAACAGCTTCTCACTGCTGTCCCAAGCACATGGTGAGGTTCTTTATAAGCAGCTGTGGGAGGATCCTTGCTCATTTCCATGCCTAACTGAGGAGGTCCAGCAAAACTTCCTGGGTCCTCATTCAAAAGGACTAATGCAAGATAATTCTTAGTTCTGTGCTGGAGTAAGTGTTCAGCAGCTGCTGCCCTGTCTGTCCTGCCTGCTTCATGTGGATGAGAATTACAGAATCATGGAACAGTCTGGGTTGGAAGGAACCTAGTCTAACCCCCTCTGCAATCAGCAGGGACATCCTCAACTAGATCAGGTTGCCCAGAACGCTGTCAAGCCTCACCTTGAACATCTCCAGGGAAGTGGTCCCAACCACCTCACTGGCCAACCTGTTTCAGTGTTCCACCACCCTCGTAGTGGAAGAACTGTAGTGACCACACAGATTAATTGATGATTGGGAATGATCCACACCCACACATTGACAAGTCATTCCATGGGAATCTAATGCTTCCCATGAATATAACCCTCTACATCTGGCCAGTGTTATTGAGACTATCCCAACTGACTTTACTAATAGTGGTTGACCCACCTGCATTTATGGCAGAGAGTGTTGTGATTTGGTCTCTGGCCTGCCTGGCATGTGAACTGCATCCACCATTGGTTCAGTCTTGGGGACAGTGATCACAACATGAATCATAGAATCATAGAATCAACCAGGTTGGAAGAGACCTCCAAGATCATCCATCCCAACCTAGCACCCAGCCCTAGCCAGTCCACTAGACCATGGCACTAAGTGCCTCATCCAGTCTCTTCTTGAGCACATACAGGGACAGTGCCTCCACCACCTCTCTGGGTAGCCCATTCCAATGCCAATCACTCTCTCTGTCAACAACTTCCTCCTAACATCCAGCCTGTACTTCCCCCGGCACAACTTGAGACTCTGTCCCCTTGTTCTATTGCTGGTTGTCTGGGAGAAGAGACCAACCCCATCTGCCTACAATCTCCCTTCAGGTAGTTGTAGACAGCAAGGAAGTCCCCCCTGAGCCTCCTCTTCTCCAGACTAAACAACTCCAGCTCCCTCAGCCTCTCCTCATAGGGTTTGTGTTCCAAGCCTTTGACCAGCCTTGCTGCCCTTCTCTGGACATGCTCCAGCACCTCAACATCTCTCTTGAATTGAGGGGCCCAGAACTGGACACAGCACTCAAGGTGTGGCCTGACCAGTGTTGAGTACAGGGGAAGAATAACCTCCCTTGTCCTACTGGCCACACTGTTCCTGATCCAGGCCAGGATGCCATTGGCTCTCTTGGCCACCTGGGCACACTGCTGGCTCATCTTCAGCTTACTATCTATCAGTACCTCCAGATCTCTTTCTTCCTGGCTGCTCTCCAGCCACTTTGTCCCCAGCCTGTAATGCTGCTTGGGGTTGTCGTGGTCAAAGTGCAGGATCCTGCAATTGGCCTTGTTAGATCTCATCCCATTGGCCTCTGCCCACCCAAGCAGCCTGTCCAGGTCCCTCTGCAGGGCTCTCCTACCCTCCAGCAGATCAACATTTTCTCCTGGCTTATTTTCATCTGCAAATTTACTGATGCTGGACTCAATGCCCTCGTCCAGCTCATCAGTAAAGATGTTGAACAGAACTGGGCCCAGTACTGACTCCTGGGGAACACTGCTAGTGACTGGCTGCCAACTGGATGTGGCACCATTCACCACGACTCTTTGGGCTCGACCATCCGGCCAGTTCCTGACCCAGCACAGCACACGGATGCGTACCAAGTCATCCACCTGCTGGCTCCATCTTGTAGCAGGGGTGTCTTACTTTTACGTGATTCCACACATCTGACATTGCTGATGATGATCAGTCTCTACTCCAGCTCTGCAATCATTTCCAAGATGCCTTGTCTGACTGCAACCGGCAAGAGATGATGGTTAGCACAGGTGATGATAGACTGGGATAAAGCTGGAACAATATGTAGAATGTTAATGTAAATATTGTTTGCCCCCTTTTGCCCCCACCCCATAGAACCCAAAGACTGGTATTAATGAGTTTTGAAAGGATTCTTTACCACAGCAGATGAAGCTGTCATGGGAGGACTTTTACTGTCCTCGCTACATCTTGTTTTCCATTCCCCACACTTATTCAGTGCCTTGAGTGCCAGGAATTTGATTTCCCATTTTTCCATGCACTCTAATAGGTGCTTTGGCATCTTGAGTCACATTCTTGGGTCCTGGCATGACATCTGGTCTGGCATGGGCTGCTGTGTGAGCTCTTCTGTGGACTCCTGCATGGCTTTTTCTGTGGACTGCTGTGTGGGCTTGTTTGCAGAGATGCCTTTGCTTGGCTCTCTTCCTATTTCTTGGTGTGGCTGGCCATGGGAGTGTCAGCATGTTACTTCCCCCTGGAAAGTCTTTGATCTCCAAACCAAATCAGTTGTGCATAATTTGATAAGGTCCTGTCCAGTTCTTTCCAGGTCATGACATGTCTGCAGGAACTATCTGAACTCTGAGTTTGGTCAATGAATCTCAGTCATTAAGGAGAGCATGTGTTCCTTGAAGGCTACTGGGAGGCCTCAAAGAGAGTTTCTGCCTCTTTGGCTTAATTTGGTCATCCATAGAACAAACATAATGTCCCTTGTCATGCATGGCTTGGAGAGTTCATCAAAGTCTTCCACCCAGAGTATGGTGGGTTCCCACATGGTTCATCAAAGTCTTCCACCCCCCATAAGGTGGGTTCTTTCTGTCCAGCCCAGTAAACTACCCTTGCAGTTAGGGAATAATTCCCATCAGGCAGGCAATCTAAGAACACATCAGGCCCCCAGTATGCATTCGCTTCCTCAGCACTGAGGAAGACACGATCACCCTCAGAGGTTGATACTCTGAATAAGAAGTCCATGGGGGATTCACCCAGTTTGCAGGAAAACGTTTCCCAGAAGCCCCTAGGCTGCTTCTCTGTGTATGGGCAAATCTTTTTCACTGTGGTCTTTTGGCCACAACTACTGGCAGTGTTCTCCTCACATATCACAGGACGAACTGTTCTCTGTGGGAGGAAATCTTCATCACTGCTGCTGTCCGTATCACTGAAAACAGGAAGATGCTTTGCTGATCTAGGGCTTGCAGTTCTCCCGTGGTGGCATTGTCCAGTTGGGTTGGCAGCTCTCCCATGCTGGCACCATCCAGTTGGGCTGGCATCTTGTGGGGCCATATCTGGATCAGCCTGGGCTTGTACAGTCCATGTGGCTTTGAATACACAGCTGGCAGCAAAACACAGGTGACTGCACTCAGCGGCAGGTAAAGTCCTGCTGCACATAGGGACTTTGTGAATAAAAGGCTCCAGGTAGAGCCAGTGCAGCACCCTGCATTTGCATCACTGCTGGCAGGTGCGCAAGCGGCATGGGACTGGCAGCGGCTGTAGCCAGTGCAAAAAAGCCAAATGCATCACAACTGGTACCGAAGGGGGGGAACCTGAAATAGGGATCGGTGATGGAAATGTGGTTGGTGGACCCATGGGGTGCACCTGCTGCCGTGCTGGGGAGTAGGCAGGCACAGGGGAGCTTGGCTGCAGACAGAAGCTAGGTGGCTAGTCTGGGTGGGTGTCATGACCTGGAAAAGTGGCATGTGAGTGGCTGTGTGGCTGGGTGGTGGCTGAAAACACAACAAAAGCTGAATTTGCTACAGGAACCCAGATGCATGGGGCATGGGAGCATGGAGAAGAGACTCCCCTCAGCAGAAACTGCAGCTGCCAGAAAAGTGCTGGGTCAGAGCAAATGCAAAACCTGAAAAAGTGGCCAGCTCAGCACAGCAGAACCTTGTATAGGGTTAATCCTGAACCTGACCCTAGGTGGTCTTGACCACTCCCCAGGGGTGGGTCTGAGCACCACCAGGTGATGTTTAGCCCACTCCCCCTTCCTGTCCTATAAAAGCAGGGGGACTTCCTGTTTCACTCTCTCGGCACCTCTCTTCATCTCTCTCTTCACCACTCTGCTCCCTGCATACCAGCATTACCATCTGTTCCTGGTTTCTCTTTGTTTCACCACATGGCCATCACCCATGAGGAGGACAAAGCCATCACCATCACAATTGGGTTGTATTTGTGCATTTTGTGTTTGCTATTTTCCCTTCCCTAACCTTTTGTAACTTCCCTACCTCAGATAACTTTTTAAGTTATTGTTAAACTTAACTTTTTAACTTCCAAATTGAGTGAGATTCATTTATTTGGGTGTGCTTAATTCTCTGTCTCTCTCCATCTAATCCCTTTCTTTTGGGAAAGAAGGGGAAGAGGGAAGGGCACTTTATAAAATTGTTATTGATTCTATCAAATTTATCTGAGTCTCTGGAAATTTAAATTAGAACTGAGACAAACCTGTAGCAGTGGATGGACCCAGCTCATCCTCTATTCTATAGCCTGTGGTAAAAAATGCTGAATTTTTATTTATCTTCATAAAATCCTTTTCATGGGATTGTAGTTCTGGGAGCTTAATAAAAGAAGGCCTAGAGGGCTGAGCACTAGGCAGCATGTGCCTGTCTCTGTGAGCTGGAGGACTGCACATGACCATAAGCTTTCAGATGAGCTAACTCTAATATTCTCACTAGATTCCCTGAGCTGCAACACAAATAATTCGGTAAGGCCCTTGTAATTTGCCTCTGACATTTCTAGCTCCTTTTCCAGATGAATAATCCTCCCCTTATAGTGCCAGATTTGTTCTTTGAACTTATTAAATTCAACTAGTGCCTGAATATCACACTCTCCCAGAACTACAGCTGGATCATGGGAATTTCTCAGCAATCTTTGCTGTGTTCCTCCCATACTGTTCAGCCCAGGCCAAGTCTGACATTGTTAATTCATAATCCATTTTCTGCAATTGAAAATCCTGTCCGTGATGCCATTTGTGGTGGGAATCAATAATCTGTTAAGAGCTATGGATATTAATTTCTGTATGAATAATATTTTTTTACTATTAGCATTCAAAAATTCAGAAACATTCCCTGAGGGTATTTGGATTTTTGGTCAAAAGGAAGTAGTTGTACAGAATTAAACATTTTAAACAATCAGAACTGTGCTAGTTTGAAGCAGGCCAGAATGTTTTGGTGAGAAGAACTAGATCATAGGCTGTGAAAGGAAAACAACGGTGACGTCCACTCCCCTCAGAGTCTTGCTGAAGAAGAAATGAAAACATTAGATAATACTCTCACCATTTTGTCTCACACAGTCTGCCTTGAGCTGCTGGCTGAGCAACATCTTACTCCCTAACCTCACTTTCCATTTGCTTCTTAACCACTTGGCCGAACCTCTATTCTTCCTTGGGGCTGGGCTAAGGTTGAGAGGGGCATGGGGAAGGTGCAGGGGTGGTTGAGAGCCCCTCCTGGGGACTCAGGTTTCTGGGAGGGGAGTTGTGTTTCTGCATTACTTTTACCTTGTATATTTCTGTTTATAACTGTATATATTGTAAATATCTGCTTGTATATTGTGCTAGCTGTAAACAAATAGCTTCATTTATATTCCCAGAGCCAACTGAGACTAGTCTGGGTGATTTCTAGTGGGGGGGGGGGTGTGGGGGGGGGTGGGACAGGGAACACCCAAACCATCACAAGAACTTGGAAAAATAGGAACACAAAACCAGGAAAAATTCTAACTATGTAACTATGCTTATGGAGTCTTAGCATTAACTCCAGCTTATGTACTCATGATTACTCCAGCATATGTACTCATGATGCTTTGGTCTCTGAGTAAGTTTCCTGTACAAAGACACTTCTGAAACTCACAGTAATGATCCTGGGGTAAAATACAAAACATTCCAGGCAGAAGAACAGGCTTTGCTCAGGCCAAACCCTTATTGTTTGCTCATCCAACTCTCCTGCTGGATCTGCAACACAAGGAGGAGAGCAAGGCTTAAACCAGCCTGACAGTATTTATGCCCTATCAGGACAGTAGACCAGGTAGAAAACTTCACACTTCCTCAAGGAACTTCTGCACGAACAACTGGAGGATCAGTGCTCAAGGATTACAGCTATGTCTGCTGCCAGGCAAGTGTGCACCCAGTCAAATCTCAATCCAGTTTCAGCCCATATTTAGTATGGTGTTAACCTCGTGCTCATGGTGTTAACCCCCTAAACTGCAGAAACCATTTAACAAATATCCTCTTGATAGTGTGTAGAGGTATGCCTATTTTAAAGGCTTAAATCCAAGAAAATGCAAGGTGTATTTTGGAGTGAGTCTTTGAGAGCATAACAACAGCAACAGAAAACAAAAGGACAGTCAAACACGGAGTTAGTAGAGATAGTGAGCACTGAATAAAACAAAAACAATAACTATGTGACTAGAATGTCAGAAGAAACAGTTCCTTCCACCAGTTTCAACAATAAGACAGGAGTCACAAAGTAAAACTCAGGCAAGAACAGAAAAATCAAGTCCAGGCATTCCCCTGCTCTGTTTATATTTCAGTGATATGCATATTTTCTGCAGTCCTTTGGAAAACAAACAAACAAACAAAACCAAAACAAAACTAAAACCAACTAAAACTATTTCATACAACAGTCATTCTAAACAATCAGTATTTCTCAGATAATTGGGTCTGTCACAATAAGAGAAGTAACATCATTGGAAGTTTTAATAAACAGACAATTCTTGAAGGGTTCTAAGCATAACCTGATGGCACACATGAAAGCTACATTTATGTAAAATCTGAGGAATTTGGATTTGGGTTTTTTCAAGCAGGAAATCAACCAGTAATGGTGTAGAAAGCAAATGCAGTTCATTGCAATCAAAGCTTCTCTACCTACTCTGGCAAAAACTTGTGAGTCCTCTACCTAGCCACAAAAAAAGAACAATATAATGAAAAGTCTAGTAACCTAATTTTTCAGGCATCATAATATGATTTATGTTTGTTGGTTTAAATATTCCTGGACATTTTTCAAATTCTTAATTTTTTTTTAATGTTTTCCCCAAGTTTTGGTGATGTTTGTTTATTGTGGATTTGTTTGTTTGGGAGTGTTGTTTGTTTGTTTGTTTGTTTTGTGTTATTCAGTGCATTAAAACTTCTCCATAATTATTTCTGGTTTATATTATCTGCAAATTCTCCAAAAATGAAAACAATGCTAAAGAGTATATCAACGTAAGGAAAATCTACCAAAAAAAAAAAAAATGTAGCCACTGAAATGTAGCCAATGTCATTATTCAGTCCCACGTGATGTCTGGAATAATTCAAAACAAAAAGAGAGAGAGAGAATGGACTAGAAAAAAAAACCAGATTTTTTATATTCAGTGGAAAATTTTGTTTGTTTTCAAATGAACCTTCTTGATACAATTTTAAGTTTTAAAATAAGTTTATTTTTTAATGGGAAAATTTTTCTATGCAAATTTCCAGTCAGATCTACTTATCCAGAACAACCTTCACTACAGGTGATATGCATCTAGGACATGCAAGGTATCCTAGCAATTACTTCACTGCATGGGACTGGTACTGATGTACAAGAATCAGCTGCAGGTTTCAATCATCCACACAGGAATAGGCTTAGTGGAATTTATCATCCAGGACACACCCATAAGGACTACCCAGAGGTAAGAAAAAAATAGCCATAGACCTACAATTAAGGCACAGAAATAACAAGAGTAGATGTAAACTGAAAATGTCCAGTGCACTTGGAATAGCTGAGTTCTACCCAGAAAAGGACAGGCAGCAGCCCTGTATTTTGGGATGAATATCTAAAGGTAAGAGAAAACATCTGTAGATACAAGAATTGGAATATTTTCAGGTGAGGCAGTCAATGTTGGGGGTTTTCAATTTCTAAAGGGTAGGAATTTCACAATTTAAAAGTCATGTTGCTTGTATAGCACAAGGTATGTCCAAGCTAGGACAACTGTCCAACAAGATTCACTAAGCTTTTCTCATCCCTGCCATGCAATTAATTCCCCAGGTGCATCCTCTGTGGGCTGAAGCACCCTACCACTTCCCACAAACAGGCTGAGTGCCTTATTGATCTCCTAAGCTGTGCAAGAAAACAAAGAGCTTGCACTAGGGCAATGAAAAATATACAAATGCTGTAAAGAAAGGGCAGGCCAAAACAGATTTAAAATGCTACCCTAGCACTGATTTTGTTCTGACATTCAAAATTTCTTAAATGGGAATGCCATGCCCTTAGATGAAATTTATTATAACCTCTTCTCCAGATTTTGTTGGTCCATCTACACATTTTTTTAGCAATGGTATGCACATTGCTAAAAGGTAGTGGTTCTCTAAAGAAGATAGGAGGGACCGTCTCTTTGAAACACCAAGGAACACACTGACACAGCTTTCTTGCCAATTCCAGTGCTTCTCCCTCTGTAATCTCTCAGGAGTTTTCAATCCTGCTGTGCATCTGCATCTTTTCAGCACTTCCCTAACTCGATTCAAGTGATAACAATGTCTTTCCCTGACACCTTAATTTTTCACACACTGGGGAGTAGAGTCTGCAAATGTAAAGCCACTTAAACAGATTCCAAAAGTTTTCTATCAGCTGACAGGTGTTTTTTCACCTGGGGATGAGTGACTGGAGAGTGGCCTGGCTGAGAGAGATCTGGGAGTGCTGGTTGTCAGTCAGCTGAATGTAAACCAGCAGCGTGCACAGGGGATATGGAAGGCCAATGACATCTTGGCCTCTATCAGGAATAGTGTGGCCAGCAGGACTAAGAATGTAATTCTGCCCCTGTACACGGCACTGGTAAGGGCTCACATTGAGCACTGTGTGAAGTTCTGGGCCTCTCACTTCAAGAAAGATACTGAGGTGCTGGAGTGGGTCCAGAGAAGAACAAGGAGGCTGGTGAGGGGGCTGGAGGGAAAGTCTGATGATGAAAGGAGCTGGTATTGTTTGGCCTGGAGAAGTTGAGACTCAGAGGAGACCTTATCACTTTATAACTGCCTGAAGGGAAGCTGTAGTCAGGTGGGTATTAGGCTCTTCTCCCAGGCAAGTTGAGACAAGACGAGAGGGCATGGTCTGAAGCTGCACCAGGGAAGGTTTTGGTTGGATGTTAGGAAACAATTCCTTAAAGAAAGGGTAATTAGACACTGGAATGGACAGCCCAGGGAGGTGGTGGTGTTGCCATCCTTGGAGTTGTTTAGGGAAAGATTAGATGTGGCACTTAGTGACATGATCTGTTTGATGTGGTAGTGTTAGATCAAGGGTTGTACCTGATGATTTCAGAGGCCTATTCCAGCCTCAATAGTTCTGTGATTCTTTGATTCTGGGCAAAATATGATTAAAAAAAAATCTTTCAGCCCCCTGATTTCACACTGTAATGTTGCAGAGTAGCTCAATGATAGGGGTTGGGAGAGACCTCTGAAGATCACTGAGTCTATTGCCTCTGCCAGAGCGTGATCACCTAAAGCCAATCACACAGAAACACATCTAGATGGGCCTTGAAAGTCTCCAGGCACCACCATCTATTCAGCCTGATCCAGAGCACTGCCATCCTCAAAATAAAGAAATTCCCTCTCATATTTAGATGAAACTTCTTATGTTCAAGTTTATGTCCATCGTCTTTCACACTGTCACCAGAGACAACTGGGAACAACCTGACACCATCTTCCGGATGCCCACCCCTGATGTGCTTGTAAGCATTAATAAGATCCCACATCAGCCTCCTCTTCTCCAAGCTAAAGAGTCCCAGTTCTCTCAGTCTTTCCTCTTATGATAGATATTCCAATCCCCTCATCATCTTAGTGGCCCTGAGGTGAATTCTCTTACACAGAACTTTGTCTTTCTTGAGATGGAGTGACCAAAACTGGGCACAGTAGTCCAGGCGAGGTCCAGCAGTGCAGCCTGGAAGGGAAGAAGAAACTCCCTTGACCTACTGGCCACACTCCTCCTAATCCATCCCAGGATGACATTTGCTTTCTTGGCTGCAAGGGCACACTGCCAGCTAATGACCATCCTGTTGTCTAGTAGGACTCACAAGTGCTTTTCAACAGGTCAGCACCCAGTCTATGCTCATACATGGGGCTGTTCTTCCCCAGATGCAGTACTTTACATTTATCTTTATTAAGCTTCATTAGATTTCTCTCCACCTGTGCATACAGTACATTAGATGCAATCAAAAATTTTAATACAGGGTGGAAATCCTTGAAAAGTGCCTTGTAGTAACAATGTGACTTGTAGTAACAATGACCCTCAGCAAGTCCATTGCAATCTAAATGGCATTGAACTTTCTCCTACTGCAGTATCCATCTTGCACAGATTGAAAAGAGCCAGGTCCTCATTCCTAATAATATTTCTAAAAGAGAGAGAACACCCCTGTATAAGAAGTATAAATTTCCAAAGTTCCCAGTTATATTTTAGTTGTATCTCTGGCTTGCTCTAGACTAAGCACATTTTATTTAACATTTTAAATACTACACTAAGAGAACCCCTGAAATAAATTAATATACACAAGTCTTCCTAACATAGTGGATTCTGCAGACTGAAGGACACCAAGTAACTTCTTCCTGCAGGAACTTCTTGTTAATTCCCATTTTGCTGTTTGTTTGAACTAGGAAGACATTAAATTTGGAAGAAATCAAGGCCACAGAGCCAGATCACCATGCAAGGAACCTCACACAGGTATGCATTAGGAAGCAAAACTAAAAGTGGGTAGATTCAGATTGGATGTTAGGAAGAAGTTCTTCACCATGAGGGTGACAAAACACTGGAAGATATTGTCCAGAGAGGTGTTGAAAGCCCCATCCCTGTAAGATTTTAAGGCCAGACTGGATGGGGCTCTGAGCAACCTGATCCAACCCCATTGCTGACAGGTTGTAGCTAGATGATCCCTTCCAGCCCTGACAGTTCTATGATTCCATGATTGTACAATTCTATCAAATGTGTTCATGAGAACTTACAGTAAGCAGTGGTTGCCAAAAGAAAGAGAATAGTGAATAGGAAACAGAGAAATAAAGCTACCCAATTTTGTCTTAAATTTCAGCAGATGAATGAATATGTCATCTGTCTCCCTGCAGATAGAACACTATTTTCTGTGAGGCTGAGGTACTGAATGAAAGCATTTAAGTTAGAGAATACATTAAATGGAAAAACCAAGCACAAATCAGTCATGGATTCTTCACCTGATTTCACAAGAAAAACGATAGTTCTACAGGAAACAGTCATAGATGAAAAAAGCCACTGGCATCAAGTTCACTTCTGTTTGAAAATTTTGTATATGGCTTATGTTGTCTTTTTGTTATTACATAAGTGCATTTTGTTAAGTGCCGTAAATGAAGGAGTTGTCCATTTCTCAAACAAAGTGAAACTCATTTCCATTCATGAAGGCAGCAGAAGGATATTGAGCACATTTTCTCTTCATCTTCTAAGATCAATGACTTATGTGGGAGCCCTGTCACTCCTCTGCCCAAATGTTAGCTTTACCAACATGTGCTGGTCTGGAACACCATCCATATACACCCACTAAAAAAACCAGTCAGAATTACTTTATCCAGTCCTGGTTTATCACAATACGTACTGTGCCTACTTTTTTCCACCTGTGCTAGTTTGAAGCTAGCTAGAATGTCTTGGTGAGAAGAACCAGATTACAGGCTGTGAAAGACAAACAATGGTGATGTCTACTTCACTCATAGGCTTGCTGAGATGTATAAGAATTACAGTGTAAATATAGGTAAGAGAGGCACTCTGTGTCCAGGCTGTGGGCTACATTTCTCTCTCTATCCTAACCTGCCGACCCTCGGATTAATCCACCTGCTTCCTAATCCCCTGGCCAACCCTCCATTCTTCCTTGGGCACAAGGTAAGGTAGAGAGGGGTGGGAGAAGGTGGAAAGATGGTTGGGAGCCCCTCCTGGGGACTCAGGCTTCTGGGAGGGCTGTTGTGTTTCTGTATTACCTTTTACCTTGTATATTTCTGCGTGTAACTGTATGTATTGTAAATATCTGCTTGTATATTGTGCTAAGTTATAAATATAAAGCTTCATTCAATTTCCAGAGCTGCTGAGTCTAGTCTGGGACATTTACAAAGTGGGGGGGGGGGGGGGGGGGGGGGGGGTAGGTAATACCCAAACCATCACATCTTTTATTTTGGCACCCACCTGCATTTTCACAGTATCATCATCATCAGGGTTCGAAGAGACCTCACAGATCATCAAGTCCAACCCTTTACCACAGAGCTCAAGGCTAGACCACTGCACCAAGTGCCACGTCCAACCTTGCCTTGAACAGCCCCAGGGATGGTGACTCCACCACCTCCCCAGGCAGCCCATTCCAGTGTCCAATGACTCTCTCAGTGAAGAACTTTCTCCTCACCTCCAGCCTAAATTTCCCCTGGCGTAGCTTGAGGCTGTGTCCTCTTGTTCTGGTGCTGGCCACTTGAGAGAAGAGAGCAACCTCCTCCTGGCCACAACCACCCTTCAGGTAGTTGTAGACAGCAATAAGGTCACCCCTGAGCCTCCTCTTCTCCAGGCTAAACAATCCCAGCTCCCTCAGCCTCTCCTCGTAGGGCTTGTGCTCGAGGCCTCTCACCAGCCTAATCACCCTTCTCTGGACACACTCAAGCATCTCAACGTCCCTTCTAAACTGGGGGGCCCAGAACTGAACACAGTACTCAAGGTGTGGTCTAACCAGGGCAGAGTACAGGGCCAGAATGACTTCCCTGCTCCTGCTGACCACACCATTCCTGATGCAGGCCAGGATGCCACTGGCTCTCTTGGCCACCTGGGCACACTGCTGGCTCATGTTCAGGTGGGTATCAATCAGCACCCCCAGATCCCTCTCTGTCTGGCTGCTCTCCAGCCACTCCGACCCCAGCCTGTATCTCTCCATGGGGTTGTTGTGGCCAAAGTGCAGCACCCTGCACTTGGAGCTATTGAACCCCATCCCATTGGACTCTGCCCATCTGTCCAGGCAGTCAAGGTCCTGCTGCAGAGCCCTTCTGCTTTCCAACCCAGCCACATCTGCCCTCAGCTTGGTGTCATCTGCAAACTTGCTGATGACTGACTCCATGCCCTCATCCAGATCATCTGTGAAGATGTTAAAGAGGATGAGGCCCAGCACAGATCCCTGAGGGACACCACTAGTGACAGCCACCAGCTGGATGTGTCACCATTCACCACCACTCTCTGGGTCCGGCCCTCCTGCCAGTTCTTAATCCAGCACAGAGTGTTGCCATCCAAGCCATGGGCTGACAGCTTAGCCAGCAGTTTGCTGTGTGAGACAGTGTCAAAGGCCTTGCTGAAGTCCAGATAGACCACATCCACAGGCCTCCCCACATCCACCAAGCGGGTCACCTGATCATAGAAGGAGATTAGGTTGCAGAGGCAGGATCTGCCCTTCCTAAATCCATGCTGGCTGGACCTGAGCCCTTTGCCATCCCTCAGGTGCGCAGTTATTGCCCCCAAGATAACCTGCTCCATCAGTTTCCCTGGCACTGAGGTCAGGCTGACAGGTCTGTAGTTCCCAGGTTCCTCCATCCAACCCTTCTTGTGGATGGGGACCACGTTGGCCATTTTCCAGTCTCCTGGGACCTCTCCGGTGAGCCAGGACTACTGGAAAATGATGGAGAGCAGCTTGGCCAGCTCAGCTGCCAGCTCTCTCAGCACCCTGGGATGGATCCCATCTGGTCCCATGGACTTGTGGGTGTCCAGATGGCTCAGCAGGTCCTGAACTAATTCCTCATGAATTTCCAGGGCAACACACCGCTCCCCGACCCCATCCCCCAGTTCAAGAGGCCACTTGCCCTGAACTCTTCCCTCCTTACTATTGAAAACTGAGGCGAAGAAGGCATTCAGGACCTCAGCCTTTTCTTCATCATCAGTTATAGTGTTCCCCTCCTGGTCCAGTAAGGAGTGGAGGCTCTTCTTGCCCTTCCTTTTAGAATTGATAAATTTATAAAAGTGATTTTTATTATCTTTCATGGAGGTGGCAGCCTAAGTTCTAGCTGGGCCTTAGCCTCTCTAATTTTTTTCCTGCATAGTCTGGCTACTTCCTTAAACACGTCAGGAGAAGCCTTCCCCTCCTTCCAAAGGTGATACACCCTCTTTTTTCCCCCCAATGCCTTCAGGAGCTGTTTACTCATCCAGGCTGGTCGCCTTCCCCGCCGGCTCATCTTTTGGCACATGGGAACTGCCAGCTCCTGTGCCTTCAAGAGCTCCTGTTTAAAGTAGGTCCAACCGTCCTGGACCCCTTTGTTCTCAAGGACTGCTGCCCAGGGAACTTTGCAAATAAGTTTCTTAAGCAAATTGAAGTTTGCCCTCCGAAAGTCCAAGGTGTAGGTTTTGTTGTAGTGCCTCCCTACCTCCCTGCATATTGAAAACTCCACTAACTCGTGATCACTACACCCCAGGCAGCCTCCCACTGTCACATCTCCTACCAGCCCTTCTCTGTTGGAGAGCAGCAGGTCAAGCTGAGCTTGACCCCTAGTAGGCTCACTTAACAGCTGGGTCATGAAGCTGTCCTCCATGCACTCTAGAAATCTCCTGGACTGCCTCCTCTCTGCTGAATTAAGTTCCCAGCAGATATCTGGCAGGTTAAAGTCACCCACAAGGACAAGATCTGAAGATCTTCAGACAGCCTCCAACTGTTTGTAAAATATCTCATCTGTTCCCTCATCCTGGTTGGGTGGTCTATAACAGACTCCAACCAGGATGTCAGATTTGTTCGTCCTCCCTCTGATTTTAATCCACAAGCTCTCAACCCCTTCATCCCTCACCTCAAGCTCAGTGGCATGGAGTGACTCCCTAATATACAGGGCCACCCCTCCTCCTCTTCTCCCTTGCCTATCTCTCCTGAAAAGGTTATATCCCCCCAGTATAGCAGCCCAGTCATGCCTGTCATCCCACCAAGTTTCTGAAATGGCAACTATATCATAGTCACCCTGGTGGACCAGGACTTCCAATTCCTCCTGCTTGTTACCCAAGCTGCGTGCATTGGTGTAGATGCACTTCAGCTGGGCTCTCGATTCCTCAATTGTCCCTAGTTTCCTTCCCACTCTCTCCTTCTCAGAGAGAGTAATTTCCTCACCCACCCCCTTCAGACCTAGTTTAAAGCCTGCCTAATGAGCCCTGCCAACTCCAGTGCCAGGACTCTCCTGCCCCTCCTAGACAATTGCACCCCAACATGGGGCAAATTAAGTTTGATTGATTGTTAATTAACTATGGGAATCAGAATGAAGCTAATGAAACTATTTTACTTAGTGGGGGCTGTTGTGTGGCCAATTTTTTGTTTCTTCATCTACCGCTGGGTGAGAGTTCAAATTGGTTACCTTTTGTTTAATCTATTTTGGAAAAAAATTAAGGCAATGTTTTTTTGATTTTGGTGACTAAATTCTTGCATATGTTGGATTTATCATCACAGTTTTTTTTACCACCAATAATTCATGAAATGATACATCTACTTCTTTATCAACAGCTTTAATGACAGTAATTTTACCTAAGACCCAGTTACCTAAGCCTTGCTCTGAATTTCATTCACATGAGACTGTGGCATTTTTGTTGTGTGCAATCTTAGGTCTTGTAATTTTGATTTTCATATTAACTTTGGCATTATGCATGAGAAATTTGTGTGTGATGCCTTTAAGGGACCAGAGAAACAGATGCATATCCTTGGATAAGGAGAGTATAAACACTCCTAGCTCAGAGGGAGAGCAAGTTGGGGGCACCACTGCACCTCCTCCCCTAGATTCTAGGCACACTACCAAAGTCTCAGTTGTTGACAAAAACATGGCAGGCAGCCAAGGAACAGAGATAACTGCTCAGGCCCAAGATGTTCCTTCATCTAATTTGTCTCCTCAGGCAGCAGAAACACCTAATCCTAAATCAGATTCAAGCTCACAGGCCTCAGGTCAGACCCCCTAAGATTCAGACCCCCTAAGATTCAGATCCACTAGAGAGATCATCAAAGTCCATTTCAGCTCAAATTACTCTGGCCCCAGACCAAGCCCAGGCAAAGACAAAACATTTGACAAGGAGTGATTCGAAAGAGGACTTACGGGAAAGAATCTCTGGTGCATGAGGGGAGGAAGAGGAGATGTATAGTCCTTGAGATTTGGCCAACATACTTAGATCTCAGTACTCTGATGAGAGGAGAGTTGTGTGATTGGCTGCCAAGAAATAGGATGATTCCGAGGAGTTTAAGAATACTCTAAGGAAAGTTCTGTTTCTAGGCCAGGGACAACCAGATCAACAAGAGGAAGAGGAAAGGGATGACATCCAGGATTCCAATGATCCCCTCAGAGAGGTCAGGGAAGTTAGAAAGGAACATTCAAGGGAATCAGGAGAGCCAATCCTAAGCTGGCTGGTGAGATACCATAGCATTGATGCTAATGCCCTGCAGGTAGGAGACAAGTCTGCCAAGCAGCTGGGACCACTCACCAAGGAGAGTGGAGTGGACAAATACCTGGCAAGTCCTCTTGGTAAGGTTAGCTTGCGGACACACCTCCTGTTGGCTGTGGCTATGAGATATCCTTCCCAAGATGATCTACCATGGGCAGCCAAGAAGTGGAACACCATTGAGCAGGGAATTAAGCTTCTGAAGGAGTTTGCTGTGAAGGAAATGCTCTATGGAGATCATGGCACCCATGAACCTGATGACATTCCTCTTGGAACAGGTCTCATGAAGAAGCTGATTAAGCTTGCTCCTTCATCCTATGCTAACATCTTGGCTAGCAGGTTTCTACCAAGAAGTGATAATGGAAGGTCTCTCACTGTTAGTGAATTCACTGACCAGCTCAGGCAGATACAGGACAGCTTGTCACCTTCTGCCCTAGTCTCTGCTATAAAAACTATGACCACAGAGATTACAGATAGCATGAAAGAACTGAAGTAGGTTCTTAAAACCTCCATATCCAATCTGATAAGGATACCATGCCTGCATCATCCGAATGGGTGCATGTTTCTGCCATCAGGAAAAGATGCCCACCTCCTGCAAAGCAATTCCAACTCATCAGGAGACAAATTCCACCTAGGCATCTACAATCACGTGCATCACTGTGGATAATTCTGCGTAACAAATGTGGTGAGAACATTAACAAATGGGATGGTCAACCTACTTCAGTTCTTTTGAAGAGAGCCCGGGATCTGCAGAGGGGCAGAAAGAGAGGTATTGCTGTCAGTGCCAGAAAAGTAGCTGTCACTTCTTCAGCTCCCCAGACCAACTGTAATTATTCCAACAATTGCAGTTTCTCTCACAACAACACCAATCATTGTGTACACCCCACATGCCATGTTCAGCATTAGGCGTGCCCTGCCTCCAGCCAGGAGGAGGAAAGGGACAGTGGAGAGAACCAAATCTATTGGAATGTATTCATTAGGTGGCCTGGCAGTTCAAAAGTTGGGAAATACAGGGCTTTAGTTGACACAGGTGCTCACTAGACACAGAGTCTATCACTATTTCTGGAATCACTGGTGGATCTCAAGAGTTAACTAAGTTGCAGGCTGACATTAGTTTAACTGGTAGAGAGTGGAAGGAACATACTATTGTAACTGGTCCTGATGTGCCTTGCATTTTGGGAATTGACTTTCTGAGACAAGGTTGTTTCAAAGATCCTAAGGGTCACAAATGGGGTTTTGGAATAGCATCAGTAGAGATTGAGGATGGTAAATTGAAATTGTCCATTAGACCTGAACTTTCAGATGAATCTGCAGTTGTGGGACATCATGGCATAGAGGATATGGAAGTGCCAATTGCTACTCAAACTATTCACCACAGGCAGTACACAACTAACCATGACTCTTTGTTACCCATTCATCAGCTGATTCGTCAATTGGAGGATCAGGCTGTCATTGAGAAAGCTCATTCACCTTTCAACAGTCCCATCTGGCCTGTGCATAATCCTAACGGCGATTGGACACCCACAGTTGATTTTTGTGCCCTCAAGGAGGTGACGCCACCCATGAGCGCATCTGTGCCAGACATGCTGGAACTCCAGTACGAGCTGGAATCGAAGGAGGCTAAATGGTATGCAACCATAGACATTGCTAATGCTTTCTTCTCTATTCCCATAGCAAAGGAGTGCAGGCCTCAGTTTGCATTCACCTGGAGAGGAATCCAGTACCAGTTCAACCATTTGCCTCAGGGGTGGAAACACAGCTCAACCATCTGTCACTCAGTCATCCACAATGCACTGGAGAAAGGTAAAGCTCCAGAGCACATCCAGTTCATTGACAACATCATTGTGCGGGGCCAAACTGCTGAGGAAGTCTTCGAGGAAGGTAACAAAATCATTGACATTCTGTTGCAAGCAGGTTTTGCCATTAAAAGAGACAAGGTCAAAGGACCTGCCAGAGAAATTCAGTTTCTGGGAGTGCGGTGGCAGGATGGTCACCGTTACATTCCTCAGGATGTGATCAACAAAGTCTCCACTATGGCTGTTCCAACAAATAAGAAGGACTCGTAAGGGAAACAAGTTCAAGTGGGGTCCTGAACAACAAGCAGCCTTTGTAGTCCATGCAGTGGGCTTGGGACCTGTGCAATCTGGTCCAGACATTAAGAACATTCTGTACACGGCTGCCAGTGACAATGGTCCAACTTGGAGCCTTTGTCAGAGAGCTCCAAATGAGACATGTGGTCATCCACTTGGTTTCTGGGGACGTGGCTACAGAGGTTCAGAGGCAAATTACACCCCAACAGAGAAAGAGATACTAGCAGCTTACGAAGGAGTGAAAGCAGCTTCTGAAGTGATTGGAACTGAGTCACAATTGCTTTTAGCTCCTAGACTGCCAGTTCTTAACTGGATGTTCAAAGGCAAAGGTTCATCACCACATCATGCCACAGATGCAACCTGGTCCAAATGGATGGCTTTGATAACCCAAAGAGCATGAGTGGGTAATCTTGACCGACCTGGTCTGGTGGAGGTGATCACCAACTGGCCAGAAGGCACAGACTGTTCCAAACCTCCGGAGGAGAAAATAACTCATGCTGAGGAAGCTCCTCCCTATGGTGATCTCTCTGATCAGGAAAAGAACTATGCTTTGTTCACAGATGGTTCCTGTCGTCTTGTTGGGAGCAAGCAAAGATGGAAGTCAGCAGTCTGGAGTCTTACCAAAAGACTTACTGAATCATAAGACAGAGAAGGAGAATCCAGTCAGTTCGCTGAGGTAAAAGCTGTCCAACTTGCTCTTGATGTGGCTGAACATGAGAATTGGCCTGTCCTTTACCTCTACACCGACTCGTGGATGGTAGCCAATGCTCTATGGGGTTGGCTAAAGGACTGGAAGAAGAATGGTTGGCAGAGGAAAGGAAAGCCTATTTGCTGTGGTGATCTATGGCAGGACATTGATGCACGGCTGGAGAGAACTCCAGTGAAGGTGCGGCACGTAGACGCACACATGCCTAAGAGCAGAGCCACTGAGGAACATCAACACAACCAGCAGGTAGACCAAGCTGCTAAGATTTCTCAAGTTGATGCAAACTCTGATCTTGACCTTGATTGGAAACACTGAGGTGAACTGTTCTTAGCTCGGTGGGCCCATGACTCATCTGGACATCAAGGCAGAGATGGAACATACCGATGGGCTCGTGATAGGTCAATTGACTTGTCCATGGACGCTATCACCCAAGTCATCTATGACTGTGACATTTGTGCTGCTATTAAGCAGGCTAAGTGAATCAAGCCCTTATGATATGGTGAGTGATAGTTAAAGTACAAGTATGGTGAAGCCTGGCAGATTGACTACATCACTTTACCTCGATCTCATTCTGGCAAGCAGTATGTGCTAACGATGGTAGAAGCCAGCACCGGATGCACGTAACACCATTCTTGGCTTGGAGAGACAAATAATGTGGAGACAGGGAACTCCAGAGAGAATCGAGTCAGACAATGGTACTCACTTCAGGAACAATCTTGTGAAAGACTGGGCCAAAGAGCACGGCACTGAGTGGATCTACCACATACCCTACTACTACCAGCTTCGGGGAAGATTGAGCGCTACAACGGTTTGCTCAAAACCACCCTAAAGGCCATGGGGGTGGAACTCTGAAAAACTGGGACAAGCATTTAGCACAGGCAACCTGGCTAGTAAATAGTAGAGGTTCAGTAAAGAGAGCAGGACCTGCACAATCAGACTTGGTCCAAACAGTAGACGGTGATAAAGTTCCTGTTGTACGTGAAAAGAATCTGTTAGGGAAAACTGTTTGGGTATTTTCTTCTTCGGGCAAAGGGAAACCTGTACGAGGGGTGGTATCTGCTGAAGGTCCTGGTCACACCTACTGGGTGATGCAGGAGAATGGTGAAATCCAGTGTATTCCACAGAGAAATCTAACCTTAGGTGAGAGAGTTTAAATTCAGAGTGTATAATACAAGCTGTTAGGAGTTTTCTGTTCTAGGTACTACGGGCATCCAGTGAAAGAATCTACAAGAGAATCTACAGTACGTGAGCACAGGCCTAACGCCACCTGGGAGTCCCTGTTCTTGTCTCATCTGTGAGGAGACAAACTGTTCTGAGCTTTTTAATCACCTACATCTGAGATAGACGGAATGAAGTGTGAACTGAACTTGTAATATTAATTAGTGTAAATATTGGTTTAGATTAGATAAGAGAGTTCTCAGCAATACTCTGATTGAAATAGACAAGGTGTGGAGGATTGTGCTCATTTGAAGCTAGCTAGAATGTCTTGGTGGGAAGAACTAGATTACAGGCTGTGAAAGACAAACAATGGTGATGTCTATTGCACTCATAGGCTTGCTGAGATGTATAAGAACTAAAGTATAAATATAGATAAGGGAGACACTCTGTGTCCAGGCTATGGGCTGCATTTCTCTAACCTAACTTGCTGTCTCTCTAATTAATCCACCTGCTTCCTACCCCCCTAGCTGACCTTCCAATCTTCCGTGGGCACAAGGCAACATCTGGCATGAGGTAGAGAGGGGTGGGAGAAGGTGGAAGGGCAGTTGGAAGCCCCTCCAGAGAAGGTGGAAGGGCAGCTGGGAGCCCCTCCTGGGGACTCAGGTTTCTGGGAGGGGAGTTGTGTTTCTGTGTTACCTTTTACCTTGTATATTTCTGTCTATAACTGCATATACTGTAAATATCTGCTTGTATATTGTACTAAGCTGTAAATATAAAGCTTCAGTCAATTTTCAGAGCCATCTGAGTCTAGTCTGGGTGATGTCCAAAGTGGGGGTGGGTAACACTCAAACCATCACACCAGCAAGAACCTGAAGTTACTTTATAATGAGATTTTTACATCAGCATCGAGATTCTAGAGGATCACATAATATATTCTAATTATTTTGTTTTAAGCCAGATAACCTTTTATGAGGACATAACCAGGTGGATAGATGATGGTAGAGCAGTGGATGTGGTTTATCTTGACTTCAATAAAGCATTTGGCACTGTTTCCCGCAGCATTCTTCTGACTTAACTGAGGCAGTGTGGGCTGGATGATCAGGTAGTAAGGTGTGGTGGATTGGGAACTGGTTGAAGGAAAAAAGTCAGAGAGTTGTGGTTAATGAGATGGAGTCTAGTTGAAGGCCTGAACCTAGTGGTGTCCCTCAGGGATTGTTACAGGGACCATTCAATATATCGTGAGGCTGTTCAATACAACATCAACAACGTGGACGAGGACACAGAGGGCACTGTCAGCAAGCCTGCTGACAACACAAAACTAGGAGTAGTGGCTGACACTCCTGCTGTCTGTGTTGACATTCAGTGGGACCTGGACAGGGCAAGTGTAGAGTCTTGCAACTGGGAAATAACAACCTCATGGAGCAGTATAGTTTGGAGGCTGGATCTACTGGAGAACAGCACAGAAGAGAGGGACCTGGGGGATAAAAGGATGACCGTGAGCCATCCATGTGCCCTTGTGGCTAAGAAAGCCAGTGGTATCCTGAGGTGTATTGGAATGGGTGTTGTTAGTAGGTCAAGAGGCTTTCTTTCCCCTCTATTCTGCCCTGGTGAGACGGCATCTGGAATATTGTGTCCAGTTCTGGCCCCTTCAAGGAACTGTCTGAAAGAGTCCAGCACAGAGCCACAAAGATAATTAAGGAAGTGCAACCTCTTCCTTATGAGGAAGCTGAGGGAGATGAGTCTCTTTAGCTTGGAGAAGAGGAAACTAGGGAGTGACCTCATTCTTGCTTATAAGTGAATGGTGAGCGTCAGGAGGATGGACCCAGGCTCTTCTCAGTGATGTCTAATGATAGGAAAAGGGGCAATGGGTGCAACCTGAAATATAGGAGGTTCCGTGTAAATGTTAAGGAAAAAAACATCTTCACTGTAAGGTTAACAGAACACCGGAAAAGGTTGCCCAGAGATGTTGTAGAGTCTCCTTCTTTCAGGATACTCAAAACTCACCTGGATGCTTTCCTCTGTGGCCTGCTCTAGGTGATCCTGCTCTGGCAGGGGAGGCTGGACTAGGTGATCTTGCAAGGTTCCTTCCAACCGCTAACGTTCTGTGATTCTGTGCTAACAAACTGATGTAAATTGGCATTATTTCACTGGCAGAGAATGTCTTCCAACACAGAGATTTATTTTGCTATTCACTTAATTTGAATGGATTTATCTTGCACATCTATAAATCATGTACTAATCAATCTTCAATCACTACTAAGGCTGCTTCTATAAGGAAGTGATTTTTAAGTCTCTTAAAGATTGATATAGTCTCAGAATTAGTTTGTATGGACTTTCCAGTGCTTACATAGTATCTGCTCTCTCCTAACAAATACTGCTTGCCCACAAACCAGGAATCTTAGCAATTAATTGCATTCTAACTGAATGAACTGGAGTACTACTACAGGTACAACCCACACTCGGTCAGGAGAAGTACCAATGAATGGGGAATAATCCATGATTTAGGATTGTTTCTAGTTTGAATTATGCTAGTATAGTGTGAGTTACCCCAAAACCCTTCTGCAGGAACATAAATCAACAGCCTTGAAGGAAAATTCCAAATACCTACAGGTTTGAGATCATGAGGATGGAACTGGAATCTTTTTTGGTGGTGGCCACCAAAAAGGTGGTGGTAGGACAAGGGGAAACAGGTACAAACTAGAACACAGAAGGTTTCTGTTGAACTTAAGAAGAAAACATCTTTCCTTTTATTAGGGTGACAGAGATCTGGAACAGGATGCTCAGTGAGGTTGTAGGTTCTGCTTCTCTGGAGACTTTCAAAATCTGCCCGGCCACTTTCCTATGCAACCTGATCTAGGCAAACCTGCTTTAGGAGCGGGGTTGCACTAAAAGATCTCCAGAGGTCCTTTGTAGCCCCTTCCATTCTATGATCCTATGAATGTAGCAGTTTAAGAGCTAGCACTCTATTTAGCTCTAAATTATAAGCAAGAGAGAGGAAATTTCTGGACATCCTTTTGAGTGTAGTGTGAATAAGCAGGTCATTGATTGTAAAAGGAAGATAATGATAAAATCTGCATCATTCATTATTTTGCTAATTGTTATAAGAAGCCATTACATAAACAATTTATCAGTCTTTGTTCCCCTTGCCTCCTGCCTTCCACATCCTTCACTGCTCCTCTGTGCATGGCTGAATACTAACCTTGATTGAACTGGTAACATGTGAGGCCTTGCTAGTTTTCTGTTTAGGGGGTGAGAAGAAGGTGGTGTTGGTCCCTTCTGGGCTTTCTTTGTCCAGGGGGGAAGGATTTGTTTTCTGCATTTGGTCTAAATTGGTAATAATTGTATATAATTATAATTACATATAAATATATTCTGTATATATGCTTGTGAACTTAACCTTGCTGTAAAATATGGCTTTATCTTACTTTATAAACTTCTGAGCTAATCTGGTGGTTTCAACTTTGAGGGGTAATTTTTCAAACCCACTACAAGATAACATAATGAAGCTCTTTCTTCTCAGAAATGCAAGTTATTCTAAGCATAGTTAATTTATCCTTTGCCCTTTAGCAGAGGTTTTTTTGTTTTTGTTTTTGTTTTTTGTAAAAAGCACTATGCCTAGACCCTCATGTCCAAAGAACTACAGTTTTGAAGAAATTGATTTTACTTAAACAGTCGTGGAATTTGTCCTCATAGAAGATATGTGTATGTATTTGAAAACGTTCTATATACTTCAAGAAGTGTTAATTCAAGATTTGTTTATGTAAATCTAGAGAGTAATGAATGTGCTTAACAGGTTTTCGTTCCTATGCTGTAAACAGCACACTAGCTGTAGGTACAGAAAACCCTGCTAGAGCACACCCACAGTAGCAGCACCATTGGCACCACAAACCAGAGCAGAGTGACAGAACTAAAGTGCCCAAGACCAACAACTCAAACAACCCAAGTTGCAACCACTTTAAGAAGGGAATTAGGATAGAAACAGATTGAGCCCTGTCAGTGCAGAGCAGCGACTGTTTTTCCTTACCCCTCCGCATGGCTGTAAAGCATTATCTTGAGCGTTTACCATCTGATACACTAAACATCAGTATACTGTTGCTCCTTTGAGCTTTCTCATCCAGTTTCAATTTCCAGACACAGAGGGCCCAGTTTCAATTCCCAGCTATTGCACTGTCACCTGAAAGTGATCCTGGACCAACTCAGATATGTAAGGATCAGTACATTCATTTAGTTCATTGACTCAATTCAAGACAATAACACTACATCCAAGGGTGTTGAAATCTCTCTCTCCTTCCTTCTTTATCTCTTTTCCCTTGATTTTTTTTTTTTAATAGACCTCACCTAGTTTGTTCTAAGGTAGTTGGCAAGGAAAGAAGTCCTCTGCCAAAGCACTTTTATCCACAACACTTGTTGATATTTGCTAAAACAAACAAACAAAACAATAAATTGCTTTGTATTGTTCCTCAGGGTCCCTGCCATGACTATAACTCTGTTTTGTTCCCTGCTGAGCTGGGACAGTCCTTGCTGTCCCCTGAGTGAGAGAAGACATTGAACTTTTATACTGTTCCTCAGAGTCATTGTCTTACCACTGATATGGCTCTGTCTAGTAGCCTATACAGGGGATTACAAAGATTCATCACTCTCATTCTCCACCAAGTAGGATGAGACAGGAAGCAAAGCACAGTCCCTCTGGAAGAGACTTAAAGTAGAGATGTTAGAGATGCACAAAACCCAACAAAACAACAACAGCAACAAAGGAAGCAACTTAAAAGCTCTGCCATTGCAGAATAAGTCTAGTATGGCAATAGCATTACTTTGCCACAGCTTGAATAAGATGACAAATAGATTTGGGATAATTCCTTTAAGTAGGGAACGAAGCTTCCAGAAGTCATAGCAATGCTGCAGTTACCCCACTGACAGCTGACTCCTACGAAGAGATTGCAAAACAAACCATTCCTACATGGCAAATCCAGAAGATGTACCTGTATAGTTAAGATCTTAGATGAAGGAGCTGACATGATCTATGAAAATCTGGAATTACTGCAAGTGCATATACTATAGTATCCTCCATGTTATTAGCCATATGTAAAGTTCTCTCAGCAGGACTTCAGCAAGATGCCATCAGACAGTGATTACTCCAGAAATAACAGATTTGCAAACAAGACTGCTCAACATTGCCAAAGTTTATGTACAGATTTACCAAATGCTGCACATTACCTCAGACACTGTTCCACCAGAAGACACACCACATTTCCTCCACCTGGATACATCTGAAGCCTGCTGTCACATATGGGAAGAAACGTACTTACATTTGAAGTCTTCAGCAATGGTCTTACCTTGGAAGAACATCTGAGGGAACTTCTAGCCATTTTGATGCTTTATTAGTTGCCAAATGAAATTCAAATAATTTTCTTTAAGCATTTTACCACTCTTACTGCCTTTCTTCAATTCCTCCTCCTCGCTTTCAAGCATAAAAAAATATTGCTAACATGGAAGCAAAATAATGTTTCAGTAGATCCATGATCTGAGGGATATACCCTCCTCTGCAATAATGAATCTGCAGCAGGAGAAAGGAGAAAGTTCACTGTGACAATTAAGTTTTTTACTTCATCATAATTCTGCTGTACTAAAGAGCTCAGACCCCAAGCCACCAGATGACAATTTAATTGGTGTCAAACATGCACAAAGTAATTAAAAAATGTTAGGGCTTTTATTTAAACAAAAAATAAACTCTAGTGCTGATCCACCTGCAGGAAACTATTGTCTGAAACATCCTAAAATTTATTTTTTAATTACCCTGCATGCCTTATACACACTGAAATGATCATGTGAAGATTGTTGCACATTGATGGGCAGCTCAGCTAATTAACTCATCTGGGTACAAAAGACTCCTCTGTGAGGCCTTTTTCTGTACAAACACTTTTATTTGGCCTCAAATAAGACCTCTTCAGCAACCTATTAAGGCAGAAAGGTAACAATAAAAGCTTCAGATAGGCATTATTTGTGAAAGTAGCAAATTGTTAATTTAACTACTAAAAATAACAAGTTGTAAAAACCTGATCTCGTGGCATTTTAAAGCAATTAAGAAACTGACTGGATTTGTGTGTTATTCACTCTCACCTTAGAAAACATTTCCTTTCTCTCTTCTCCTCTCTTTAACAGTGCAGGAAAATTTTCTTGGCGATCAGCTTAGACAAGTTTACCTATGGAGCATTTACTTCCAGCGTTCAGTGGTCCTACTAAACAAGGACACCTTGGTTGTAAACCACCTGTACATAAAACAATGTGAGTCTTGTTCTGATCAGAAGCTCTCGTTCACTCACAAACTTGAGAGGTCTCTGACTTGGTGCAACTTACAAAGCTGACAAGGCTTTTATGGCAAAACCATTGCTACAATCTCCTATCTGTCAGAACAATTAAATCTTCATTCTTCTGCTGCCTCAAGGCTCAAATCTCTGGGTGTAATGAGGACAATTCGTTATGAATGAAAAAAAGTGATCTCACTTTAAATGAAACATAAAATAGGCAGAAAAACCCTACATATGGATAAATCAAGTCCTGCACTCATGCAGTATTATGTGGTTTTTTGAATTTTCTGGATTTAATTTTTGATAGTTAAATTAACAGGATATACATTTAGAGATTTCAGCATCATTTGAGATTAAATGGCATGAATCCAATGTGGTTTTGTACAAGAAGAGCCCTAACAAATAGATACATAGCCACTGCTTCTGGGGGTCAGTTAACTTGACACGTTCAGCTAAATGACATTCATGAGATTCACTACCATCAGTGAACCTCCATCAGGAATATACTAACTTCCAAATATAGGCTGAAAAATGCCCCTTCTGTGTCTGTTTTCAGATAACAACAGCTAATATAGGTAAATGTTATGACAAAAGAAGGAAAAGAATCCTTTCCAAGAGAAAAAAAATCCCAGTGATAGACATCTGTTCAACTTCTCTGTATACTTTTTATAACTTCATAGGCTTCCTCCTTGACATCATCTAGGAAATAGTTAAAACTTCAGGCTGAAAAAGAGCAGTCAGACTTCGTATAGAGATATTTCACTGTGAATGGCAGAGCAATATATAAGCATCATTTTTATATGGTGGGCAGGTACTGCTCAGCCATTATAGAAACATCTTTCTTTTTTTTAATTTGGAACATAAATTAAATATTTATGTCAGAGCTGCCAAAAGGAAGACAAATAGAGCTGGCAAACAATTCTCCTAATAAAGTTCAATCACTGTAATGCACACTGTTTGCAATGGGTAAATTCAAGTTATTTTTTTCCTTAAAAGTTTTGCTCTTTTTCCTGACAGTTGTGTCAGGAAGAATCAATAATTTGAAAGGAGATTTATTCAGGGCATAATCCCATGCTCAGATGAAATGAATACAGTACTTTTTTCCCTCTGGCAAAACTAGCAGCTGCTGAGGTCCTGTAGCTATTTATTTTACAAGATGTTTTGGAGGAAGTTTGTTTCATTAATAAATATTTTAATACAAAAATAGATTCTCACACAAATTAAAAGAGAAAGAGTTCTTAGTTCAGTATTTTTATTATCTTAAAAAAAAGAAATAGAGAGAGAGAGAGATAATTAAAAACAACAAGCACAACAAACCACTAAACAGCTCCAGGCAGATGGTAAAGACTGCAAAGATCCAAAGGAAATAATCTAAACATAGCGAGCCATAGAATCATAGAATGGTTTAGGTTGGAAGGGACCTCAAAGATCATCCAGGTCCAACCCCATGCCATAGGCAGGGACACCTCCCATCAGAACAGGTCACTCAAGGCCTCATCCAATCTGGCCTTGAACACCTCCAGGGAGGGAGTAGCCACAACCTTCCTGGGCAACCTGTGCTACCCTCACTGTAAAGACCCCTTTCCGAACATCTAGTTTGAATGTCCCCACTTTCAGTTTAAACCCATTACCCCTCACCCTGTCATTGCAAGACCTTGTAAATAGTCCCTCTCCAGCCTTCTTATAGGCCCCCTTCAGATATTGAAAAGCTACTATAAGGTCTCCTCAAAGCCTTCTCTTCTCCAGGCTGAAGAGCCTCAACTCTTGCAGACTGTTCTCTTAGCAGAAGTGCTCCAGCCCTCTGAGCATCTTTGTGGCCCTCCTCTGGATTCAGTCTAACAGTTCAATGTCCTTCTTGTGTTGGGGGCTGTCATGGAGGGCTTCGTCTGGGTTTTGGGGGGAATGAAATATGAGGCCAAATTTAAAAGGGTTTAAATAATTTAATATTATATACACAAGGAACCCCCCCCCCCCCTTCCCCAAACTTATTTACAGCTACCCCACACAAGTCCTTGGTATGCGGTCATGAAATAACTTTACAGAATGTCTTATTTACAGCAAATAAAATCAGGAATTTAGCAGAGGGTTTAGAAAGGCCTGGATAGAGAGAGTCTAGTGGCATAAACGTGCCACTGGTAAAGTTTGAAAGTTTATGCTGGCTCAGATCGAGTTTGCTCAGTTACTCACTGGCTGGAGTCAGTTTCAATAGTCCCAAATGTCGTGGGTTTGAATAGATTAGCTCAGGGGTTATTGGGGCACACTGTCTGGAGCTTCCACGGGCACAGCCAAGCTGGGAACGGCAGCTGGAGCGGCGGCTGGAGCAGCGGCTGGCTGGGAGTGCCTTGGTCAGTTCCCTGGGCTGGTGCCGTGGGCTGGAGTCATGCAGTGGTGGTGGTCCCCAAAAGCAGCTGGAAGTGTCTAGGAGCAGCAGGTGGAGGAGGGTGGCAGGATAGGAGCGAGGTGTGAGATGCAGGATAGAGAGGTAGCAGGGACACCGTATTGTCCCTTTTTATGAGTTTTGACCCTGCGATTGATGGTCCTTGGGCCACAATTCTGTCCAATGAGGGCTTGGCAAAAGGCCAAAACATACCAAATAAGGTGAAGTCTGAGGGTCTGGTACCCCCAAATATGGAGAGGGCTCAGGTGGATTCCCCGCCCGAGGTGTGTGAGCTTACACAATGTGTTTACTTCAACCTTCGAGGAGGCAACCCAGACTCGAAGGTACCAAAGCTATTGTGTCCCTTTGTCCCCCTTGATTTGTTTACCCCAAGTATAGGTAGGGCAACACCCTTTGGGGGGGGCCACATGTCCGGGCATGAATAGATTTGTAAACATAGTCATTTGAGGCCTGTGCAACCCTCCACCACAGGGGCTCCAGAACTGCACACAGTACTCCAGGTGGGGTCTGACGAGAGCAGAGCAAAGGGGCAGAATCACTTCCCTTGCCCTGCTGGCCATTTTTCTCTTGATGCAGCCGCACACAGTTGCTGTCTGGGCTGCAAGTGCACACTGCCAGCTCATGTTGAGCTTTTCATCAACCCAGACTCCCAGGTCCTTTTCCTCAGGGCTGATCTGCAGCCATTCACCACCCAGCCTGTATCTGTGCTTGGGATTGCACTGATCCAGGTGCAGGACCTTAACACTTAGCCTTGTTGAATTTCGTGAGGTTGGCGTCATGAGGTTGACCCACATCTCCAGCCTGTCCAGGCCCCCCCTGGTTGGCATCCCTGACCCCTAGCAAGTTAACTGTTCCACACAGCTTGGTGTCATCTGCAAATTTGCATGATACCAAAATATCCTGTTGATCCTATTCATTTTGAAACCAGTTCTGGATTTTCAACAAGCAGAACAAAAGAAGGTTTATGTGTCTCTGAAACAGATATTTTAAGATATACAAAAACATACAAAAAAAATATTAAAATCATGAGGTCTTGCACAGCTAATGAGTGATTTCTGTCTCCCACACTGCCAACTTTCCTTCCTACAGACACCATTTTAATATCTACAGATAACATGTGGGAAGACCAACATAAGCGTTCTAAGTGGAAATCTGAAGCAAGTTTTGGAGAAAGAATCTCCTGTAACACCACCACATTGCTGGATTCCCAGGAAATAAATTTAGGAAAAAAGGCCAAGTTCCTGAAATCAGTGCTCAGTGGCAAATATCCTGAGAAATAGTTCTCTGTCAAGCCTCAGAGTGTAATGTTAGTGAGACTCAATATATCATAACCTCCTAAGTGCTAACAGCTCAGTATAAAGACCTTTCCCAAACCTTTTCTCAATAAAGTCACATGCTCTGTGAGTAAGCAGAGAACTGCACTAGTCAAAACTAAAATTGGATAATTACATTCTCACTGGTTGCCTCTTTGCTGTTTGTTTCCTAGATAACCCTGAGTTATCTCTTTCTTCTGCCTCAACTTCCCCATTTTCAAATGACAATCAGAGAATCATAGAATCAACTGGGTTGGAAGAGACCTCCAAGATCATCCAGTCTGACCTATCACCCAGCCCACAATAATGTCTTGTCTGATGAAGCTCATTCCATGATACTATTTGAAGAACTAATAGCCCACAGTCACTTCTGGAGTTCTTCAAACTACAGCAGCAATATTGAAAGAGATATCACAAGATCTGAATTACATTGCTGCCTCAGTTTTGAATCCCTCAGTGCCTTTTAGTCTGCTTTCTGTCTTACCTATATTGCAATATCTTTCTTAGTACCTGTCTGCAGTGTGATTTGAGCTAGCATTTAGTACAAAAAGCCCTGAGCTAAGAATGCAGGAAACAGAAACTGACACATTTTATCTATGAAGCCAGTCCCCAACTGGTATAAATTATCATCACTGAATCTCTTCCACTGGCAATCACTGGAGCCTACCTTTGCAACTCATTGTGTTGTCCAATTCATCATTATACAGGAGCCTGTCAGTTAGACTTCACACTGAACAGTATTGAAAATCTTGAATCCTATCCCTGAGGTATTACCTGGGGTCTCTAAACACAGTAATATTTTTTTTTTTTAAATAGCCAGATGTGCATATCACTACATGAATATTTGTCTGTCATTTTTAATAGAATATCAAAGGCTATTTTCAAAGATCAATCTAAAGTTTGTATAATATGATATATTTGCCTTACCAAAAATAATTTTTTCCCAGTGGACTTCATTCCACCTATAGTCTTCTTCTTCAACAAAGGCAAAAGCCAGAAATCTCTGAATACTCTGAAAAACAATGGAGAGATTCCAGGGAACAAACAGCTCAGGCCAGAAATTAGCAAAAAAAAATGAATGTAGATAGAACCAGACCATCTAAATATTGTTTCCCACTTGTCTTCATTTCATCTTTTGCACAGCTATTGTGCAATATTTCACCCGTGAAATATTGCCTTTTCTCTAGTGAATAGAAGCCATTCTTACAAAAAGGGAAGGGACAGGGAATAAAAAGTATTTAGAAACAAGTTTTCTGAATGGAGCATGTAAATGGCAAATTTGAGGGTGGGCATAAGTGGTAGTGAGTTTCATCTCCTCATGTTTTTCACACACAGAGAAGTGGTCAAGATTTGGTCCACCCCACAAGATAACAACAACTTGGAAGCAATTAATAGGTTTGTTATTGTTTGATCTAGAAAGGTTGTTACAAGCTTGTAAGTAGACTTTCATTTCTAACCATTTACCTAAGCCCACTTAACTATGATGGGTAATCATGGCTGGTACACAGAGTCATAACATGGGGCTGGGTAAAACACATACCTCTCTACTCCAAAACCATGCAAATGCTCATGTCAGGAAGGAAGTAGTTGGAGAGGTCAAGCAGAAGATAAAACTGTAGCTTGCCCTGAACTTGACAGGGAGGATTTGAATTTGCAGTGGCAGTAGACTTTGACCCCAGAATAGCTTAAACACCAGTATAGAAAAACATCAATGTAAGCAGTATCAATTTTTAATATATTAAGACTTTATTTAATAAGCAATGCTTGAAAGAAATGTTCAAGTGTGTCAGAAGGCAGATTGAATGACTGAAAAATGAAAATGCATATATGGCTTACCAAGGATTTTTTTTCATATTGCTATACATTAAACTAGATGATAACAAGACAGCTTTGAAAAATATGCAAAAAGTCATTTCAGCAGCATTCCAGAGAATGGAGAAAAGTATTGACAAAATAAAGATGTATAGAGAAAAGAGAGGATATACCAGTGGCAGAGTTTACTTCTGGGGCTTTTAATAGGTTTTTTTTTTTAATTCAGAAAACATACTTTTTTATTTTACTATTAGACTGGTAATCCAGTTTAAATGCTAATGTCTGAATAGATATCCACTCAAGCAAGATATAATTCACTATAATTCCAATAACAATCATACATTAAGGGAAACATCAGCCTTTAAATCAGTAAATCACTTTTTAATAACCCATGGCCATCATACAAAATGGCAAGGAGGTGATTTCTTTAATGGCCAAGATACAACGTTTGTTATGAGATCAGCATTTGTTGACTGTCAGACCATGTAAGTAAGTGCTTTCATAGCTGCATTTCATCAACAGTGGTGGTAGGTTCTCAAACTGGAAAAAAAAAGTCTACCCTCTTTATTAGCATTATAAATAAACAGTACAAGTGCATGTAAGTGCCACTAGAAAAATCTCTCTTTACCTTATGAAGTTAATCTACCATATTTTGTGAACATTTTCTCCCCTTTTTCACTTGCTCAAAGTGAGACACATTAGTTGGGCTTGTTGATCTCTGTATTAATTCTCAATGATTTAATATCTATACCAAAATAAAAGTTCTGTTTGCAATGTAGCTTAAGAAATGTTCTATTCAAAAAATTGCTATATACTTTGCAATGCTTTAAATCAGATTCATGAGTTTTTTCTCCAGTTTCTGTAACACTAATGTTATCAAGACAGTGTCCATGGTGTAACCTTGACTGCTGTCACACCATACTCATCACTCAAGTGTATCAGTATCTAAACCCCATTACGCTAACCACTGGAGGAACAAAAAAAAAAAAAAAAAAAAAAAAAAAAGAGAGAGAGAGAATAGTGTCAAATATTATCTAATATTAAGGTAATATTAAGGTAAGCATATCATGGTAAGAGAAATTAAATTAAAAGCCTAGCTGTGATCTTTCAAATCATAGAATCATAGAATCAACCAGGTTGGAAGAGACCTCCAAGATCATCCAGCCCAACCTAGCACCCAGCCCTAGCCAGTCAACTAGACCATGGCACTAAGTGCCTCAGCCAGGTTTTTCTTGAACACCTCCAGGGATGGTGACTCCACCACCTCCCTGGGCAGACCATTCCAATGCCAATCACTCTCTCTGGCAACAACTTCTTCCTAACATCCAGCCTGTACTTTCCCCGGCACAACTTGAGACTGTGTCCCCTTGTTCTGTTGCTGGTTGCCTGGGAGAAGAGATCAACCCCCATCTGGCTACAACCTCCCTTCCCTTTATTCCACAATAGAAAGTCATCTGAAATCTAGTGGTTTTCAGTGCAATTTATAGTTCTGTCTTTGAGAGTATTTTAGTTCTCAGCTCCTATTCATGATCTTTCGGACTCACTTTTAGTGGAAGTGTAAGCATTTCATTTCTGACAACCTGAGGCCTTCAGCCTCAGCATAGGTGATAGAGTAAGCAGAGATTGTCCCAAGAGGCTTGAGTCAGTGGCTGAGGAAGAAAGAAGAGTCTTTTCATTAAACTAGGCTGGATGTCTTCTTGTTAGATATAATCTTGCTGGCTACAATTAAGAGCCAGGAGAATGTATTTATTTCATATAATTGTGATTATTTGCTAACAGATAATGAAGATGTGGTTGGTATTGAAAGACAATAACTCTAAATCAACCTCAAGAAGACAAACTCAACATTGAATCAATGTAAAAAATACCTCATCAATCATACCCTAACAGAGAAGAGGCTATCCTTTGTCCTTCTTAGGAATGTCTATGAGTCAGGCAGAAAGGGACCTGGGAGTACTGGTAGATAATAGCTGAACATGAGCCACCAGTGTGCCCAGGCCTGTATCAGGAACAGTGTGGCCAGTAGGATGAGGGAGGTTATTCTTCCTCTGTACTCAGCACTGATCAGGCCACATCTTGATTCCTGTGTCCAACTCTGGGCTCCTCAATTCAAAAGAGATGGTGAGATACTGAGAACGGCATCCAGAGAAGGGTGATGAAGCTGGTGAGAGGCCTGGAACACAAAGCCTATGAAGAGAGTCTGAGGGAGCTGGAGTTGTTTAGCCTGGAGAAGAGGAGGCTCAGGGGGGACCCCTTTGCTGTCTACAACTACGTGAAGAGAGGCTGTAGACAGCTGGGGGTTGGTCTCTTCTCCCAGGCAACCAGCAACAGAACAAGGGGACTCAGTCTCAAGTTGTGCTGGGGGAAGTATAGGCTGGATGTTAGGAGGAAGTTCTTGCCAGAGAGAGTGGTTGGCATTGGAATGATCTGCCCAGGGAGGTGGTGAAGTCACCATCCCTGGAGGTGTTGAAGAAAAGACTGGATGAGACACTGAGTGCCATGGTCTAGTTAACTGGCTGGGGCTGGGTGCTAGGTTGGACTGGATGATCTTGGAGGTCTCTTCCAACCTGGTTGATTCTATGATCCTATGATGCTTTGCAGTCTTTAGCCCAATATTGCAAACATTCATAGGAGAAAATAAAATTGTTAGGTGTAAAGTACTCTTTCTACTGAAGACTGTAATTCATTAGATAGTCAAAATTTTGCTTTGAAGCTTTAGTTCTATTTAAAATAAATTCTAAGATGCATCTTTCTTGTTTGCTTATATACCCAAGGATTCATAGCCAACATTTTACATGACCCAAAGAGCCTCTTTACCATTCTAATACAAAACCCAGGCATCGGGAAAATCAGCTCAGAAATTTGCTGCTTGGCTGATTTTGATCTCTTTCAGACCCTTTCGTCTCCAAACAATGGAGCTTGGTTCTAATGAACACAAATATTATGTGAGAAACTGAAATTGCTTCATCAGGTAACATTTTCAGTGAAGTTAGTGCAACAGCTGTATGATTGACAGTTCATATTCAGACTCTGTAAGCCACTACTACTAAACAGCTGTTAAGAGATAACACAAAAATCACTACTGGGACTGTCACTGACTGACATACTTGTTGGCAATCTGAAAAGCCTAAGACCCCATGGAGGAACAGCTATTTGAGAAATGCCCCATCTATAATAAAGCAATGAATTAGAGTAAATTTTTACTTCCACAACATCATTTTTTTTAAGCTAAGAAATACCATGAAAGGAGAAAGTCTCTTCCAGAACTGTGATTGTCAAGAGGAAAATAGAGCTGCCTTGACAACTGTGGGATGAATCATGGAATCAACCAGGTTGGAAGAGACCTCCAAGATCATCCAGTCCAGCCTATCACCTAGCCCTATCCAGCCGTCTAGACCATGGCACTAAATGGCTCATCCAGTCTTGTTTCTGTCAGAAACAAAGCTCTAAATGTAAAAATTATATGGCTGCTTTATTTTCCATTTCTCAACTAAAAATAATGTACTTTTCCTGGAATTCAATAAGTGAGCATTTTTTAGCATGCATGTACAGACTGTACAGCAGAGACTAAAATTGATGAATATGAAGTAAACAAAAGAGGCTGATTAGGAGGCATGCACACTCCAGATAAGAAATTAATAATCTCGGGAAATACGGCATTGTTCCCATAAGGGGTTTGAAACTTTGTTTATTTCTTTACATTCCACAGACATCTAAATGTAATGCCTCTGCTTTTGCATCAAGGGGTTATTCAGGTTTTAGTTGTTAATGCAGTAGCACAGCTGTCCAGTGCCCTAGTGCCTGCAGAAGCAATGAAAGCTCAGCAGTTCAGTATCCAAACTTACTAACCTTCCTTACAAATAAATAATCTGTGCTTAGCTCTTTCAAGCCTCATTGACAAGGCTTTATACTAGTTTGAACAGGGGATGGGAATGTAGCTGGCCTTCACACTGAGAGTCCTGAGTATGTAGCCCAAAGTTTGTGGAACAGTGTGTTGGCATCCTAGAGAACCAGAAAGTCTACCCCTCCTCAAGGTTGAAAACTATGTACTCTACTCCCCTGAACTGTTTACACACCAATGCATGCAGTATGTTCAATAAACAGGAGGTGCTGGGGGCCTTCATGCTGCAGTGAAACTGTGATACAGCAGCCATCACTGAAACCTGTTGCAGTAACTCCCACAATTGGAGTGGTGCTATCGATGGATACCAACATTTCAGAAGAAAGAGGTAAGGAAGAAGAGGTGGCAGAGTGGCTCTCTGTGTTAGGGACACGTGAAACCGTGCAGATTAATGAAAATGATGGTAGGGTTAAATCCTTATAGGTAAGAACCGGGAGTAAGGCCAGCAAGACTGATGTTGTGGGGGAACTCTGTTATAGACTACCCAACTAGGATGAAGAAGTACATTAATTTTATATAAGCAGTTGAGAGAGGCCTCACAATTGCTACCTCTTCTTCTCATGGGAGACTTCAACTTCCTGTGTGTCTGCTGGAAGTACAGTACAGCAGGGAGAGAACCATCCCAGAGGCTCCTGGAGTGTGTGGAGGATAACTTCCTGACACAACTCTTCTGGACCTGCTTCTTGTGAGCAGGGAAGAACTTGTGGAGGAAGTAAAGTTTGGAGACCATCTGATTCTCAGTAATCATGAGATGATTAAGTTCTCTATCCTTCAGGAAACAAGGAGACAGGTTAGTAAAACTGCCACCTTGAAATTCTGAAGGGCAAACTTTGGGCTGTTGAGGAGACTGATTGACCAAGTCCATTGGGACGCCACTCTGAAGGGTATAGGGGTCCATGAAGGCTGGACATATTTCAAAAGGAAAGTCTTAAAGGCACAGGAGCAGTCTGTCCCTGTGTGACAAAAAAATGACTCAGTGGGGAAAGCATCTGGCCTGGCTGAATAGAGACCTTTGGCTGGAACTCAAGAAGAAAAGGAGAGTCTGTGGCCATTGGAAGAGGAGACAGGCCTCTCATGAGGACTATAAAGGTGTAGTGAAGCTATATAGGGAGAAAGTTAGAAGAACCAATAGCTACAGCCATTAAGGATAAGAAGAAAAAATGTTTCTATAAATTCATTAACAACAAAAGGAGGAGTAGGGAAAATTTCCATCATCCATGGGATACAGAGGAAAATGCTGAGGTGCCTAATGCCTACTTTGCCTTAGTCTTTGTCACCAGATCCAACAGTCTCATGGACACCCAGCCTCATGATCTAGGAGTCAAGGAAGGATATTAGAATGAATTCATCACAATAAATGACGTCAGTGATCTGCTAAGCCAGTTAGACTCACACAAGTCTACAGGGACGGATGGGCTACACCCAAAGGTGCTGCAGGAGCTGGCAGACGTGTGCTCACCAAGCCACTCTCCATGATTTACCTGATGTCCTGGCTAACTGGGGAGGGGTCAATGGTCCAAAGGGTAGCAAGTGTGACATCTATAGAATCATAGAATCATAGAATCAACCAGGTTGGAAGAGACCTCCAAGATCATCCAGTCCAACCTATCCCTCAGCCCTATCCAGTCAACTAGACCATGGCACTAAGTGCCTCATCCAGTCTTTTCTTCAACACCTCCAGGGATGGTGCCTCCACCACCTCCCTGGGCAGCCCATTCCAATACCAATCACTCTCTCTGTGAAGAACTTCCTCCTAACATCCAGCCTAGACCTACCCTGGCACAACTTGAGTCTGTGTCCCCTTGTTCTATTGCTGGTTGCCTAGGAGAAGAGGCCACCCCCCACCTGGCTACAATGTCCTTTCAGGTAGTTGTAGACAGTAATAAGATCATCCCTGAGCCTCCTCTTCTCCAGGCTAAACAACCCCAGCTCCCTCAGCCTCTCCTCATAGAGTTTGTGTTCCAGGCCCTTCACCAGCTTTGTTGCCCTTCTCTGGACGTGCTCCAGCACCTCAACATCTCTCTTGAATTGAGGGGCCCAGAACTGGACACAGTACTCAAGGTGTGGCCTGACCAGTGCTGAGTACAGGGGAAGAATAACCTCCCTTGTCCTACTGGCCACACTGTTCCTGATGCAGGCCAGGGTCTACACGAAAGGAAGAAAGGAGGATCTGGGAAGCTATAGACCTGTCAGTCTGACCTTGGTACCAAAGAAGTTCATGGAGCAGGTCATCTCAAGCACCATTATACACAATACAGGTAACAAGCAGAGGGATCAGGCTAAGTCAGCATAGTTTCATGAAGGGCAGGTCCTGCCTGATGAACCTGATCTCCTTTTATGACAGATGACCTGACTGTTGGATGAGGGAAAGGCTGTGGATATTGTCTACTTAGACTTCCAAAAAAGCCTTTGACACTGTTTCCCACAAAGTTCTCATGGACAAGCTGGCTGCTTATGGCTTGGATGAGCACAGCTCTGTTGGATACAGCAGTAGATGGATGAAAAGTCCCAAAGGGTGGTGGTCAGTGAAGTTGAATCCAGATAGCAGCCAGTCACAAATTGTTGGGACCACTTCTGTTTAACATCTTTATTGATGACCTTGATGAAGACACAGAGCGTGTAATCAGTAAGCTCACAGATGACACCAAATTGGGTGGCAATGTTGAAGTGCACAAGGGAAAACAAGCTTTACAAAGGGACTTGGATAGATCAGGTCAATGGGCCAACGTTAATGGGATGAGCTTCCACAAGGCCAAGTACCAGGTCCTGTACTTGGGTCACAACAACCCCAAGCAATGCTACAGGCTTGAGAAAGTGTAGTAGGAAAGCTGTCTAGCAGAAAGAGACCTGGAGGTTGTAATAGATAAGCAACTGAATATGAGCCAGGAGTGTACCCAGGTGGCAAAGAAAGCCAATGACATCTTGGATTGTATTAGAAGCTTGTGTCCAGCAGGAGTAGGGGAAACTGGGGAAGGGCCTGGAGAATAATTCTTATGAAGAATGATTGAGGGAACTGGGACTGTTTAATCTGAAAAAGAGGAGGCTGAGGGGAGACCTCATCACTATCTACAGCTATCTGAAAGGATGTTGTGGAGAGGTTGGTACTGGTTTCCTCTCACAGGTAAATAGTGTTTGATAGAACGAGAAGGAATGGCCTCAAGGTGTGACTGGGCTGTGTTATACTGTACATTAGGAAAAATGTTTTCACAGCAAGAGTGGTTAGGCATTGGAATGGGCTGTGCAGGGAGGTGGTCAAATTGCCATCTCTGAATGTGTTCAAAGGTCATTTGGATGTGGTGCTTGTGGGTATAGTTTAGGGTGAACATTGTAGAGTAGGGTTATCAGTTGGACTTGGTGATCTAGATGGTCTTTTCCATCCTGAATATTTCTGTGATTCTGTGATTTTCATTTTCAAACAAAAATGTTTAGTAAGACATTAGAGAGGAATCAAATATCCAATAATCAAAATTAATTAGGCATTACCTAACGGTAAACTTTCTGCCTTACTAAAGTGAAAAGTTAACAATTTCAGTAACTGTGATTTGCTTTCTAAATTTCAGAGGTGACATTAGAACATTCGTTAGGATGAATGCAAGATGTTATTTCTAATATCAACATTAGTGCTATACACTAAACTTCTATCAATAGAGAAAAAACTGAGATTTACCCAAATGAAACAAATAAAAAAATGGGGTTATTTTGCTACTAACATTATGTTTTTAAATAATCAATATAGTGGCAATTCAATGGCCCAGTTGACTGCCTGATAACAAGCTGTGCTAATAATCAGTAATTCAAGGCTACAAAAGGACTTCCAAATTTGAGATTATAAAGAATAAATGCATGAAAGTAGGTCATGAAACATTTCATAATCCTAACTGCATTTTACAGCGGTAGTATGGGTCTCTCTAAGCTGAATTACCTTTAAAAATGGATGTTATTGTCACTGACTAATCTTGTTTCACAGAATCACAGAATATATCTCATTGGAAGAGACCTCAAACATCCAGTCCAACCCTCAACTCAGCACTGAAGGGTCAACACTAACACATGTCTCTAAGTGCCAGGTCAACACACCACTCGAACACCCCCAGGGGTGGTATCTCCTTGGGCAGACTACTCTAGTGCTTGACAGCACTCAGGATGATCTCCTCCATAATCTTTCCTTTCCCAGCATCCAAGCCTTTGTGATTGATGCTCCATAGTATGTATGTCCATTGCTCCTCAAATCAAAGCTAGGGACCCCTTAAACCACATGTTTTATCTAGGGACCCTTTAATTTCCAAACTCAAGCTAAAAATCTATTGATGCTAATCCAAAATTTTGCAGATACAGTAGCGAACACTTCTACTACCATGATAGAAGGAATTATATCAAGATTTGTCTTGAGAAGCAGACTCCTTACTTTTTTAGGAACCATGCTGTTGAGGAGTTCAAGAGGCACACACAGAGGCTGATGTAGCAAACCTTAGAATAGAACTGCCTTCTATATTTTTTCATTCAGAAGCTTAAGAAACTTAGCTCATTGCTTTGCTGTATCTTTCATAAGCAACAAATCTCTCACTCTACTTCCCCAGATGACTAGAACAGTTCTGTATTCATCTGCAATACACTTGACATCCCATTCTCTTTTCCTTTAGATATGATGTCTCAGAAGAAACCACATGAAGAATGTGGCACAATATCACAATTGAAGGAAAAAATTAAAATAAATGTATCATTTTATTGTGTGTGAACTTATTTAAGAAAGACAAACCATATAATTTTCTTCTAAATTACAGAAAATTGTAATTGATGAGCAGTGCTTAATTGCTTCACCTTGTTATTTTTGAGAACAAGTATTTACTGTTGCACCTTGAAATCAGTCCAGGTAGTGCAACTGCAGCTCATGAGAGTCAGAGTCCTGTCAAATAAACTTAGAAACTGCATTTCTCCATATGCACAGTCCTGAACAGATTGTAAACAATGTTCTGCATAACCCAGAGAATACATCTTTTCATATGTGTTTTTCTTGTCTTTCTGAGGACTCTTTACAAAACTAAACTGTTGAATATTCTTTTCTTAGACATCCTCCAGATTTTATACTGTCACTCTGCAAATATTTTGTCTAAGAATTCAGAGGCTATAAAAGAGATAGGAGATAAGTTCCCTTGAATGGAAAGGGAATTAGAGGCTTAATTAAGTGTTCATTTCCCAACATCTCATTTCTCATTAACATTCAAACATGGGACATGCAAGACTACGTGGAAGAAAATGTTTCATCTCTTTGACTAGAAGAGCACTTGAGGCATTCAGAGGTGGCACTGCAAATGAAATTGTCTAGGTCTCCAAGACCATGAATCAAGAAATTCAGAGGTTGGAAAATAAATCATTCTGTAGAATCTGGGGGAACTTTTAAATAGTCATATTAAGAAAACCAGCAGTTGGCATTTAATAGCTGGCAGAAAGCAATAGTCACGAGGTGAAATCAAACACTATAGAAAAGAGAAGAGAATCTTGCATGGAAGCCTCTGAGAAACAACAGGAGAAAAATTAGAGAGGCTAAGGCCCAGCTAGAACTTAGGCTGCCACTTCAATGAAAGATAATAAAAATCACTTTTATAAATTTATCAATGCTAAAAAGAAGGGCAAGAAGAGCCTCCACTCCTTACTGGACCAGGAGGGGAACACTATAACTGATGATGAAGAAAAGGCTGAGGTCCTGAATGCCTTCTTCGCCTCAGTTTTCAACAGTAAGGAGGGAGGAGTTCAAGGCAAGTGGCCTCTTGAACAGGGGGATGGGGTCAGGGAGCGGTGTGTTGCCCTGGAAATTCATGAGGAATTAGTTCAGGACCTGCTGAGCCATCTGGACACCCACAAGTCCATGGGACCAGATGGGATCCATCCCAGGGTGCTGAGAGAGCTGGCAGCTGAGCTGGCCAAGCTGCTCTCCATCATTTTCCAGCAGTCCTGGCTCACCGGAGAGGTCCCAGGAGACTGGAAAATGGCCAACGTGGTCCACATCCACAAGAAGGGTCGGATGGAGGAACCTGGGAACTACAGACCTGTCAGCCTGACCTCAGTGCCAGGGAAACTGATGGAGCAGATTATCATGGGGGCAATAACTGTGCACCTGAGGGATGGCAAAGGGCTCAGGTCCAGCCAGCATGGGTTTAGGAAGAGCAGATCCTGCCTTTCTAACCTGATCTCCTTCTATGATCAGGTGACCCGCTTGGTGGATGTGGGGAGGCCTGTGGATGTGGTCTATCTGGACTTCAGCAAGGCCTTTGACACTGTCCCCCACAGCAAACTGCTGGCTAAGCTGTCAGCCCATGGCTTGGATGGCAACACTCTGTGCTGGGTTAGGAACTGGCTGGAGGGCCGAGCCCAGAGAGTGGTGGTGAATGGTGCCACATCCAGCTGGCGGCTGTCACTAGTGGTGTCCCTCAGGGATCTGTGCTGGGCCCCATCCTCTTTAACATCTTCATAGATGATCTGGATGAGGGCATGGAGTCAGTCATCAGCAAGTTTGCAGATGACACCAAGCTGGGGGCAGATGTGGCTGGGTTGGAGGGCAGAAGGGCTCTGCAGCAGGACCTTGACTGCCTGGACAGATGGGCAGAGTCCAATGGGATGGGGTTCAATAGCTCAAAGTGCAGGGTGCTGCACTTTGGCCACAACAACCCCATGCAGAGATACAGGCTGGGGTAAGAGTGGCTGGAGAGCAGCCAGACAGAGAGGGATCTGGGGGTGCTGATTGATACCCACCTGAACATGAGCCAGCAGTGTGCCCAGGTGGCCAAGAGAGCCAATGGCATCCTGGCCTGCGTCAGGAATGGTGTGGTCAGCAGGAGCAGGGAGGTCATTCTGCCCCTGTACTCTGCACTGGTTAGACCACACCTTGAGTCCTGTGTTCAGTTCTGGGCCCCCCAGTTTAGGAGGGACATTGAGATGCTTGAGTGTGTCCATAGAAGGGCGACGAGGCTGGTGAGAGACCTCAAGCACAAGCCCTATGAGGAGAGGCTGAGGGAGCTGGGATTGTTTAGCCTGGAGAAGAGGAGGCTCAGGGGTGACCTTATTGCTGTCTACAACTACCTGAGGGGTGGTTGTGGCCAGGAGGAGGTTGCTCTCTTCTCTCAAGTGGCCAGCACCAGAACAAGAGGACACAGCCTCAAGCTATGTCAGGGGAGATTTAGGCTTGAGGTGAGGAGAAAGTTCTTCACTGAGAGAGTCATTGGACACTGGAATGGGCTGCCCGGGGAGGTGGTGGAGTCACCGTCCCTGGAGCTTTTCAAGGCAGGATTGGACGTGGCACTTGGTGCCATGGTCTAGCCTTGAGCTCTGTGGTAAAGGGCTGGACTTGATGATCTGTGAAATCTCTTCCAACCCTGAAGATACTGTGTGATACTGTGATACTGCTGGCAGGAAAGGTCCAGGCACACTTTCAAGGAAATGAGATGCTAATTAGAAGGGCAGTTGTGGGGAAAAAGAAGTACTTCTCATTCACTATTTATTTGCCTGACCATGTGGAAGAATAGAAGTATAGCATGAGTTTTCTAGGCTCTCACTTCTAGCAAATTCCAGCAGGTTCTAGACAGCTCTTCCATTGCTAATGACACAGAAATACTCCATCTAGTCCTGATGTACCATTTGGAAAGGCAAGTACCAAAGAGACAAAGGGTCAAAAGGATTGTCATAAAACTGAGGCAGTAGCAACACAACGCCTTGTCCCAGGCAGGTAGAGCCTTGGCAACAATGTAAGTGGGTCTGGGGACAGCTCTGGGGAGAAGGCTGAGAAGAGCTGGAGAAAGAGGAGATAAGGGGAACTTTTCACCCATCGGGTGTGTGGGGCCAGGGACCAGGAGGTGTTGCTCTCTGCCTCCATGGAAGGTTTCCACCCCTCACATGACAAAATCCTGAGCAGCCTGGTCTGACCCCATGGATAAATCTGCCCTCAGCAGGGAGTCAGACTGGAGACTTTATGAGTTCCTGAGTTTCCAATTCTAATGGCATTCAGCCACACACTAGCAGGGAGTATGACTGACAAACAGGTACTCTGTTCTGTGTAAGGAGATGTCTAAGGGACTCTAAATTATTTAAAAGTAGACATTTTCAGCAAGCTTCTCGGTTCCCATAAGCAAAAGAAAACTATGTTTGCTGTACTATCAGTTGTAGCAGCATAACTACAGACTGTCAGCAACCAGCATTCATTGCAAATGCAGTAGGTACATGGAACATGATTTTCCCTACCCCTGTCTTAGGATCCCTCAGTGAATACGTGATGTGGATGTGAGAGGAATCATAGAATTGTGAGATTGAGTCCAAAAATTATCTATTGAGTCTGGTGCTAAACCAGGTCTTTTAGCACATGGTACTCACACTAGTAAGGAGTTTCTTTCTCTGAGCACTTTGAAGGTAGCATTATGTAGGAGACTGAGACTGAAGCTCTTCAGGGATTTTTCAATTTCTATCTTTGATGAAGGTCAGTTTACATAGCTGCAAAATGATGATGCTACCATCTTGAGGGAGAAAAAACATTCTCTGTAGATTGAAATTTGCTCCTGTCATTTGCTTCTGAACATCCTTGCAAGACAGGGCTTGGTTTTTCAGTATGACATATGTACATGGAAGAAGGTAGATGGGTTGCCCCATGAAGTTGCTGAGGCAGTGACCCAGTCTAGATTTTAGTCACTGCAGACATGACTCCATAATATCAACAATAAATACTAGCAAACAAATGTCCCTAAATTAAACTCCACACATTAAAAAATGTCAATGAAGAGCAAAAAAATATTTCCAAAACTTTAGGTCAGAATGTAGGAGCTTTTGCTCCAGGTTATCCTGAGTATAAAGGGATGTTGCTCCATGAGGCATTATTTCAGCTGTCATCGCAGTGGTGTGTACATCACTACTTTTGATACAATTCAGTCAAAGTTTTGAAGGGATTTATGTGCATTATTATTACAGAATGCAAGTTCAGCAACAGTGGCTGTGACACATCACTTTTATTAATCCAATATGAGATAAATTACTTACTAAAATAGAATGTTTTAAACCATAAATGTCTTACAAAAAGCAATGAAAGTCAGAGACAATTATTTCATTTACATATTAATATATTTGAGATTAACAGAAAACTTGCTCATTGTTCTGATGGCTTAACATTTTTAAATCTAGAAATTCTGCAATCAAGGATTTTAAAAGACTAACTTTAGCATACAGTTGCACTCTTCCACTAGTGCCCTGATTCCAACAACTATTCCAATACATTTTGCACTCGCTCTTAGTTTTCCATTTCTTACCTTTAAAATTTCAGCCAAAAGAACCAATGGTGCTTATCCCTCTCATTTCACATGACTGGTTCTTCACTGACTCATTATTGGTTCTTTCTGTCCATGCCATTCACTTTCAACACCAGCTCAAGGAGAAGAATTTGATTAAAAACTTGGGGCTCAGATCTCCAGACAGGAGATAACAACCCAATATGTAGATACATTCTAAGTGAAATTTCTCCTGCTTATGCTACATCAATGCCTGGAACAGAGGGATTCAGAAATATACTGATAGTTTTCTGATTCTGGACTGAAATACTTTTGCCTGTATCTGGTCTAGATGAGTAGTTCAGAATATTAGATGAGTCTGCAGTTTATGAACAAAGCATTGTATCTGTGTGTTTGTAGAGTTCTGTATAGCTGGAAATCTGTTTTCTGAGCTTTTCCCCATACTAGTCATTTTGCCATGCTCAGATCCCTGGTGACAAGAGTATTCAAGAGAAGTCGAGTCTTCCTTCAGAGCAAGCCAACACAGTGCACTGGTCTTACCCTCACTTACAATTCAGACTGAGGACAGAAGTGGAACGGAAATTTCCAGCGGTTCACAACACTATTATTATTATTATTATTATTATTATTATTATTATTATTATTATTATTATTTCTGTAGACAGACAAAATACGTGCAGATACCTAAGGAACAGTAGTGACTGTAGCAAACTAAAGGTATTGCAGTAAGATGAGACCGTACTTAAGTGAGGTTTTTAGTTGCAGTGGCTATGAACTCTGACTTCCTTTCTTGATTTAAAAATATGAACCAGAAAATGTCATAAAGAAGAAGCTGCCAGATCAAAAAAAAAAAAAATCTCTTCTTTAGGTAGTTTTTCATAAATATGACTGGAGAAGGACAACAAAGCTGGTGAAGGTCCTGGAACACAAACCCTATGAGGAGAGGCTGAGGGAGCTGGGAGTGTGCAGTCTGGAGAAGAGGAGGCTCAGGGGGGACCTCATTGCTGTCTACAACTACCTGAAGGGAGGCTTTAGCCAGGTGGGGGTTGGTCTCTTCTCCCAGGCAACCAGCAACAGAACAAGGGGACACACTCTCAAGTTGCACTGGGGGAAGTATAGGCTGGATGTTAGGAGGAAGTTCTTGACAGAGAGAATGATTGGCATTGGAATGGGCTGCCCAGGGAGGTGGTGGAGTCACTGTCCCTGGAGGTGTTCAAGGAAAGCCTAGATGAGGCACTTGGTGCCATGGTCTAGTTGACTGTCTAGGGCTGGGTTCTAGGTTGGACTGGATGATCTTGGAGGTCTCTTCCAACCTGGTTGATTCTATGATTCTATGACAGCAAAGAGAAAAAGAACATTAAATGGAACTGCACTAGAAGTCAGATGTGGCATTCTAGAAATTCAGAGCTTGCTGTCATTCACCTACAATTGCATCAAAGAATTAGAGACCTCAGACAAAGTATTCAAGATCCTAGATTAAAACAAAAAAAAAAGAAAAGAAAGAAAAGAAAAGAAAAGAAAAGAAAAGAAAAGAAAAGAAAAGAAAAGAAAAGAAAAGAAAAGAAAAGAAAAGAAAAGAAAAGAAAAGAAAAGAAAAGAAAAGAAAAGAAAAGAAAAGAAAAGAAAAGAAAAGAAAAGAAAAGAAAAGAAAAGAAAAGAAAAGAAAAGAAAAAGTTATTAAAAAAAAAAAAAGCAGACTGAGCCCAGCCAGGCACTTGTGATGTGCCAGAAGAATTAATTCCAAAAGAAAAGCTCAATGACTGAAGTTGACAGGAAAGCTAGCAATTCAGTCATCCAGCAATTCTTTGTGACCATGGCACGAATTTGAACAAGCAGGAATTAAGGTGAAAATTGCCAGCTGACAATGTAATCTGGTGTATTTGGAGAGGAAGTACACCTGAGGAAGGGAATAATCTTTCATTCAGCAGTTGATAAGGAGAACAAATGTTTGAGAATCATCATTCATCCAGACTAGTTAGCCATAGTTCACCTTGTGTTGTTAGATTTTTTTTCTGCTTTTGAAATATACCAGCAATTAGTAATCAGAAACATTGTGGAGTCAAGAATCTTGGAGGTTTACACTTTTGAAGTGTGCCTGGGGATTTGGTTTCAACACAGAGATCAAATTCAGCAAATGCCACAGGCCAAAGAAAGGGAATGTAGTCGTTTTTTTGGGGGGGAGGGGGAGCAGGGGGGAGACATAAACTTCATTAATGATTACAATGTTATTTACTTTTTAAACAAAAAAAAATCAAATTAAACTAAGCTTCTGGGTTCAGGAATACTTTATCATAACATTTCTACTTTTTTGTGTGTGCTCTGTTTTAATTAGCTTTGTAGTTCTTTGGGGTTTGGGGTTTTTTTTGTTTGTTTGTTTGAGGAGGGTGGGTTTTTTTTAGTTTGGGGGGGTTGGGTTGGTATTTTTGTTTGTTTGTTTCTGGTTGTTTTGGGTTTTTTTTTTTTTTCATAGAATCATAGAATCATAGAACCAACCAGGTTGGAAGAGACCTCCAAGATCACCCAGTCCAATCTAGCACCAAGCCCTAGCCAGTCAACTAGACCATGGCTTGTTTTGGCTCGTGGTACTAACTCCTAAGATTCCAGATTGATTGATTTTGGGCTAAATCAAAAGTTCCTAGATGATCTGATACTATTTGGGGTGGGGGGAGAATTAACCAAAGCAAAAAGACAAGACTAAACTTCTTCTTAATTCTGATCCAAGACATGTATTTGTCAGATTTATTTTTTTCTATTTAGTTACCAAAAGAGAAAATCTCCACTATTCATACTGCAGTCCAAGTCCCACTTCTGATTTTTTTTTCAGTTTGTTCTAGCACTGACCCACTTACTGGTGTTCACTAGCTAGTGAAGTGAGGATTAATACTCTAAAAGGTTTCAGAATTATGAAGTCCTAATTACTGTGCACTACTTTGCAAAGAAGAACCTCAAAACATCATGAGTACTCTAATGTCAACTTAAACTGATCATTAAAACCTAATTGGTACTTTAAGCCCCAGAAACAGGGGAAACCACTAACTCTAGTACTAGAAGACATGCATTAGATCTGTACCCACAGTACAGAGAGATGAGATGCATGTTATTTTGGGTTTAGTATTACAAATAAAACATTAATTTTATCTTTTCTGGGCTGTGTTTGCTAATTTAGTATCTTTCTTTCCAGTGTGGGACTAACCCCTGAGGTAATCAACAGGCTAGATCCTTTACAAGATAGGCTAAAGCTCCCTAAAACCAAATCCCCTGGATATTGCACCTCTTTAAATAGTGTAGGTTAGGGTTTGGGGGGTTTTCTAGCTTGCTTTCTTTCTTTCTTTCTTTCTTTCTTTCTTTCTTTCTTTCTTTCTTTCTTTCTTTCTTTCTTTCTTTCTTTCTTTCTTTCTTTCTTTCTTTCTTTCTTTCTTTCTTTCTTTCTTTCTCTCTCTTTCTCTCTTTCTCTCTTTCTCTCTTTCTCTCTTTCTCTCTTTCTCTCTTTCTCTCTTTCTCTCTTTCTCTCTTTCTTTCTCTCTTTCTCTCTTTCTCTCTCTCTTTCTCTCTTTCTCTCTTTCTCTCTTTCTCTCTCTCTTTCTTTCTCTCTTTCTCTCTTTCTTTCTCTCTTTCTTTCTCTCTTTCTTTTTCTCTTCTCTTTTCTTTTCTTTCTTTCTTTCTTTCTTTCTTTCTTTCTTTCTTTCTTTCTTTCTTTCTTTCTTTCTCTCTCTTTCTCTCTTTCTCTCTTTCTCTCTTTCTCTCTTTCTCTCTTTCTCTCTTTCTCTCTTTCTCTCTTTCTCTCTTTCTCTCTTTCTCTCTTTCTTTCTCTCTTTCTCTCTTTCTCTCTCTCTTTCTCTCTTTCTCTCTTTCTCTCTTTCTCTCTCTCTTTCTTTCTCTCTTTCTCTCTTTCTTTCTCTCTTTCTTTCTCTCTTTCTTTTTCTCTTCTCTTCTCTTTTCTTTCTTTCTTTCTTTCTTTCTTTCTTTCTTTCTTTCTTTCTTTCTTTCTTTCTTTCTTTCTTTCTTTCTTTCTCTCTCTTTCTCTCTTTCTCTCTCTCTTTCTCTCTTTCTCTCTTTCTCTCTTCCTTCCTTCCTTCCTTCCTTCCTTCCTTCCTTCCTTCCTTCCTTCCTTCCTTCCTTCCTTCCTTCCTTCCTTCCTTCCTTCCTTCCTTCCTTCCTTCCTTCCTTCCTTCCTTCCTTCCTTCCTTCCTTCTTTCCTTCCTTCTTCATAACAAAGAAGGGTTTTTTTAAACAGTTCTTACTTTCTGTTAAAACCAATATAGTTAATTTCTATTTCTCAAGGAGATAAATGTTTCACACAAAATCATCTGATCTAGTTTTGTTTGAGTTGTGTGTCTGTTTTTCCTGATGATCCTCTTAGAATCATTTTTGTAATAGGTGGCTATCATGAGAAGATTTGACAGCACAATATCTGGAAAGGTCCCATATTGATAACACCTTCTAAAAGACTTTTATTTGCCATTTCACTGAGGCAGTTGAGGTTGACAGTAAAGTTTATTGTTGGCATTATGTTAGTGGAAATGCTAACAGCCTGAACAAAGTTTCCTTTGTTTCTTCTACAGTTTATGGCACTCATGATTAGATGTCTCTAAAATGTCATCACCAGCGTGAACTTCTATTCCAACAGCTTCTTGTACTGGATTAATTTTCACAGGTGGTGTCTTTCACCATGTTTGTTGTTGTTGTTGTTGTTTGTTGGGGTTTTTTTGTCTGAACACTGGTTCTGCTCATGTGATGGCCCCATTTACCTTTAGGCAGTCACCTGTCTGCTCTATGGAAACTTCAACTTTCGTGCTGGTATTCAACCAAAATAGTTTTCTCTTTTGCCTTCTCAGATTTAAAAGAAGTTTTGAGTGCATTCTTTGCCAATGGGACTTCTGAATTTAGGAACACATAGGTCACAGCTAGATATTAAATATAAAATTGTTAAGGCTGATGAAGAACAAGAAGTTTCCCTCTTCTGGCTGTGTATTTGCATTCTCTCTCACAGGTACGAAATTGAGGCAGAGCAACAGTTTGTGTTACTAAGCTACAAAGTAGATTACAAAGTGATCTGTGCTAGAAACAAGCATCCAAAAAGGGCACGTTATATTTCCCTGACACCAAGACCCCCCCCCTCTTCAGTGAATTCAAACAAGAAAATCAAGAGTTAAAGCCAAGAAAACTGCACAAATAAGCAACCCGTAGATGAAAATCATTTCCATGTCTTCGTTTTAACTGCTCTGGCTGCCTCTTCTCTCAGGCAACCAGTGACAGAATGAGAGGACATAGTCTCAAGCTGTGCCAGCAGAGGTTTAGGCTGGATGTTAGGATCACCTCCCAGCCTGTACTGGCGCAGTTTATTATTCCATAATTAGTATTTCATAATTGCTAACCCTCTCATAACACATGCCACTTAACTGCAAAATGTCTATTGATAACTACAATATTATAAAAGCAGGTTTGGGGGGGGAATTCAAAATTAATGAGGATTTTTTAAAATCAAACATTAAAACCTCCAAACACTGCAAAAACATAAAACAATTTCTGCTTTTAAATTGTTTTGTTTTGTTTTGTTTTCAGTCAGTATAATTGAATCATAGAATCAAAGAATCAGGTTGGAAGAGACCTTCAAGATCATCCAGGCCAACCTAGCACCCAGCCCTGTCCATTCAACTAGACCATGGCACTAAGTGCCTCATCCAGGCTTTTCTTGAACACCTCCAGGGACAGTGCCTCCACCACCTCCCTGGGCAGCCCATTCCAATGTCAATCACTCTCTCTGGCAACAACTTCCTCCTAACATCCAGCCTATACTTCCCCCAGCACAACTTGAGACTGTGTTCCATTGTTCAGTTGCTGGTTGCCTGAGAGAAGAGACCAACCCCACCTGGCTACAACCTCCCTTCAGATAGTTGTAGACAGCAATTTATTTAAGCAGGTAAGTACATTTCATGTAACAGTCAGTAATCAATGGCCAGATGAGAAAATTTGATACCTTAAGACACAGCAAGCTTCTAACATCTGGTAATTGATCTCCCACAAAGCATCATCCACAGCTGCCATTACTGCTGTAATGATGTGTACATGGCGTATTCTTGGGTTTTAAACAATTTCAATGGAATGAGTGTTTTCAAAGAGCATGATAGCACCAGCCTTTATCCAGATCACATATGATCTCTAAGAACAGTGCATGCATCATGCAAATACTGTACTTGGTTGCTTCACTACAGTTCTGGAAAACTTTGTGCTATATTAAGTAATTTGTCCAAATCCTTAATTCTATACCTACAACGAAGTTAAGAGTCTCATTTTCTGTGAGGTACCCCAGTTGGCTAAGATCGTGTTATGTGAATCATGACCACCTAAATCCACCCATAAAACTTGGCAAGCTGAAGTACCGTTTCCTGGTATATTTAATTAAGTGACACTGTCACGGTCACTAATTTCCTTGGTGACGGAAAGGGTGTGACTATGTGTATGTGCAGGGAAGGAAAGAGGGCTGTAAAATGAGGAGGGTTTATTTTTCAGTGTGTCTGTACAGTTCCGACAGCAAGTTGTGTTTTTACCATTAGGTGTTCCTCTCACATTATCTCCACTTCTGTGATAAAGAAAATGTGTGTTTCCTTTTTTAAGTCTTCATTAAAAAGGCATTTATGCTTCCAGCAACAGTAAAGAAGAAGAGAAAAAAGCAAAAAGAGGAGTGATTTGTGGTGTCCTTTTCAGCTCTGCCTAGGGAAAGGGAGCATTGCGTAATGATGCACAGCGCCATTAACTGTTTAGCAAATAGACACTGCCCTCTCTTGGAGAAAACAGTTCCTCCTCCCCTACAGCTTTCTGAAAGATTTTTGAAGTGCTGGCATACTGAATGTATCAGCAAAATAATAGCTACAATATACCTATAGAAGAGAATAAGTGCAAAACTTGTACATCATCTAGTACATAACTTCAAAATTCTAAGACAGTACCACTGTTACAAGTAATATTAGAGGGCAAAAAATACAAACAAGATTGTGGGGGGAAGTGGGAAGGGAGGGTGGTAGAGGGTAGAGGGGTTAAGTGTTTATTGTTACTACTGAAAATATGTGTTCTGACTGAAGATCATACTGCAGGTTCAGAAGCTACTCTCCTGCTTCTGGCCACAGTAAATGCTTCAGGAGCCTTTCTGATTGCTAACATTTTGTGAATGAAGAATCTCTGCAAGACAAAGAATTTTATGCTGTAAGACAGGATTCTGCCTTTCCTTTCCACTCCCCACTTGCTCCCCTTCCCCCCAAGTAGAAATTGTCTATACAACAATATTCTGGAGACAAAAGCCTTGATAGTCACCAAGAAAAATGCAATATAGTAGAGAAAACATAAACTGGCAAGAGATAACAAGAGCAACTCCTTGGTTCTTTAGACCATGGGATATATCTTGCAGCCCTCAGAGAATGACAATTTTAACCTAAATTGCCAATTTCCTTGCCTTTAAACCAAATTTAATTTTTTATTTTTTAAAATAGAAGGATATAAATCATACAGTTTTGCTATGTGCTAGGATGAGACACATCCTTAAAGACTCAGGTTGAATCCACAAAAAATGTTTCCTACTACTTTCTTAGACACAGTTTGGTTTGCAGAAGACAAGGACATGAGCTTGCTTGATTCTCCTTGCCTTCAGGTCATATAAAGTGTTAGGAGCTGTAGATCAAAAGAGACTCCATGGATCCTGAAACCTCTCAGACAGAAGATCATTTATGATCAACATATGGCATCCTTGCCTTATTTATCAGACTATGCTGCTCAGTGGGAGGCTGACAGCATATTGAGAAATAATTTTTATGCCACCTTCCACTGCCTTGTGGGTGATACAGAATGTCATCAATGCCTGACTGCTTTCTTCATCAACATGAATCTTGTGGCAGGTCTGCTGGTTATGAAATGGTGTGGGGTTAACTAAGAAAATTGGCAAAAAAGTAGAGACACGAGATGGCTAACATGTTAGAAGCTGTTGTAGCATGAAGTTGCAGCATGACACAAAACAGCCCTGCATCCACTCTTTTGTCCCCACTAGCTGTATTGGTGTCTGGCAGAGGGTCCCTGAGGCAGCCAGAGTTAGGACCTGGGAACAAAGAAGGAGGGCCTAAAAAACTTGTTTGTCCTGAGTAAGGCAGCTCTTGAGGTTTCTAAATATTATCTTCAACTACCTAATGTGTAGTGGGTTACAGAGAAGATGGGCCACTTTCTTTGTGGACGTATGCAGCAGAAGAACAAGGGGCAACAGCCACAAGCAATAGTACAAAAAATTAAGTTCAAGTAGATACAATGAACTAACTCTGCATCAAGAGTGTGGATAAATGCTGGAGTTGTCTGCTGAGGCTGTGGGATCTCCATCCATGCAGACATTAAAAATTCAAATGAACAAAGAGCTCAGCAGCTAAGTGTAATTTCAAAAAAGGAAGTATGATTAAGCTGAAGTAGAAGAACAGAGAGGAGTTAGCTCATGTGACCCTAGATGTTTCCTTCGGACTAAACCAGTCCATGATCATGAATCATCATTGACAATCCAGGTAAGAAAAGTTCTTTTTAGTTAAGAAGGTCTATATGGCAGTATATAGGCATTTTCACAGGAAGATGGTGTTCCTGACAAACTATATAGAATCATAGAATCAGCCACCTTGGAAGAGACCTCCAAGATCATCCAGTCCAACCTAGCACCCAGCCCTAGCCAAGTCAACTAGACCATGGCACTAAGTGCCTCATCCATGTTTTCTTGAACATCCCCAGGGATGGTGACTCCACCACCTCCCTGGGCAGCCCATTCCAATGGCAAATCACTCTCTCTGGCAACAACTTCCTCCTAACATCCAGCCTATACCTACCCCGGCACAATTTGAGACTGTGTCCCCTTGTTCTGTTGCTGGTTGCCTGGGAGAAGAGACCAACCCCCACCTGGCTACAGCCTCCCTTCAGGTAGTTGTAGACAGCAAGGAGGTCACCACTGAGCCTCCTCTTCTCCAGGCTAAACAACCCCAGCTCCCTCAGCTTCTCCTCATAGGGTTTGTGTTCCAGGCCCTTCACCAGCTTTGCTGCCCTTCTCTGGACATGTTCCAGCACCTCAACATCTCTCTTGAATTGAGGAGCCCAGAACTGGACACAGTACTCAAAGTGTGGCCTGACCAGTGCTGAGTACAGGGGCAGAATAACCTACCTCGTGCTACTGGCCACACTGTTCCTGACACAGGCCAAGATGCCATTGGTTCTCTTTGCCACCTGGGTACACTGCTGGCTCATCTTCAGCCTACTATCCACTAGTAGCCCCAGGTCCCTTTCTTCCTGGCTGCTTTTCATCAGCTCTGGCTCCAGCCTGTAGCTCTGCTTGGGGTTGTTGTGGCCAAAGTGCAGAACCCTGCACTTGGCCTTGTTCAATCTCATCTCATTGGCCTCTGCCCACCCATCCAACCTGTCCAGGTCACTCTGCAGGGCTCTCCTACCTTCCAACAGATCCACACCTGCTCCTAGCTTGGTGTCATCTGCGAATTTACTGATGCAGGACTCAATCCCCTCGTCCAGATCATCAACATACAGCTTCCTCAGTCTCCTAAGTTAAATAAAACAGATTGCTTTTTTTGTTGTTTGTTTTATTGGTTGGTTTGATTTTGGCTTTTTGGTTGTTTGTTTGATTGTTTGTTTCTAATTCATATACCTCTACTCATTCTTGAGACAGGAAGTTACAGCCATGAAATGCATCATTCATTGTCAGAGTATGACAGTATATGACTACTGTTGTGTTCTTAACATAGTTTAGCAGCTCACTTTAAAGGCAAATCCAGTGCTTCAGAGGGTTTCCAAATAATGCTCTTTTGAGATGTTTGTTGTTGATATTGCAAAAAGTAATATTACAAAATATTACAAAACAATTACAAAAGTTGCTAATATTACAAAAAAAATACTATCTCTATAGTAAAGACTTATAAGCTCTCTCTGTATAAAAAATATAAAATCATGAAATCTTGCTTCTTTCCAATTGTAATTTTCTCCTTACAAGGAAATAAATGTCAGGAACATTCAGTTTAGCAGCACAATGCAGGACTGGAGTTCCCATTCATCAGCCTGGGCTTTCCAAAACTGAAGTCTATGAAGAAACCATTAAGCACATAAACACTGAATCTGTACAAAGCACAGGTAAGACAACCCAGGCACATTAAGCACAAAGAAATGCATGTTGTAGAATATTCAGTTCCTGAGTTACCCAGAAGTTTAAAAGCTCCAGAGAGAATTACTTATGCTCCAGAAACCATGTATCTGACTTTTATCTGATACAGTGTTTTTTTATGGCATAAATATAGTAGAAAACTCCAGAATATATATTTGAGTTTTATCTGATACAGATTTTCATGGCATAAGCATAGTAGGAAACTCCAGTGCTACCAGCCAAATATCATTACGCTCATAAAATGTTTTCTGGACCTTTATGATTCAGACTTGGATATAATAATGTCTATATTTTTTTGTCCTACTTAAAGCGTAAAATTTTGCATTGCTCTTCAGCAGAGTGTTTTCTGTAGAGAAGGTAGTGAGGAGTTCCTAAACTAAATAAATACAACTAGACTGTAGGAGATTCTTTGCAAGCCTGCTGTGATAAAAACAGAGTCCAGCAGACTGTACCATGTCCTGCTTAATTTGAGTTAAATAATTTCTCATCTGTGTCTGAATGGGAGAGAAATCTAGACTCTTAATAAGAATTTGTAGATCTTCTTGTCTATTTTAATGTCCTAGTTTGTATTTTTTATTAATTACATTTGGAATGCTGTTTCTTTCTTCATGGACCACTGAGGTTCATTCTGTTAATAAAGATCTTTGTGTCAAGAGTCAGGCGATAACCTAGTAGAGGATTTCTCTATTATCTCTTCTGGAACTATTCTTCTAGTTCTAGCTAAAGTTGAGTAAAAAAGACTGTGATATAGCATTTATAGCTATGATGTGGCTTCTTAATCTCAAGGGACATTGTTGATCCGTAGAGTTGCAGAGGCTGTTAAATGCTATCACTAAAGCAAGTTTGTGCGTATGTGTGTGCGCGATTATGGGTCTTTGTTACCGGAAAAAATGGGTGCAGGTTTCCATTTTTGAAGTGCCTATATTGCAGATATATCTAGCCAAGAAGTAGGAGAGAATGGTCAATGGCAAAAGGATGTCAATCTGTATTTAAAGAAAACTATTTATTTTCTGCACTTCTGTTAAGAGCTACATGGTTAATGTATCCTTATCACGCACCTCTAATCTGAGTGGAGTCTACTTCAGAAATTGTATTGCATCTTTCAAATGACCCAAAATTGCTAGATAATCAATAAAACAGTAAAAGAGATGGTTTGTGTTTTTCAGTATGAATGTAAAAGTGTTCAACATGAAGGTTTATAAAGTGTTTCAGAAAATTCTGTCAATGCTTATCATCTCTGGGGGCTGCACCAGGGTTTTATTACTTTCCAAAGTGAAAGAGGTAAAAAGGGGGCAACTTCATGTGGAGAGATTTTGAATTCCTGCTGCCATGGTAACACCAGTTCACATTAAGAAGATTTTCTGAGTGTTTTGGTTATTTTTCTATCTCTGCCTTTATTTGATACAGATTTTTAATTCACCTTGGAAAACCTTTTTGTCTTTTTTAATAAATCCTTTTTATACAGTGACTAAAGTCAAATATGTGCTTATTTCCCCCCCACACAGGGAGACATCCTCTGTGTAAGGACCTTTCTGCCCCATCTCAGTCAGCAGCAATAGGGTCAAAACTGTCTAATTCTTACTGTCTTCTTGCAACTACCTTCCATATTTTTTTCCACTTGCAGACATGAAGACTTATACACAGAAAAGATGTGGACAAACAATGGAACAGCACTATTTGTGCAGTCTAAGAATAGCACTTGTGAAGAGCTCACGGTTGAGCATCAGATACTGTAAATCTACCATGCACTGTTCTCACAGGTAATCACAGAATCACTCAACTTTAGAGGTTGGAAGGGACCTCCAGAGATCATCAAGTACAACCCTCCTGCCAAAGCAGGATCCCCTAGGGAAGTTCACACAGGAAGACATCCAGGTGGGTTTTGAAAGCCTCCAGAGAAAGAGACTCTACAAGCTTTCTGGGCAGCCTGTTCCAGTGCTCTGTCACCCTCACTGTAAAGAAGTTTCTCCTGATGTTGAGGTGAAACCATCTGTGTTCCGGTTCGTAGCTGTTGTTCCTTGTCTTATTGCTGCTGACCACCAAAAAGAGATTTGCTCCATCCTCTTGACACCAATCTGTCAGGTATTTGTATACATTGATAAGATCTCATCTCAGCCTTCTCTTCTCCAGACTAAATAGACCCAGGGCTCTCAGTTTCTCGTCATAGGGAAGATGCTGAAGTCCCCTAGTCACCCTCATGGCTCTCCTCTGGATTCTTTCAACTTCCCTTCTTTGGGGAGAGCCCCAAACTGGGTACAGTATTCCAGATATGGTCTCACCAGGGCAGAGTAGAGGGGGAGAAAAACCTCCCTAGACCTGCTGGCCATACTTTTCCTGATGCATCCCAGGATGCCAATGGCTCTCTTTGGCCACAAGGGCACATTGATGGCCCATGCACACCTTGCTGTCCACTAGGACTCCAAGGTCTTTCTCCATGGAACTGGCTTCCACCAGAGCTGTCCCCAGACTATACTGGTGCCTGTTGTTATTCCTCCTCAGATACAGGATCCTGCACTTGTCCTTATTGAACTTCATTGTCCAGCACTCAGCCCATCTAGATCTCGCTGGATGGCACTTCCCCTCCAGTTTTGTATCATCATTGAACTTGCTCAGAGTACACTCAATGTCCTCATCCAGGTTGTTGGTAAAGATACTAAACACAACTAGACCTTGTACTGATCCCTGGGGAACACCACTGGCTGACAAAACCCTTCATGTCCCATCTGTTTCCTCATGGGTCAGCCAGCCAGAGGTGAGAGCTGCCCTGAGCACGCACAGCACCCAGTGAAACACCATTTAGCAGTCGCAACCATACCTGGAGATTACATGCATATCTTTAATCTAAACACCACTAAAGAGCTTCTGATCCATTCATAGATCTTTAACACTCAGAATTAAAACCTTAAAGCAACTACAAATTTAAAATTAAACTTGCTTAGCAAGCCCATTTGAAATGCCTCAAGTTTCAGGAATGCTTGGTTCTGAGAAGTGAATGGTGCTATGCCAACAGTTTTTCATCTGTCTCTGCAACTTCTCTGTGCAGCATTTTCCCAGAGACAGTGCTTCCACATCCCTGGCAAGTGTGTTGAGGTGTCAGGATACACAGTGTCAGAGGTAAGACTGCATGACAAGGTTTGGAATAAAAAAAAAGGAAAATACACTATTAAACTGTGATGGTTTGGGTGTTCCCCGCCCTCCTATGCTTTAGAAATCACCCAGACTAGACTCAGCCAGCTCTGGAAATATGAATGAAGCTTATATTTACAGCTGGCACAATATACAAGCAGATATTTACAGTATATACACTTACATACAGAAATACACAAGATAAAAGGCAATACAGAAACACAACTCCCCTCCCAGAAACCTAAGTCCCCAGGAGGGGCTCTCAACCACCCCTGCACCTTCCCCCTATCCCTCTCAACCTTGCCCCAGATCCAAGGAAGAATAGAGGTTCAGCCAGGGGTTAGGAAGCAAAGTTAGCCCAAAATGGAGGGTGAAGTTAGAGAGTAAGACACACCTCAGCCAACAGACCAAGAGAGAGTGATGCTGACAGTGTTATCTGTGTTTTGACTTAGGTTTTTATACATCTCAGGAAGCCTATGAGGGAAGTAGACATCAACATTGCTTTCTTTCCACAGCCTGTAATCTAGTTCTTCTCACCAAAACATTCTGACCTGCTTTAAACTAGCACATAAACTTGTAAGCCTTCATTCAAATCATCTTATGTATTATTGTTATTTTATTGGGAATCTGTATCAGTCTTGTTCTTTGTCCTCTCAGACAAAAATCTCATCCTTGAAATATTATTGAAGTATGGAATAGCATACATACACCATCACTTTTATTGTATTTTGAAAGTATTGTTATTTTCTATCCATTTCAGTTTTGAGAACAATCACAGAGGTATTACAAAGGAAACAAAAGCCTGCAATACCTATTAAAAGTCCATAAACATCCACCCCCTCTAATTTTCATAGAGAACTAAATCCCAGTATTTCAGAATCATAGGAGAGAAAATGTAAGCTTCTGCTTGGAGCTCCAATATTGCAGTACAGGTAACAGGCACAGTTGTCAGAGCACAAATTCCTAACTGATTTGTTATACCTCTGGTAAATTTAGCAGAGTGTAATGGTTCCTGTCATGATAAAATGAGAAGAGAGTAGCTGTGCTTCGACTGACAAGGTAATTTCAACCTTGCAAGGCTTTCTTTAGCACACTGCATGTTGCTGCACCAAGAGCTCTAGACAGACATCAGCTTTTAACTTTAAATATAAATGAATAAATTATAAACAGTGATTGATAGAAATATCTTTATACTATTTTCTAGTGTTCTCTGCTAATACAGCAGATGTGTTGTTTTCATTCTTTGCAGTACAAGTCCCAGAAACCTCACCATAAGGAATGCTCAGTCAATTCCCGAGAGACCCTAAGTAATAAAATACAGTAGTGCTCAGCCTGCATGACCTGTGATGGTCTTTCCTGTTATTGTAAGCTCAGTCACAAGATTCCAAATTAAGATTAACAAGAAATCATTCAGATCCTTGCTGGGCATTTTCACAAGAGAAACAAATCTCAAATCTAGCAGTCTCATAAAGATCAGAGCTGCCATCCTCTGTATCATTTGTGCCTTCAAAGCAAGGGGAGCTAGACAGCTTCCTTACAGTAAGAGGGTAGCCTGGTCTTGAGTATGTTAAAGAAAAATAAGAGTTCACAATTCCTTTTTTTTTTTTTCCTTAATTAACTCTCATCTGACATACACAGAGACCAAAAAATCACTAGGAAGGAAAAGTGGGGACGTGCTTAATGCAGTTCTAATTTCTCATCATGTCAAGCCACAAGCCTAATCACTTTCCCTCTCTGAATGTGTTTCTAGAGCTCTCAAAGATTCCCTTATAAATGAGTCATCATCTGCCTATGGCCATTCTAATTTAATCTGTTGAACTGCCTTCCTACACCAAGTCACAGTAAACTCTGTATTGGGTGTTTTAGCTAGTCTGAAGGAAACGGAGGCATGTGCCTCCACAGGATGAGGGGACAGTGGTGATGATTCATTTGTGCACACAGCTACTATGAAGGAGTGGCACACAATGTGATGGCTCTCAGTTCTTGTACTGCTCAATTTGACAGCCACTTTTGTCCAGTGATCTGAATGTAGGAGTTGAATGCACTGTTAGCAAGTTTGCTGACAATATCAAAAGGGCAGGTGATCAACTGGGATTTAGATAGATTAGAGCATTGGACAGTCAGCAATGTTGTGATATTTAACTAGTACAAGAGGTGTTTCTGCACCTGGAATGGAGTAACTCTGGACACAAGTAGAGAGTGGGAGGCTGGTCAACAGCAGGCTCAATAGGAGTCAGCAGCATGCCCGGGCAGCCAAGACGGCCAAAGACATCCTGAGCTGTATCAAGCATGGCAAGCCCAGCTGGTCAAAAGAGATGGTTGTCCTGCTGTATTTAGCCCTTTGTGTCCTCACCTAGAATGCTATGAGCTGTTCTGGGCCACACAAGTTTAGAATGATGTGAAGATACTTGAATATCCAGAGGAAGGCAACAAAGCTGGTGAAAGGGCTGGAAAGCATGTCCTGTAAGGAATGGCTGAATAGTTTGGTTTTGTCCAATCTGAAGAAAAGAAGACTGAGATGTGACCTTATTATTCTCAAGTTTCCTGAGAAAGAGAAGGCACCTAATCTTCTCCCTCGGATCCTATGACATGATATCTGGAAACACTTTAAAGACACACCAGGAGGTAGGTTCAGACTTGACATACGGAATCATTTCTTTACCAAGAGAGTGGCCAAACCCTGGAACAGGCTTCATAGAGACATGGTCAGTGTTCTATGCCTATCAGTGTTCAAGGGACATTGGTGATCAATGCTCTATGGCTGTCAGTGTTCAAGAGGTGTTTGATTGTTGCCTTTAACTTAATATTTTAACTTTTGTTCATTCCTGAGTCAGGCAATTGAACATGATGATCATGGTAAATCCTTTCCAACTAGAATACAATATTCTACTTCTACTTACTAAACTTATGGTAACACTTTCATGCTTTCTGTTCCAGTCACAAGCACATTTTGGTAAGTGCGAAAGCAAATCAGCTCTCTTAGTATTCAACATTCTTTCCAATTTGTTTGTTTTTGTGCTTTGATTTGTTTTGTTTTGGGTTTGAGTTTTTGGGGTTTTGTTTTTTTTTGAGGGGTCTTCCTGTATCCATAAACCTTGAAGTATCTGCTTGACAAAAAACCTGTATCTGTGATCTTAAGATAGTCTCAACTAATAAGAAAGTTACGGGATCCATATCTGAAGTCTCAGTGTTCTTGTTATTTTAAACATAGAAACATAGACTGGTTTCAGTTAGAATAGGTCTTCACAGGTGATCTAGATCAATCACCCTGCAATCAGCACGGTTATCTTTAAGTAGAGCAAATTGTTCAGAACCCCAGACAATCCAACCTGAAATGATTCCAGGGATGGGGTGTCTACCACCTCCCTGGGAAACCAAGGTCAGTGTCTCATCACCTTCAGTGGGTTTGTAAATTCTTGCACAATGGGACTTGCCTGCCTGGCTAAGGTATGACTCTGGAAAGCCCAGATGCATGTCACAGGTGAGGCCAGATTCTTTGTGGGAAAATGCAGGAGCGTGGAGACTTCTTTCGCTTTCCTAGAAAATGGTTTTGTTATTTTTAGATCAGACAGAAGCCATCCAAGTTAGACAAAAACACCTTGAAATGTCATAAATAATTTGTAAAATAAAATCTTATATTTTTCATGTGATCAATATTACACTAGACAAAAGTTCATACTAAACTGTAGATATAGCTAAGATGGTTCTGTTACACCACAGAATGAAATCCTACAGCACAAACTTAGATTTTATCTTTTTTAGTGTATTCCCTATCTTCTTTTGATAGTTTCACCTATAATGTTGAAGCAGAGAGACTAACCAGTCATTCCAAAGGTTTCCTATTGCAGTTAGTCATCATGTAAATGTATAGTATAAGCACAAATACAACCTATGAGCAACAGTACTGATGCAGACTTAAGTCAGAAGGACTAGAAAATGGCTTTTCATAACTCAGAATTTTAATTGCTCAGATTGATCAGTGAACAGTCATTCCTTTCATATATGGAATGTTGATATATTGCTTTCCTACTGGAATCTCCTTAAAACTAAATGAGGAATCTTCAGTACAAAAATGTAGACTCAGCCACTATGAGAACCCTCCTCTGCAAAAGAAAAATGTTATGGCTGCTAGCTTTATACATGTTCTACTCAAGCTCTGGGTTCTAATGGTGGTTGGATGTGTCAATTATTATAGAAGATATTCCTGCTAGTGGATGACATTTCCATGATACATCCATTTCTGCGGATGACACTATGATCTCACCCATTAACTTCACATTACAAGATTATTACTGTCTTCCTGTGTCATCATTGTGCCATATGCCTATGGTATACCAAAAATTCCATGATTATCCATTTGTTAACATGTAGTATGAAGAAGGTTTAACTGCAGTACTTCTTACTTCCTTTGTATTAAAGAAAATTCATAGCATTAGTGTTGGAAAGGACATTTAAAGACCACCTGGTCCAATGGCCCTGCAATAAGAAGGGACACCGTCAAGTAGATCAGGCTGCTCAGGGACCCATCAAGCCTGACCTTGAATTTCTCCAGGGATAGGACGTCCAGCACCACCCTGGGTAGATTGTTCCAGTGTTCTACAATCTTCACTGTAAAGAATTTCTTCCTAATGGACAAATTGTTGTTCTTCCTGTTCTCCTGCAATTGGGCTTTACCTTGCATCATTTTTCACCCTGATGGATATTTTTCTCTTGCCTACAGGCTGGAAAATAAATTTCTGTGTGACCTTGCTGCAGAACTTCATTATCAAATTACTAAATTTACTAAATTAATAATTTCTAAATTACTAACTTGATTACTAAATACTCTTGGCTACCTTTGTAAGAATTTGAATCAAAGACCTTGACTGAATGTATTATTTATAAGCATGAATTTTATAAATGCAGTTTAAAAGAAAGGCAATCACAGAAGGAATATATTTATGAATGTCAACCATCTTCCTAAACAGCTGCCCTACTTTAAACACAGAGGTAGTCACAATGTTTTCACAGATAATATAAAAGACCTGCTGCACCAATTTTCAAGGACTTTACTACACTAAGGACAAACCATACTGCAATGTTTAAGAACTGCTTCAAATCTTCTCATACAGGACTAGCTGAGAACTGATACTGGAGGCAATGCACCCTCACAGCTCACTGGTAGCTAAAGAGCACTCTCGTGACATATTTTCAAAAGTACTGGAAGATGCAGATACTAATGACGTGGGATTTTCAGTATCTGGAATCACACCTGTCTTTGAAACCAAGGGGATAACACTCCGCTGGAAACCTCACTAGGTACTTCCATGCCTTTCCTTATGCTACAATGCATATAAAATCTGCCCCTCTGACCTTTGAAAGCCAGCCTTTATTCTCAGCTGTTGTTTTTGCAGTTCTGATTAAATGGTGAGGAATAAACCACATTCTATGTTTCTTGTCTTACCTGGATACATGTATCTGCAGGCAAATTTCAAATCTCATGCTTCAGTATAGGGTGTGGATATTTTTCTCGATGCAGGGATTAGGGCCCTAGCCATGTGAGAGGGCTCTCTTTCTTTTGGCTTTTACCACTGGACAGAGCAGGAGACAGATCATGACTTGAAGATAATTAAATTAGGCTAATGGAATCATAAGACTTAGGTATCAACTCTGAATCAGGATTATAGTTTCCAAGACAATGAAAAGAAAGATGATAGTATTTTTGTAAGGTAACCAAGGAGATCTAGGACAAATTTACCAGGTTCCCCATGATCTCAGACTAATGCTTTAGCAACAAACAAAAGAAGGAAAATGCACAAGGAACAGTTTGTTTTTACCACTACTCTTCTTTGAAAGCCTTTTTTGACATAGCTGTTGTCTTTGATTTACTCAGATAGCAAGATGAAAGCAGAAATAGCAGGTCAGAGGACTTGATCAAAATACCTAGATAGGTATCAGGACTGAGAACTCACTTGCATGTTCTTCATTGTTAAATCCAGTTGTTCTTATCACCTACAATTCCAAAAGAAGATGTCTGAAAAGTGTCTCAGTGAGACTGCCAGGGGTACATAAAGAGTCTCCAGACAGATTTGGCCCTTAACAATTTTTCTTTCTTTAGACTCCTCACAACTGTGAACAAAGTGTTGAGAAATAGCTCCTGGTTTTTCCTTCAAAGTATTTGGTTTGATGACTTGTGATAGAAATCCCTGATCGTCAGAGTTTATATCCTTACTTCCTACATTCTGATGGGACTTCATTATGGCACCCATGAATGCCTTACTTTTTTAGCCCTTTTACAATGAAAGGTAAATTAAATAGCAATGATTTAAAATTACAAGCAAACATGAAGTATTCACTTTATCTGGTACATAAAACAACTATTTCATTCTCTCATACTTATGATTATTGCTATTATATATGTGTTTTTATGTGAGCTATATGAATTTTTGTTGGATTAAAACCACCACAGATAAAGATGTTTACTTGAAAACTGATGTACAACAGATTATAAAAGGTCTTGAATGTATTATGGAAGCATGCATTAAAAATGAGAGTTGTGTATTGAACAGTCCATCAATCTCATCAAAAACTCTGTTTCATTTTCTCACTAGGACACATCTTTCCACACTAATACCACTAATATTCATACGTCAAATCAAGGAATAACAGAAACTTCACCTAGCCTTATGTTATCAGAACTGGATAGGCTAGCTTAGTCTAAAGCAAAGAAAACAAGCATTTTGAAGTGTTCACCTCATGCTACAGATGCTAGAAAGACATCTTGAGAATTAACCAAATGTTCTGTGTAAAACATGGGCAGAATAGAAAGAATAAATCAATTTAAGAAACTCTTGAACGTCACTGATCTTTCTTAAGATCAGTGGTCTGTTCATCCTAAAAGAACAGGAAAGCCTTCTGTTTGCAGCAGTATCTGGGTAGTGGCAATGGAACCACCCTGCAGGAAGCCACAAATGGCAGCTCATAAAAAGCGTCACCAGAGTAGAGACAGAATGAAAAATAAACAATCTATCATTGTTTACTTGTCATGGGCCCACCGAGCTAAGAACAGCTCACCTCGGTGTTTCCAATCAAGGTCAATGTCAAGTTCAGAGTTAGTATCAACTTGAGCAATCTTAGCAGCTTGGTCTGCCTTCTGGTTATGTTGATGTTCCTCAGTTGCTCTGCTCTTAGGCATGTGTGCATCTACGTGCCGCACCTTCACTGGAGTTCTCTCCAGCCGTGCATCAATGTCCTGCCATAGATCAGCACACCAAATAGGCTTTCCTTTCCTCTGCCAACCATTCTTCTTCCAGTCCTTCAGCCAACCCCATAGAGCATTGGCTACCATCCACGAGTCTGTGTAGAGGTAAAGGATAGGCCAATTCTCACGTTCAGCCACATCAAGAGCAAGTTGAACAGCTTTTACCTCAGCGAACTGACTGGATTCTCCTTCTCCATCTTTCGTTTCGGTAACTCTCCTGGTTGGACTCCAAACCGCTGACTTCCATCTTCGCTTGTTCCCAACAAGACGACAGGAACCATCTGTGAACAAAGCATAGTTCTTTTCCTGATCAGAGAGATCACCATAGGGAGGAGCTTCCTCAGCACGAGTTATTTTCTCCTCTGGAGGTTTGGGACAGTCTGTGCCTTCCGGCCAGTTGGTGATCACCTCCACCAGACCAGGTCGGTCAAGATTACCCATTCGTGCTCGTTGGGTTATCAAAGCCATCCATTTAGACCAGGTTGCATCTGTGGCATGATGTGGTGATGAACCTTTGCCCTTGAACATCCAATTAAGAACTGGCAGTCTAGGAGCTAAAAGCAATTGTGACTCAGTTCCAATCACTTCAGAAGCTGCTTTCACTCCCTCATAGGCTGCTAGAATCTCTTTCTCAGTTGCAGTGTAATTTGTCTCTGAACCTCTGTAACAACGTCCCCAGAAACCAAGAGGACGACCACGTGTCTCATTTGGAGCTCTCTGCCAAAGACTCCAAGTTGGACCATTGTCACTGGCAGCCGTGTACAGAATGTTTTTAATGTCCGGACCAGATCTCACAGGTCCTAAGCCCACTGCATGGACTACTTCTCGCTTGATCTGATCAAAGGCTGCTTGTTGTTCAGGTCCCCACTCGAAATTGTTTCTCTTACGAGTCACATCATGCAGAGGTTTGACAATCTGACTGAAACCAGGAATGTGTAGTCTCCAAAATCCCACCACACCGAGAAAAGAAAGTGTGTTCTTCTTACTGGTGGGAACTGCCATGGTAGAGACTTTGTTAATCACATCCTGAGGAATGTAACGGCGACCATCCTGCCACCGCACTCCCAGAAACTGAATTTCTTTGGCAGGTCCTTTGACCTTGTCTCTCTTAATGGCAAAACCTGCTTGCAACAGAATGTCAATGATTTTGTTACCTTTCTCGAAGACTTCCTTAGCAGTTTGGCCCCACACAATGATGTCGTCGATGTACTGGATGTGCTCTGGAGCTTTACCTTTCTCCAGTGCATTGTGGATGACTGAGTGACAGATGGTTGAGCTGTGTTTCCACCCCTGAGGCAAACGATTGAACTGGTACTGGATTCCTCTCCAGGTGAATGCAAACTGAGGCCTGCACTCCTTTGCTATGGCAATAGAGAAGAAAGCATTAGCAATGTCTATGGTTGCATACCATTTAGCCTCCTTCGATTCCAGCTCGTACTGGAGTTCCAGCATGTCCGGCACAGCTGCACTCATGGGTGGCGTCACCTCGTTGAGGGCACGAAAGTCAACTGTCAGTCTCCAGTCGCCCGTAGGTTTGCGCACAGGCCAGATGGGACTGTTGAAAGGTGAATGAGCTTTCTCGATGACAGCCTGACTCTCCAATTGACGAATCAGCTGATGAATGGGCAACAAAGAGTCACGGTTAGTTCTGTACTGCCTATGATGAACAGTTTGAGTTGCAATTGGCACTTCCAGGTCCTCTATGTCATGATGTCCCACAACTGCAGATTCATCAGAAAGTTCAGGTCTAACAGACAATTTCAATTTATCATCCTCAATCTCTACAGATGCTATTCCAAAAGCCCATTTATGACCCTTAGGATCTTTGAAACAACCTTGTCTCAAAAAGTCAATTCCCAAAATGCAAGGCGCATCAGGACCAGTTACAATAGTATGTGTCTTCCACTCTTTACCAGTTAAACTGATCTCAGCCTTTACCTTAGTTAACTCTTGAGATCCACCAGTGATTCCAAAAATAGAAATGGACTCTGTCCCTTTGCAATTAGATGGCAATAAAGTACACTGAGCACCTGTGTCAACCAAAGCCCTGTATTTCCGAACTCTTGAACTGCCAGGCCACCTAATGAATACATTCCAATAGATTCGGTTCTCTCCACTATCCCTTTCCTCCTCCTGGCTGGAGGCAGGGCACCCCTAATGCTGAACATGGCATGTGGGGTGTACACAATGATTGGTGTTGTTGTGAGAGGAACTGCAACTGTTGGAACAATTGCAGTTGCTCTCGGGAGCTGAAGAAGTGACAGCTACCTTTCGGGCATTACTGCCTCTGTTTCTGCCACTCTGCAGATCCCTGACTCTCTTTGAAAGAGCTGAAGTAGGTTTACCATCCCATTTGTTCATGTTCTCACCATATTTGTCACGCAGAAGTATCCACAGTGACGCACGTGATTGCTGCTGTCTGGGTGGAATTTGTCTCCTCCTGGGCTGGAATTGCCTTGCAGGAGGTGGGCGTCTGTTCCTGACTGCAGAAACATTCACCCATTCAGATGATGCAGGAATGGTATCCTTTACCAGATTGGAAATTGAGGTTGTAAGGTCCTCCTTCAGTTCTTTCATGGTATTCTCAAAACCATCTTTCATACTCTTTATTTCAGAAGTCATAGTTTTTATGGCACAGATTATACCAGAATGTGACAAGCTGTCCTCAATCTGCCTGAGCTGGTCAGTGAATTCACCAACAGTGAAAGATCTTCCATTATCACTCCTTGCTAGAAACTTACTGGCCAAGATGTTAGCATAGGATGAAGGAGCAAGCTTAATCAGCTTCTTCATGAGACCTGTTCCCAAAGGAATATCGTCAGGCTCATGAGTACCATGATCTCCATAAAGCACTTCCTTCACAGCAAACTCCTTCAGAAGCTTAATTCCCTGCTCAACGGTGTTCCACTTCTTGGCAGCCCATGGCAAATCATCTCGGGAAGGATATCTCATAGCCACAGCCAACAGAAGGCGTGTCCACAAGCTAACCCTACCAAGAGGACTTGCTAGGTGTTTGTCCACTCCACTCTCCTTAGTGAGTGGTCCCAGCTGCTTGGCAGACTTGTCTCCTACCTGCAGAGCATTAGCACCAATGCCACGGCATCTCACTAGCCAGCTTAGGATTGGCTCACCTGATTCCCTTGTGTATTCCTTCCTAACTTCCCTGACCTCTCTGAGTGGATCCTTGGAGCCTTGGATGTCATCTTCCTCCTCCTCTTCCTGTTGATCTGGTGGTGCCTGGCCTAACACAATCTTCCTCATAGCATTCCTAAACTCATTGGAACCATCCTCTCTCCTGGCAGCTAACCTCACAGCACTCCTCTCACTTGAGTATTGTTGTCTCAGCACATCTACAAGGTCTCGCAGACTAACTGCCTCCTCCTCCTCTCCTTGCTGCTGATCACCAGAGGTCCCATCTCTTACATCCTCCTGCGAACCACTCTTCATCTTAGCTTTTGCCTTAGCAGGTGCCAGAAGGGCCTGAGCAGCAACAGACTTGGATGTGTCTGCTGGAGGATTTGAATCTTTAGGAGTCTGACCTGGAGCATTTGAATTATTGGAGGTCTGACTTGGAGCATTTGTATCCTTAGGGGTCTGACCTGGAGCTTGTGAGTTCAAATCTGCCTTGCTTTTAACAGGAGGATTTTGGTTCTGGTCTGCTGGCTGGGGGTTTGAATTGGCTGAGCTGGTGTTATTAGGATTTGGACTGACTGGACTAGCGTTACTAGCACTAGCAGTGTTATTATTTGCCTGTCCTCCTGGGATGCCTGCCAACCCTGACGTGTTTTGATTGTTGCTAGGAACATTCTGATTTTGGATATTTGCCTGTGCTCCTGAGGCTCCTGCTGAACTCTGCGGCTTGTTTTGGTTATCCTTATCATTGTTTACGTTAGTGGCGGGAACGCTGGCTGTGTTCCCAGAACCTACAGAGGAGGGTGGAGAGGCTGGCATGGGGGAAGCCGATAACTGTGTTCCCTTGTTTTGCTGTGAAAGAGACTGCTTCTGAGACACAGAAATTTTCCTAGCTCTTACAGAAGCTGGTTTTGAATTTTTCACACATAATGCCAAAATTAATATGAAATTTAAAACTACAAGAGCCAGTATAATGCCCAGCATCCCTGCCATGCTCTGTTTCGAGTAGAAATCCTTGCATGGATTTGGCATTTCAGTTTGGGGCTGGATGACCCTCATGAGAGCAGTAGATAAAGCAGACTCTCGATTGATTGTAACATTATTGACAAAAACTCTTGTAATATCACTAGTAATATTCTCAGTGACACTAAAACCAGCATAACCAAGAATAAAATCACCCCAGCTCCAGAACATGTTTGAAAACTTAACTTTAGCCTTATTATAAGCCAGATCAATGAAATAAGCAACAATTTGACCTTTTAACCAACTAAATACCAAGAAAACAAAACCAGACCAGAGCAATGCACCAACCAAATACAATAGCTGCTTGATTAGCTTCATCTTAATTCCCAGAGCTAATTTCCACTCACTGAAATCTCTAGCCCCACGTTGGGAAAGCCAATAAAAAAATGTGATGGTTTGGGGGTTACCCCGCCCCCCCACACTTTTGAATTTGCCCCAGCTAGCTCAGACGGACCCTGGGAATATAGATGAAGCAATTTATTTACGGCTAGCAGAATTTACAAGCAGCTATTTACAATATATACAGTTATATACAATTATATACAGAAATATACAAAGGATAAACAATACAAAAGCACAACTCCCCTCCCAGAAACCTGAGTCCCCAGGAGGGGCTCTCAAACCACCCCAACACCTCCCCCCGGCCCTCTCAACCTTACCCCAGTTCTCAGGAAGAAGAGAGGTGCAGCCAAGAGGTTAGGGAGCAGGGTTAGTAGGAGCAGGGTTAATGAGATGTGACCAGGTCTAAGGCAAAAGCAAGAGTGAGAAACAAAATGGAGAAAAAGTCTTTCTTCTTCCCAGAGTTCTCAGCATGACTGTGAGAGAAGTAGACACAATTGTTTTTCATTTCACTGCCCGTTATCTAGTTCTTCTACCAAAACATTCCAGCTTGCTTCAAACTAGCACAAGCAGTATCTGGGTAGTGGCAATGGAACCACCCTGCAGGAAGCCACAAATGGCAGCTCATAAAAAGCGTCACCAGAGTAGAGACAGAATGAAAAATAAACAATCTATCATTGTTTACTTGTGCTAGAACACAAACATCTTTGTTACCACTAAGGCCTGCTTGTAGATAGACAAGATCTATAACCAGCTCAGTGTTTCAAACTTAAGTGCAAATGCTGTCCAAACTGTGAAACTGAACAAGCTCCTAAGAGTGTAGGCAATCAGACCTGTGGATTCAGCCTTATAATTTCTTCCCCAGTACTACACAGATTTAAACAAGACATAGGAATATACTCAGCTTTGAGAAGACAATAATTAACTGTTCTGAAAATCAAATAATGGTCCCTTCAGATGTAAAGTAAAATAGAGTTTACATTAAAGCAAAGCTGGTAGATAATGCCCAGGTTTGGCTTAAAAATAGTTTGCAGAATATTATGTTAAAAGCAATACATTTTTAGCTGCTCTTTAGTTATTAGAAATGCTCTATACATTTCTGGGAGAAAAGAAAGAAAACAACCACAAACACAGCAGTATACTAGTTTATGGAAATAAGAGAGTGAAAATAGCTATAACTAATCGATCTCATTTCTCTTTTTGGGGGGCTGGATAGAGGGGTCCATGACTCACATATGTAAGAATAATATATATCACAACTGAGGCAAAAAAGCTCCAGAGCTATAGTTCTACAGTCTCTCATCTATGTCCTGCATGCCAATGTCCAGGTCTTTAACATTTCTGGCTGCAACAGCTGAGTATTACTCTGGAATTGAAAGTTACTTCTATTCCCAGATTTGGAATGCTCCATTTTACATTTGCAACATGAATACTGAGAGATCCTAAGATTAATCTGGACCTGTGTTATCGAAAGTAAGTGGGTTTAGTGTGTCACCTTTTTTTTTCCATTTGTTTTTGTGTGGTTTGGTTTGTTGATTGGTTGGGGTTTGCTTGTTTATTTGTTTGTTGTGCTGCTTTGTGTTGTGTTGTGCTGTTTTGTTTTAAGAAAATGCCTTATTGGAGTTTATTCAAACTAATAGCATAACCAAAGCTATTCACTCTTCACTAAGGACAGTCACCAGTTATCTACCACACCTCTAAGAACAGCCTAAATTCAACTAAAGCAAAACACTGGTGTTTTCAGTTATAAATGTGCACTATGTTTGGTTGTGTTCCCATTAAAAAATGGTAACCAACACTGGGAGAAAATGCTCCATTCAGTTATATTTGTATTTAAACACTGAGCTTAGCAGTGTTCTTAGTACTGTCAAACAATCAAAGAATAAAAACTGTCTTAAAATCAACTGCTGCAGCTGGTGAGCAGAAGCATCTTTTCCAGGCAGAAGCTATGAACAACCATAAGAGGCCATTGTCGTGGAGGGGTATTCTGCCACCTACGCCTATTTTGGTGGAGGGGAGAAATTAATTGGGGTGAGATACTGTTCTATAAAAATAAATATTTATTAAACTCAATATTCTGAACTCTCACCACCCCCAATCACTGTATATTAATATTAAAAGGATTCTCACACGGTTATGAAAACATTCTAGGATAAAATAGGTACAGTGACTTATTAATAACTAGCAAACAGTTCAAACTATAAACAGAGAGAGGAGTTTTCCCCGTGGCTTAATGCCGCTTGGGGTCTATACACTATTTGTCCAGCAGAAGCAGGCTGGAAACTGTTACAGCTCTATGGCAGAGACAACTTATATTTACAGAGGTATTAAAGCATTTACTCACAACTCTTATTAATCAATAATCACCCTCCAGAGCTATGTCACAGCCTATGCCTAGTGTCCAAACTTCAGGGGATCTCTGCCCATGGACTTTGAGGCTGAAATCCTCCAGTGTGCTAGTTTGAAGCAAGCTAGAATGTTTTGCTAAAAGAACTTGATAACAGGCAGTGGAATGAAAACATGGTGGCTCCTTCTCTCACAGTCACGCTGAGAACTCTGGGAAGAAGAAGAAAACTTTCTCCATTTTGTCTTTCTTCTTCTGCCTTTGCCTTCAGACCTAGGCACATCTCATTAACCTTGCTCCTACTAACCTTGCTCCCTAATCTCTTGGCCGCACCTCTCTTCTTCCTGAGAACTGGGGTAAGGTTGAGAGGGCCGGGGGAGGTGTTGGGGTGGTTTGAAAACCCCTCCTGGGGACCTTGGTTTCTGGGAGGGGAGTTGTGCTTTTGTATTGTTTATCCTTTGTATATTTCTGTATATAATTGTATATAACTGTATATATTGTAAATAGCTGCTTGTAAATTCTGCTAGCTGTAAATAAATTGCTTCATCTATATTCCCAGAGGCCGTCTGAGTTAGCTGGGGCAAATTCAAAAGTGTGTGGGGGGCGGGTAAGAGCCCAAACCATCACATCCAGGCTTGAGGGGAAAGGATGAATCTTCCCGGCTTGTGGGGAAATGGTGATCTCTGATCTGGTTCTCCTGGTGAAGGATGCAATCTCTGCCTTTGTGTTGCTGGCTTCTTCTGGATGCTCTGTCCAGGGATTCTTAGCAGGCAGGATCTCAGGTGCAGGAGGAGGATATCATGCAGTCTCAGCATGATCTAAAGCTGGCCAGACAGGCCAATAGCATGCAAACAATCCAGAGTCTGCTTCCTGGTAACTTGGCAACCAGTGGTGCTTACCAGGCAATGATAGGCAGTGGGCATGCAGGATGTGCACAGCTGCTGGGAGTCCGAGCTCCGTAGGTAAAGGCAGGCAATGCAGGATCTGGTCTTGATAACACAGTGGCATGCAGATGTGCACAGCTGTCTGGAGACTATAGGCTCCACATATATATATACAAGCAGACTTAAGTGAGCTCTGCAACTAAGGTATGCAGGCAGGGAGAGTCCGAGCTGCAAGTGGGTCAGAGCATGAGGGTTTGAGCCTCTGAGCATTGGAGCTATGCAATGGAGTCCAAGCGTGGGGGTCTGAGCACGTTGTTTACCTGTGCACCCCTATTTATTGAATGTGGGCCGAGATTGATAGTCCCTTAGCCACTGGAATGACCCATCAGGTTGGCAGTTAGCCAAACCTTACCTTAATAGGCAAAAGCACTTGCCTGGACTTTCCCAAATGTGGGGATCACATGGGCCTACACCAGGGACACATGAGCTGGGTATGTGGGGGCTTACACAGCCAGCTTACAATCAGGGGTCCTGGCAGAAAAACGTGCCCAGGCAGAGCAAGGCATAAACAAGCCTATTTTTGGGCCTACAGGCCCTCCACGACAGCCATGCAGGTAGATCAGATTGGCTGTAGATGCCCAAATGATTTCAAGGGAGTTACATGTGATGGTCACAGCAGCAGCATCTTCAATCCTTTGCAATCCAGTACTGAACTTTTATTTGAACTAATAAATATTCAAGGAAACAAAAAAAAAATCTTAATTTCAGCTACAGTTAGGAATGGAAACAAACTTATATTTGTCAAATGAAAAGCAACTAAGTTTTCATGCTCAAAATTCTTACTCCTCAGCTTCTAAAGAAACATTTACCAAGAGAGCAAAGCAAATAAGAAAATTTAAATTATTTTTAAAATACTTGGAACTGTGCCTTCAAAGAGAGTTAAATTATGTTGCCATTGAACTACAAAGACTCATCCCAAAAGGCCTAGATCTGTAGTTCACTTAGCTGGAGGTTTGCAAAGTCTTCCTTTCATTACAGTACTAAGTACTAGGAGGGAAAAATAAATCTTGCGGAAATGAAACATGTCAAAATGAATTTATGTGGAATAATAAAAGCAGCTTTAAAAGTACAAAAATAATATGTATAATTTGAACACATCTCTCTGAAATCCATAGTTGTCAAATGAAAGTGTTCATTTGGAGCTAAACAAACATTTAATAGAAGGGCATTTTTGTATTTTTGAATATGTGTTTATGTAGCATGTCAGTACAAATTGGCAAAATAAGCCTAGAGGTTTTGCGTGCTTCGTCTAAGAGAAAAAGGAACAACAAGTGTTCCTTTCAATTGACAAAGCCTGGTTCAGTGCTGATTATTTCCATCACACAGTGGGAAATCATGAAAACTGAAGAAGCGTTGGTTACAAAAGTACTAGAAGAGCAAAGTAAAAGGCAGCATAAAATTAAAAGAATTGTTTTTCACTCAGGAAGCGAACGTTAGATATGCCTTAAAGAAACTCAGTTCTGTTTTTTAAGCTTTCACTTCAGACTTTTAGATGAGAAGAATACATGGAACATCAAAGGAACTACATAAGTTTACACAGTGATTTAAGTACTTGTATATGTCATTCACATTTAAGTTGGCATATTCTGTAAGTAGAGCTAGGAAAGTTATACAAGCATGTATACACAACACAGACAGTATCACAGTATCACAGAACAGTGGGGCTTGGAATGGACCTGTGGTGTTTGTGTAGTCCAGCTGCCCTCCTCATGCAAGTTCACCTAGACCGGGTTGCACAGGAATGTGTCCAGGTGGGTTTTGAAACTCTTCAGAGAAGCAGACTCCAGAACCATTCTGGATGGCCTGGTCCAGTACTCCATCATCCTCAAAGTTGTTTTTCTTTATGTCAAGTGGAATGTCCTGTGCATGTTACCCCTTGTCCTATTGTTGGGCACCACTGAAAAAAGCTTGTCCCCATCCTCTTGAACCCCATCCTTTAGACATTGATAAACATGCAGAAACATGCATCCCCCCTTCAGTCTTCTCCCGTCCAGCCAGACCCAAGTCTCTTAATCTTTCCTCATAAAGGAGTTGCTCCTGTTCCTTCATCATATCTGAAGTCCTCTGCTGGGCTCCCCCCAGCAGTTTCCTGTCCCTCTTGAACTAGACAGTTCTCCAGATGTGGCCTCAGTAGGGCAGAATACAGGGAGACTTTTCTTCTGCATGCTTAGAAATAATCTCCAGTGTGAGCTGTTCCATTACTTTCTCAGGAGTGGAAGTGAGACTGACTGACCTCTAATTTCCCAGGTCTTCCTTGTCCTTTTTGAAGACTGGAGTGACACTTCCTTTTTTTCAAGCTCTCAGTACCTCTCCTGTTCTCTGTGACCTTTCAAAACTTACGGAGAGTAGTTTAGAAATATTATCAGCCAGCTCTCTTTACACTCTCAGGTGCATCCCATTGGGGTCCATGGATTTGTGAGTGTCCACCTCAACTAGGAATTTCAAACCTAGTTCTCCTTGACTAAAGGAGAGTCTCCCATCATCCAGCTTTTCTCTCATACCTCCAGAACCTGGGATTCCTGAAAGCTGGTCCTGGGAGTAAAGACTGAAGTAAAGAAGGCACTTAGTAACTGCTCCTCGGTGTCCCTCTGTGCCAGGGCATCCATCTCATTCAGCCTACATGACTCACTGAAACCATAGTAAAATGACTCAAGTATGAAGAACATCCATCAATTGCATACTTTAAATACAGAATTGGTTAATGCTTTAAAAGGAAAAATAAAAATAGATCAGGCAGGAAGGGACAGAGAAATCATAGAATCATAGAATCAGCCAGGTTGGAAGAGACCTTCAAGATCATCCAGTCTAACCCATCATGCAGCCCTATCTAGTCAACTAGACCATGGCACTAAATGCTTCATCCAGTCTTTTCTTGGATGAGGCATTTAGAAAGGAAAGTCTCACTTCAGAACAACCATAGGGTGAAAAGACTCTAAATGGTCTAAAGATCATGGGAAGTTCAGACCTGGGGGTACTGGTGGATAGCAGACTGAACATGAGCCAGCAGTGTGCCCACGTGGCCAAGAGAGCCAATGTATCAGGAACAGTGTGGCCAGTAGGACAAGGGAGGTTATTCTTCCCCTGTACTCAACACTGGTCAGGCCACACCTTGAGTCCTGTGTCCAGTTCTGGGCCCCTCAATTCAAGAGAGATGTTGAGGTGCTGGAACATGTCCAGAGAAGGGCAACAAAGCTGGTGAAGGGCCTGGAACACAAGGCCTCTGAGGAGAGGCTGAGGGAGCTGGGGTTATTTAGCCTGCAGAAGAGGAGGCTCAGGGCTGACCTCCTTGCTGTCTACAACTACCTGAAGGGACATTGTAGCCAGGTGGGCGGTGGCCTCTTCTCCCAGGCAACCAACAATAGAACAAGGGGACACAGTCTCAAGTTGTGCCGGGGGAGGTATAGGCTGGATGTTAGGAGGAAGTTCTCCCCCGAGAGAGTGATTTGCCATTGGAATGGGCTGCCCAGGGACGTGGTGGAGTCACTGTCCCTGGAGGTGTTTTCCTTTCACAGCCTGTAATCTAGTTCTTCAAACTAGCACAACGAGGTTTGCATCTGAGCAGAGGTTGGTAAACTACCAGGGAGAAAAAGCTTATGACTGATACCTATGTCTAGGACAGAAAAGAAGGGATATATATATATGCATATGTAAACACAGTTGCCACTGTTCTGAAAATGCTTTTTTGTCACTTTATGCACAAACTGCACGAATGTCCTCAGTTTTCAGCAAAAATTCAGAAATATCTTTTATATATGTTTGTACATGTGGGCTCAGCTCACATAAAAGCTGAACAAAAACAAAGGCTCTGATTTCACACAACAGAAGTGGCCTGGGTTGAGAGACAGGAAGAAAGTCATAAAAGGCAAAGTGTAAGGTTCTTTTTCCTTTCCTTTCCTTTCCTTTCCTTTCCTTTCCTTTCCTTTCCTTTCCTTTCCTTTCCTTTCCTTTCCTTTCCTTTCCTTTCCTTTCCTTTCCTTTCCTTTCCTTTCCTTTCCTTTCCTTTCCTTTCCTTTCCTTTCCTTTCCTTTCCTTTCCTTTCCTTTCCTTTCCTTTCCTTTCCTTTCCTTTCCTTTCCTTTCCTTTCCTTTCCTTTCCTTTCCTTTCCTTTCCTTTCCTTTCCTTTCCTTTCCTTTCCTTTCCTTTCCTTTCCTTTCCTTTCCTTTCCTTTCCTTTCCTTTCCTTTCCTTTCCTTTCCTTTCCTTTCCTTTCCTGAAAATCCATATGCTTTCCCAACTTTCCATTAATAAAAAAGAATATTTCAGTAAAATATTCGAACATACAGAGACTTGGAAAATGCAAAAATATCCTTAGCTTATTAACACCTTCTTCTGTGTAATTCCAGTTTGAATTTGTTCATTTCTCCTGCTTGTGTAAAAGAAATCCATACGAAACAGATGACTGCTGCTCCAAGGCAGAATGATTTTAACTGTGATTTAAGAGTTGCTACTGCTATGTCTCCAAGACTAGCCTGAACATGTATTTCCACTCTTGCCTTTTGAATAGGTGACAGCTTTTTTTAATCAACGCCTGAATGCACGTCAGATGGCAGAAAAGCACATCCAGCAATTTCATCTCATATAAATTAATTACATAATGTTAATATTAAAGCAATCCTCACACGAAAGTCACTGAAAGCTTGTTTTTAAAAAATAAATAATCCCAAAACAAACAAAGAGAGAAACAACAAACAAACTCCAGAATCACAGGATCACAGGATATTAGGGGTTGGAAGGGACCCAAGGAGATCATCAAGTCCAACTCCCTTGCCAGAGCAGGACAATACTATCTAACACAGATCACAGAGGAGCACATTCAGACAGGCCTTGAAAGTCTCCAGAGAAGGAGACTCCACAACCTCTCTGGGAAGACTATTCCAGTGCTCTGTGACACTTACAATAAAGAAGTTTCCTCTTGTGTTGAGGCAGAGCCTCTTTTGCTGCCATTTACACCCATTGCTCCTTGTCCTATCCCAGGAAGCAAGTGAGCAGAGCCTGTCCCCCTGCTCCTGGCCAGCCTTCAGATACTTATAAACATTTATCAAGTCCCCTCTAAGTCTCCTCATTTCCAGACTAAAAAGTCCCAAGCCTCTCAGCCTCTCTTTATAAGCCATGTCTTCCAGTCCCCTAATCATCCTTGTAGAGGAAAACCATGAGTTCTTCAAACTTAAGCAACAGCTGCTTAAATGCAGCAAGACTTAGGCGCATCATAAAATACACAATCCAGGTAAAAAGTGAGGCTTTCAAGAGAGAGTTTAAAATCCTGTATCAACAAGAGCTTTTTTGTTATTAAAAAAAAAAATTGTTTTCATCTTGGGGTTGCAGGGAAGACACAAAACTAGCAGGGCCATTGTGTAACTCTCCCAAAGACCTCCATGCATTCAGGTGCCTGGACCGTTACAGGGATGAAACACCCTGATTTTCTTTTTCATCATCCACCCAGCAGGTCATGAAAGAAGGCTAATCCAACAGCTATCAGGAATCAGACAAATTCCCTGTGGATTTGATGGAGTGTAGATTCTTAAATAATCTTAACAGGATTCCACTAAACCTTCCTCAAAGCCAAACAACCTTATGAATATTGAATATGCTTTCAGTACTATAGTTGAAGTTGATTGTTATTGGTAATTTTTTTCACTTAGGAATGTTCTCATCCAGAAAAGGTCTCAGCTACTGGTCGTATAAGGCGCTCAAAGGAGCAAAGATCAAAGCCACATACAATTATTTTCTCTTAAAAATACCAAATCAGTTTAGATATGTTTATCAAAGTGTCAGCATTTTGATTTTCATACCAAAAGTCCATGTCTTGATACAGAAATCATTATCCAATGAAGGCTTCTCAAAATTAATGTGACTTCCTTGAATACTTGCTGCAAAGAAGTTTCCTGATTTGGGCTTTAATGAGTCACCCCATGTTAAATGCTAACAGTCAGGCAGCAGGCACATCTCTCAAGGTGAGGCAAGGTTAGGGTAGCTTATTTGATAGCTACAAAGGTTGATTTCAGCACATGAGGGAAATATCCAGACAGCTAGTGTGAATTTGTTTCAGACTGACCATAATATGGCTCCATCAAATATGTAGATGCATTCTTAGAAATAATTCCTCTAGATAGAAGGTTATTTTAGTTACCTTATATTACACAGAGCTTCACGCTCCAACTGACTGGGGAAGAGAATGGTGAAGTTCTGCAATGCCATGAGAAATGGCATGCCAGTCAGAGCAAGGAAGTGATCATGCTCCTGTGTGCAGCACTGGTGAGACCACACCTCAAGAACTGTGTCCAGTTTTGGACCGCTGTTTAGGTTTAATGCTCCAGGGGGAGTAAACCTGAACCTGACCCTAGGTGGTCTTGACCCCTCCCCAGGGGTGGGTCTGAACACCACCAGGTGATGTTTAGCCCACTCCCCCTTCCTGTCCCATAAAAACAGGGGGACTTCCTGTTTCACTCTCTCTCTGCATCTCCCTGCATACCAGCATTACCATCTGTTCCTGGGTTCTCTTTGTTCTACCACATGGCCATCACCCATGAGGGGGACAAAGCCATCACCATCACAATTGGGTTGTATTTATACCATTTTGCATTTGCTATTTTTCCTTCCCTATTCTTTGTAACTTCCCTACCTCAGACAGCTCTTTTAAGTTATTGTTAAACTTTTCTTTTTAACTTCCAAATCGAGTGAGATTGATTTATTTGGGTGTGCTTACTTCTCTCTCCCTCTCCATCTAATCCCTTTCTCTTAGGAAAGAAGGGGAAGAGAGAAGGGCACTTTATAAATTTGTTATTGGTTCTATCAAATTTATCTGAGTCTCTGGAAATTTAAACTAGAACCCAGACAACCACAGTGTAATAAAGATGTTGAGATGCTGACGAGGATACAGAGAAGAGCAACGAAGCTGGTGATGGGTTTGGAGATCCTGTCTTACAAGGAGAGGCTGAGGGAGCTGAGATTGTTTAGTCTGAAGAGGCTGAGAGGGGACCTTCTTCCTGTCCACAGCTACCTGCAAGGAGGTTGCAATGAGGCCCACATCAGCCTCTCCTTCCAAGTAACTATCAACAGGAGAGGTAATGGCCTCATGCTGTACTACGGAAAGTTCAGGTTGAATGTTGGGAAGAATTTCTTTGCTGAAGGAGTGGTCAGACATTGGAGTGTGCTGCCTGAGGAGGTGGTGCAGTCACCATTCCTGAAGGTGAATATGGCACTTGAGTACATGGCCTAGTGAATATGGAGGTATTGGGTAGAAGGTGAGATTTGGTTATCTTAGGAATCTTTTCCAACCTTAATGATTCTGTGATTCTCTGCATAAATCAACCTTTTGATTATTTTATCGCCTATCAAATTCTTGCCAAGTGAAAAGAATTAGCAGCAAAGGTTAAGATTGCTGATAAACACTGGTTATTTGGAAGAATGATTTGAGCTGTCTTCTCCTAAAATCTCCATGCCTTTTATCCACAGAAGAATTTTGTTTCAGCTGTCAGGCTTCCCCTACATTCTCAAGTAAACGGGATGACCTGCAGAAACTAGCTGCGACTCCTCGCTCAGTCATGCAATATGTGAGGAAAGGTTATTGAAAAACAGAAGATTAAACTGATGGATCACTCAGACTGAAAACTGCAAATCTGGATCCATCCCTGACACAGCTCTTCTTGCAGCCAATGAATTTGGCCTGTCATTGCAGCTGTTCAGTATATTTATTATTCACTTGGGAGTGTGGACTACAGGCACATTGCAAACATTTGCTGACAGCTCTGATCCACTCAGAAAAGGGGAGGACTCTACTCTCTAGTGATTGTCATGCAAACTTCCTCAGTCAGCAAGTTTGAAAAGAGTAGAATTTGGCCTACTGTGCAAACAGAAACATGGTAGATAACAGTATAACTAGCGCTATATATAATGCAACTTAGAGGAACACATGGTTCAAAATGTTCCAAGTGTTTGATGCGTAAAATTGTAGTTCTACCCCTGAAAATTTGCAGAGGAAGTGTCCTGGACCCAGACACTTAACACAACAGTGTGGAACTGGCAATAAAGTATCCATTTCTCCTCCTTGGCTTCATCATATGTTCACTTCCCCAGCTTCTCCTCTGAAAATCATCAACTGTGATTTTAGAAGGAATTGTCCATTTTTTTTTTTTTTTAGTTTAAATAATTTTTTAAAAAATCAATATCACCTCCTGAAACTTGTTCATCTGTAACCTCTTGTTCCAGTGAGTTCCTGGGGCCAGGGAAGGCTCTCACACATGGGTGCCAGCACCAGCTCTGTGTACCTGTTTCAATATTTTATTATAGCTTAAACACTAAAACCATAACAGGAAAGGTATACTGGAAAGCACAACACCTATGGCTCACATGCTGCAGTCATTGGGAGAAACTACAACGTTGAATAAGATACAACAAATAATTTCAAGTAGCCCTACTGATCAAAAGGCAGCTGTAGTCACCATATCCCACTGGCCAGTAAAGCTCCTGAGACACAGATAGCAGAGCTGGTCAGCTGCCATCTTGAAAGGTAGGTGTCCCAGCCGTGGCCCAGCACCTCTTACACTGCTGAGACAGGTGCCGGTGCCGCGCAGCTGTGCCACCCATGCTCTCGGCTTACGTGTTCACAATTCCGTGGTGTGTGGCCGGCACATCTCACAAGGCTGAGCCATGGAGAACCAAGCTCCTCCCTTAGTTTGCAATCTGTTACATAACAACTTTCCCACTGCCCATGCGCATTGTTGGCTTTGGTGGTCACGTGCCCCCCTAGAGAGGGGAAGCATCCTCATCTGTGGCTTCCTCTGCAGCTCTTTGTCCTCTGCAGAGCCTTTCGAGGTCATTGCTGGCTCCACATACTAAGCCAACACCGCATTCTGGCTTCTGATTACAGGGATGGTACTGCAAGCTTTTTTTATCATTTGAAGGCTCCAAGACTCTGTAGTTCTCAGGTCTTACCTTCTGGTAACCTGGCAACTATTTGGTTTTTTGCCCTGTTCTGATCAGTCACATACTAATCCTTCCCTCTTACCTTTCTATAGATTTTTGTCTTGTGTGCCCGCAAGCACACCCATGGCATCACTCCCTGCACCTCCTAGTGCAATCTGCACATCTCAGAGCAAACTACCATCTCCTTCACGACCACATTACTCATCTTTCGCTATTCTTATCCTCACTAGTTACAGCACAGCTCGTTCATTTGACAGAGGTAGACAGCCTCAGTGCTTTGGGTCTACCTCCTGCCCTACTGAAGGACTGAGGACAATCCCCACTCTTCATTACTGTATGCTCTGGCTTAATGAAAGGAGCATTTGAACTAAGGGGGTTTATCTCAATTTCCAGGTATTTCTATTTCTAGAGCTGTGTGATCCACAGCAGGACCTTCCTCAGTGCATTTTGCCAGACAGAAAGCAAAATAAAAGCAACATGAAGTATCAGCCAGGAAGTGACATGGAAATGTTGTATCCCTCTATAATCAATGTCCTATTTGAATAAGATGTTATTTTTGTTATAACATTTCATATTTATTACAAAACTGCTTGTCACTCAAATGAATCCAGCCAAGATGCATCCTTCAGTATAATTTGATTTTGTTTAGGTGAATAGCAAAAAAATCTGTCTCTGGTCTGCTTATCTCTGACAGTGGCTGGTAAATGCAGGGGGGAAAGTGGATTTCCATATGTTTATCAAAGATTAGTGTTTCATGCAGTTTGACTTTTCTGTGAATGCAATGTCAGCTATTTCTGTGATAGTGGTTTTCTCTCCTGCTTTTCACCCTGTCTCATTAGGATAAAAAAATTACAATATTCTATGGCATCCCCACTAAGTCACGGGCATGCTGAAACTAAACCTTTCCCCTTCGTAGCAAGGAGGATGACTGAGAATACACTGTCCAATACTAAATCAAAGCAGTGAGATAATGCCTCTTGTCCAGTTTCCTTTTCTTGCCTTCTTTTTGGCCCAAAATGCTGCTAGTGCTTGCTCAATGAACTAATAAATTGAATACCAAGCTCCACCACTCCACAATCAGCAAACCTCATTAGTCTAGGTTTTGAAAGAAACACATGCACAGGACCTTTGTACCATGATATTTCAAAAAGCCAGACATACTCAGTGTAACAGCAGACAGACGTGACCACAGCACTAATGCACACAATGTGAAACAAGCCTCACTCTTCTCCAGGTTGGGTAACAGATGACTCATAAACTGTTATTATGCTGGACGATTGTAGCCAGGTGGGGGGGTGGCCTCTTCTCCCAGGCAACCAGCAATAGAACAAGGGGACACAGTCTCAAGTTGTGCCAGGGTAGGTATAGGCTGGATGTTAGGAAGAAGTTCTTCACAGAGAGAGTGATTTCCCATTGGAATGGGCTACCCAGGGAGGTGGTGGAGGCACCGTCCCTGGGGGTGTTCAAGAAAAGCCTGGATGAGGCACTTAGTGCCATAGTCTAGTTGACTGGATAGGGCTGTGTGCTAGGTTGGACTAGATGATCTTGGAGGTCTCTTCCAACCTGGTTGATTCTATGATTCTATGATTCTATGAGGACCTAATGGAGGAAATCTCACCTGCATGAAACAAGAGGCAGCTGCTGGGTCAATAGCAATCTTTTCACCTTTGCCTAAAACTCCCAAGAGACACTACATTTGGCATCCCTTGAAAATTGGGATATGGGAACTTTGTAAATATAAGGAAAATACATTCTACACTTTCTGTGTTTCAGTGTCAATAAAGAACCATGGAAAAATAGATCTCAAATTTGAAGGCATCTGTAAACATCAAGTACTCCACTCTGCTCCTTGCAGGACTAAATCCAATAAACCATATGATGATATGTCATCCAGACACTTCTTACACTCTGACAGACTTACTATTATGATCAGTTCTGTGGCAAGCCTGTTCAGTAACTGACCACTCTCTTAGTGAAGAACCTTTTCTTAATGCCCAGTCTGAACTTGCTCTGATGCAGCTTCATTCTATTTCCTCGTGTCTTATCGATAGTTATCAAAGAGAGGAGACCAGTAGTTCTCCCCCATTGCTCCCCTAGAAGAAGTCGTAGACTGTGATAAGGCCACACCTCAGCTTTCTCCTCTCCAGGCTGAACAAACCAAATGACCACAGACAATCCTATGAGGCTTGTCCTTGAGGTCTTTCACCATCTTTGATGCTCTCCTCTGGACACACTCTAACAGCCTGATGTCTTTTTCTTTATATTGAGGTCCAAAACTGTACACAGGACTCAAGGTGTGACTGCATCAGTGAGGTGTGAAGTGGGATAATCACCTTCCCTTCTTGCCAGCTGTGCTGTACCTGATGCAATCCAGGGCACAGGTGGCTCTTTTGGCTGCTTGAGCATGCAAGACATATGTCTCAGCTCTGTCAACAGCTTTTCTTCCTTCCTCCAGATACACTCAACTGTCTTTATGTCCTTCTTAAACTGTAGGGCTGGAACAGCACACAGCACTCTAAGTGAGGCTGTGTAAAGGCTCAATATAGCAGGACCTGTTTTGACCAGCACATCATGCTATACTTGATGCACCTCAGGATGTGGCTGGCCCTCTTGGTTGCCAAGGCACACTGCTGACTCCTCTTGAACCTGCTGCTGACCATCATTCCCCAAAATCCCTTTTGTAGGACTACTCTCTTTCAACCCTTTCCCAGTCTCTGCTTGTGTCCAAAGTTATTCAGAATTTGACCCTTGGACTTGCTAAATTTCACAACATTGGTGGCTGTCCAGTGTTCTAGTCTGTGTAGATTCCTCTGCAAGGCAACTAGTCCCTCAAGAGACAGTCAATGGCACCTCCAGGTCAGTCTGCTAACACAAGCAAATTTGCTAATGGTGCATTCAACTCCTGCAACCAGACTCTTGATATAAATACAGGACAAGGCAGGTCCTAGGCTTATGTCCTGAGGAGCACCAATGGTGATCAGTTGCCAGCCACATGTGGCTGCACTCACTACAACATTTTGAGCCCTTCCACCCAGACGGCTTTTAACTCAGTGAACCATGTATTTGCTCATCTCACAGGTGGACAACTTGTCCAGAACAATGCTGTGAGGAACAGTATCAAAAACACTACTAAAATACAGGAAAACTACAACCAGCACCTACCCTTCATCCATGAGGCAGGTGGCCTTATTGCAGCAGGATATCAAACTGTTAAACAGAACTTTCCCTTTTGTGAACTTTTATTAACTATGCCTGCTGATTGCCTGATGATTCTTTGAATGCCTTTCAGCAGTACCCACTGTGATCTTCTCTACAATTTTTCCAGGAACTGAGGTTAAACCAACAGGCCTGTAAGTTACTTAATATATTGTGGACCTGCCTAGTTGTGTGCTGGGCATTTTATCCAGAAGAATCTGTGAGAGGTAATACCAATAGCTTTGCTAAAATTAAAAACACAACTGTGAAGTGACTGATATCATCAAGTAATGAACCAATGCGTGGTAGCTTGGGAATTTCCTGCTCTCCTTCCCCCCCCCCCCCCCCCCCCCCCCCCCACCCCCCCCACCCCCCCCCCCCCCAGGCCTTGAAATCACCAGGCTAACTCAGCCAGATGGAAGTTAAGGAATGAAGCTATATTTACAGCATGGCATCATTTACAAGCATATATACACAATACATACAGATACTTACAACTATACACAATTACATACAAGTTAAAAGTAATACAGAAACACAAAGCCTCTCCCGAACAGCATAGCCACCCTTTTGGGGCTTTCAAACCAACCCCCCTCCTTCTTCCTACCCCCATATCTCTCACAAAATAAACAAAGTGAGCCATGTATAGCTCATGTGATTAATTACAGAGATCAGAAGGTGAAATATCAGAGCTGATAAGGGATTAGAAGGAAATGATTAGTTCAGGTTATGCAGATTCAGGCAGAGATAGTTAAAGCAGCAGCAGCCAGAGACTGACCAACTGACTGTGTTTATTGTTTCCTATTTTTATATCTCTCAGCAGAACCTATCAGTGATATAGATTTCACTATTGTTCTCTTTTCACAGCCAGTGATCTAATTTCCCTCATTAAAATATTTAAATTAGCCTCAAGCCAGCACACAATGTTATCTTACAAACATCATCTGCTGTTGAGAATCCTTTTAAAAGCTTTTGCTGTTGTTACTATCCCTTACAGTGCTGGCCAGCAGTGAAGATCCAAGCGAAAACTGTACTTTAAGGAGCTGTAGCATCTTGACGGGACAAGATCTGCATCTGTGAAGAAGGGTAGAGAACCTCATGACTGCCACAGGAACGATGCTGCAAAGGAAAGAGGAGCAGCCCACAGTCTTGAGGGAGGACCCCTTCAGATCAGGGGAACATCTTCACAAATACAGGTGCACACAAATACACAAGTTGCACATTTAAAGATCTTTGAGGTCTCTGGACCTCTCTAATATTTCCAGAAAAACAATTTCATTTACATGATGTTATGACTTTTTTCAAGCAGCATTATGTCATGAATTACATAGAAATGCCACATTTACTCATATTCAGGATAAGCCTACCCTGAACAATAATGATTTGTTCTTAAATGAAGACTAAGAAGTTCTCCAACCATGTTCAGCACCCTTCACCAAATATAGTGCTGCAACTTAAGATACAATTCCCATGTCTTAACTCATATAAGTGGAAAAGAAGCAAAAACTCCACACATGCAGGTTACAGAACAATTTCATTTCCAGTACTCATTTCTCTCATCATTGAACAACAAACAGAAACACACAAAACATTGGGAAAAAAAAAGAGAAAAAGTAAAAATATGAAAAAATGCATTGGTTTTTACATTTAACCTCCTGTATTCTGCAGCTGGGTTTGGAATTTTTTATAAGGCATTACTCATTGAAATAGAAAATTTTACATGTAATGAATAATCTAATACATGAAATGAAATGCTGTAATGAAGGGGAAGGTTTCACACAAGGTTCCTGATTTACCTAAAGTAGCCCCATTACTCCACCTATAATTACAATTAAATTGACTATTCGCCACAGTATAATTGATATCCACCTTTTAAGAAAAATATTTCTCCACTATCCCACTTTAGAAATATGTTTTACTTATCCTTCAGATGCATTTCTGTTTGTATTGTATTATTGCCATGATCACAGAATTGTCAGGATTGGAAGGAATCTCAAGGATCATCCAGTTCCAACTCCCCCTCCATGGGCATGCTAGATCAAGTTGCCTGGAACCTCATCCTGCCTGGCCTTAAAAACATCCAGGGATGGGGCTTCTACTACCTCTGTGGGCAACCTGTTCCAGTGTCTTACTACCCTCATGGTGAAGAACCTCTTAACACCTACGCTAAATCTACCCTCCTCTAGCTTGGATCTATCCAGTGTGTCAGCTGCACCACAAAGCTAGGTGTCATCCCCAAACTTGCTGAGGGTGCACTCAGTGCCACTGTCCATGTCAGCAACGAAGATGTTAAGCAAGACTGGTCCCAGAACCAATCTTCAAGAGACTCCACTTGTCACTGGCCTCCGCTTGGACGTGGACCCACTGACAGCCACTCTTTGGGTGCAGCCATTAAACTAGTTCTTTTTCCACCAATTAGTCCATCCATCAAATACATATTGTACCAGCTTGAAGACCAGGATATTGTGTGGGACAGTGTCACAGGCTTTGACATCAGTTGCTCTGCTCTTGCCTGTTGATGTTGTGACCTTGTCATAGAAGGCTACCAAAATGGAGGGTGAGGTTAGAGAGTAAGATGTAGCTCAGCTGGCAGCCCAAGTGAGTGTGTTATCTAATGTTTTTACTTCTTGTTCCTATACTTCTCAGCAGGCCTATGAGTGAAGTAGACATCACCATCGTTTTCCCTTTGCAGCCTGTAATCTAGTTCTCCTCACCAAAACATTCTAGCCTGCTTCAAACTACCACAGCCACTCACAAAATCTGGCATTTGTACAAGTGCTCTTCCTTCTGACACAGACAGAATACCAAAACAGATTACAGAGAGCATGAGACCACTGTCAAGTCATGGTATTCTGCCTTCACCAGCTGTGACAGCACTGACTCCAACAGCCACTGGGTTTCTCCACTGACACAACTGATATTGTCATCTCTTGGAGTTGGCTGTGTACCTTGCAGACTTAATTGTCTCCTCTTCACCTTCACCTGGACCCAAATCTGAGTCACTGCTAGTCTCTGTCTTCAGAAAATTTCAGAAGTCCTTCATGAATAAAGACAGGATTTGTGAAGATACTGCTGTTCTTGCACGACCGTTTTACTTTCCTCAGTCTGCCATAGCTCTGAGGATTCCTGTCAGATCAAGTTTTGCTTGCACTTCTGCTCCTAGCACAAAAGTAGTTTAAAAGGATAAGGTCTGAAAATTTCCTATTATGTACACTGGGTAGTTCGACAGAAGGATGATTGTGTGCCTTCTCTTGGTTGAGATACATTGCAACACCAGGTCTTATTGTGTGATGATCAGTGATTAATTCTTGTGAAGTCATAGCTTAGATCTCAAAATCTTGGGTTAATAAATGTTGTGCTTCCTGTTGTTGGGTTAGTAAATGCTGCTAAGGAGAACATGTCATGCTCATTTTCCTCCTATTCTTTTTTTTTGTTTGTTTGTTTGTTTTGGCCTGAGCTACAAGGACCTTGAATAATATCATTTTAGTCAGAACAAAGACAGAAAAGTAATAACATAGAAGAATGTGACAGAGAGAGCAAAAATTATTTTATTTTAAGAATAGGTACTAAAAATCTCAGCCATTGCAAGTATTAAAAAAAAATAAAGAAAGAAAAAAAGAGATCTGAGGGAAATTCTCAGTATCTTCCCCTGAAAGGATATGAAATTCCAGGAAATTTAAACCCCGTTGTTTGCTTTATTGTCCAGAAGTAATTGCCATAGCATAACATAACAGCAAGATACAGAGAAGTGCAGAGTAGTACCTGACAAAACAGTATCTAGCTGCAGAGAAAGCTCTGAGTAGTAAGGAGCAATATGTCTTGAGTTCTGTGTTGGATAGAGGGTTTCTTTTTGCTATGAGAGGAGAAAGTGAAAGTCAGTCTCCAGGATGATTGTGATTATCTTGCCTTTCTAATGGGGATTTCTTCAAGAAGATGAAACTTCAAGTCAAAGTACAGTTCTGCATAAATATTACTCATGAGGACAGACAAATATAGCAGCAAAGAAAGCAAAAATCTAATCTCTTCTCTGGAAGCACTTGAAACTATGACAGCCCTGTCAGAGGCATCATACACAGTTATTTTCTAGGATAAAGCAAGAGATGATTAAGAAGATGTTTGAAACAAAGACAGTCTCGCACAGTCTCTGTGCTACACTAGAAAATAATCACCTAATTTATTGCCAAGAGCCTGCAGCCATTGTCTGTCCTGAATAATACATGGATTTTTCATTTTTTCATACCACTGCATCAAGCTCATGTTACTAGAACCCATCACAGAATCATAGAATCAGTCAGAGTTCAATGGGACCACAAGGATCATCTAGTTCCAAGCCCCCTGCTGTGGGCAAGGACACCCTACCCTAGATCAGGCTGGCCAGAGCCCCATCCAGCCTGGCCTTAAACACCTCCAGGGATAGGGGTCCTCTGTGGTTGCTCATCATGTCAAAAACACCACCAGACTGCTTTGTTTTCAGTCCTTCATACATATGTGATGAGCTCACATGTTGGTTTGGTGCAGGAAATGGCCCTAACACACAATGAAAAACACCAGCAGCAACTATACCATGCGGTTAACTACTTTACTCTTCTGCCTCTCCCTAAGGGACATTGATGGA